>NC_140947.1:100913888-101513888 GCF_014529385.1 Adiantum capillus-veneris | reverse complement strand
AAGTTGTTCCAAGGCCACTGTCTAAGATCCTTAAAATTGCACATATCCTTGGTGATAGATATAAAATCATACATTGCAAAATTGTTGGGCATGGCTACAAGATTTTTCAATTCTAATTCGTACTTTCGATGTAAATTACTTCTTCACTTGTGTGAATTCACCCTTCCCAATAGGAAGTAGTGCCCTTATGTGGATTTGGGGGTGCTTCCCAAAGCCTTTGGAAACCTTTAAAAAGAAATTCGCTTGTTGAATTTGATTCCTTTACCTTGAGACTTTGAAGTTCTTGAACACTTGATGCTTTGAATATTTAAAGTCTTTAAAAGATTGACAAAAAACTCCTTACGAGGCTGTGGGAGTAGGCTCTTAAAGGGATTTACAATGCTTGTGAGCAACGGCCACTGGTTGGAGGATTTTCCACTTGGTTAGAGGTCTTAGCTTTGGGGCAGCAATGCCATAGGAAGGCACCCTTTAGAAAAGGCTATGGGCCTTAGAGATTTCCATGTGGGAAGACAACCCTAACAACCGGGCAGGGTGGTTTCATGATGTGGCATGTGTGTAATGTGAAACTAAAAATATCAACCTCAATCTTAATGCTTTTGATGTGTGGGACCAAATTCTACAATGTACATGGTGTGATATATGCAAAAACAGATGCCATGATTGCAGGCATATCCATATCTTGTCGAGCACGCAAGGCTCCAAACGTGGTACTATTTCAATCTCGTGCTGGTTCCACTATGTGTTCAAGGTTGTGAGGCCACCAATCAAGGTTTCCCCTCCTCAAATAACCACTTAGGATTCTCCAATGAAGTTTTGAAGCTTTCATGAAATGGTCAGGACAAAGAATTGAAGCGTCAATTTCGGCGTTTTAATAGGGCAAAAGAGCAATGCATACGTGTGCAACTGGGAGCAAGGCTACACCTTATCTTCACACACACAACAGTTTTGAGTTAATCTTGGTTATTTTTCATACTAAAGTTTTCATGGCTGGAGTCTTTTTCTTTTTTAGTGTATTTTTAGCTTCAAATCGTATACGACTTGCATGAATTTGCTATGAATCCTCACAGTCAGAGGCCTCACAATCATAGGCCCTACTGGAGTTTTCATGGCTGGTTGTTTTTTCTTTTTGAGTGTATTTTTAGAATTAAATCATCTACAACTTGCTTGAGTTTTCTATGAATCCTCATAGTTAGAGACCCGACGCTTTCCTAGCCACATTGCATCCTTCTTAGCACATTTTTGGTGAGCCGGATGCAAAGTAGGCTAGGTTGAGGGTTCAAAATCTCCATTGAAAGTCTTACAATAGATCTTTAAATATATGGAGCAACAAGCACAACAGGGGGTGCAGTTTGATCCTATCACAATGCAATAAAAACAATAGCAATAGGGGGTGCGATGTTTATGTAGCAGTAGAAAGTTGTTGAAAGGAGGGAGCTTTCCTCATCCAGAGGTCTTCAATCAATGGTGAAGAAATTGGACCAATTTAATGGTAAATATGTAACAAAGTATCTTTGTGGGTATGCTAAGGAGATGGAGTTGCATCGAGTGCCCAAAGAAGAGATGGTACAATTTTTTTAGCTAGTTGTACTTCCTGAGAATAGAGAGCATGTAAGGGGAGTTAGAAATGATCATGGGGGAACTTGGGAAGCATTCAAATTAGCCTTGAAGGAAGAGTATTTCATGGAGGACTCCAAACGGATAACAAGGAGGACTCCAATTAAAGGGTAACAAGGAGGACTTTTTTAAAGTGGGTATTTTGGCCTTTAAATATTCAAAGCATCAAGTGTTGAAGAAATTTAAATACTAGCCAAGCAACAATTATGTTGAAATTTCATCTTCAACTCATGAAATGGTCACGAAGTTTTCATGAAATTTCATCTTCAACTCATGAAAGCTTCAACTTCATGAAATGGTCACGAAGCTTCAACTCATAAAGTTTTGTCCTATAGGGATTAATTTTTTGAGAAGAGAAGTAGCATGCCTAACATCTTTAAGCTTCCATTCATTTCCATTTGCAATTCTTACACAAACTGTACCTTTTCAACAATTTCACAAGCTTCATCATCTCCCAAGTATACATACCCAAAATTACCTTTGGTGTCACCTTGAAAATGCTGCTTGTGGAGTGCTGCATGGAATGAAGCCTTGAAATCTACTATCGAGGATTTAGATGCATTTTCTAATGAGAGAACTAGAGCTTACTTGCCACATTGGTCTTCGTTGGCTTGTTGTTTTGAGACTCCAACTCCTTCTTTTTCTTGGACCAACAAGTCTTCTTTATGTGGCCCTTCTTGCTTCAGTTCCAACATTTAGGAATTGACTTCATACATAGCTTGCTCTGCCTTGAGCAATCACTACTCTTTTGATTTTTGAGCCTCTTCTTAGGCCTTTCTCTTGTTTTGACTGATAATGCAACACTTGATGATTCATATGTGCTTCTCCTTCATATTTCTTTGCTTAAGAGAAGATCCACAAGATTATCAAACTTAAGAGTAATTGTGTCATAGATAGAGTTACTTATAGCCATCACAAGGCTATCCCAGCCAAAGATGAAAGTATAAGGAGAGCTCCCACTTCGTCATCGAATTTGACTTTCACCTATGGAAGTTGACAGTTTATGTTGGTGTTAAAGTCATTTAGGTGTTTTGCTATTGAACAACTCTCTACCAATTTTAGATTGAACAAGTGATCAATAAGAAATACCTTATTTGATGCAGATGGTTTCTTGTAGAGGCCGTCAAGTGACTTAATCAAGTCTTCCATGGTCTTCATCTCCAAAACATTGAACGCCATTGTTGATGCCAAACTTAGACAAATTGTTCCTAATGCCTTTCTATGTTTCATATACCATTGTTTGCGGGCTTCTTTGCAAGATGGCCTAGTGGAAAATAAAGTTGCTTCTGGTAGAGATAGTCTTCAATATGCATCTTCCAATGTTGGTAGTTTTTTCCATTGAACTTCTCAATCTTGAGATTTCCTTCCTTCGCCATTACTCCCACTCAATTCAAGGAATCCTTTCCTTGAGATACTTTAGCTATGAGCAAACCTTTTTTTGATACCAATTAAATATTAGAGTGGTTTACTTAATGGAGAGACATAATTTTCACACACAAGAGATTATAGATGAGAGAGAGAGAGAGAGAGAGAGAGAGAACACAATGTATGTGGTTCACCCAATGTGGGCCATGTCCACGGGATAGAAACCACTCCATGGCTTTAGTATTTCAAACAAGAGGTAGGTTACAAAGGGATTATACCCTTAACAGAGCTCCCGCCTTGCTTCACTCTCACCACCTCACACACACCATGTTGCATCAACTTCACAATGGAGCACAATTCTTTTTTTTGTGTAGAAGAGGGCTCCTTTTATAGTCCAAATGGGCTACCCTCTATAATGAGAGGCAGCCGTGTATAGTCTCCCTTGCGTAGACAAGTTTGAGTTGAATCCCCCATACGCCCATGTATGGCCACCCTTGACAAGAAAAGTACGGCTAGAAATTAGCCACCAGCCAAAGACTTCCGGCCACCGGACATTCACTACTGGCCACCAGCCAACCGACCGACCGTTTTTTTATCACCTTTTGGCTGCCATCTGGCCATAATATTCTTTAAAAAAGGAATATTTTCACAAACCCGAGACTAAGTGTGAATTTTTTGTTTTTTTGAAAAGTGATTTTTCTTCATGCACAATGGCTTCTCCTCATAACAGGGGGTAAATCGGGCTCCATACTAAACAATTTTGTGGCATGTTTGTAATGTGAAAATAAAATTATCCACCTCAATCTTAATGCTTTTGACATGCGGGACCAAATGCTACAATGTACATAGTGTGATATATGTGAAAACAGATGCCATGATTACAGGCATGTGCATACTCTGTCAGGCAGGCGAGGCCCAAGACGTGGGACCGTATGTTAAAAAATGCTAAATTACTTTAGTAATGTACAAATGTCAAGTGTTTTGAAGTGGAAGGATCGTTTTGCCTAGCAAGTTTAATGTGGGTGATCTTGGCCAAACATAGCAGGTGTCATGCACGACCGTAAATGATGTTTCCAAAATGCTTTCCAAGTGAAAATTTATGAGGTTCAACATGAAATTTGATCCCAATGGACATGTTTCCCTCCTCGTTTGGGCATTTTACAGACAAAAAAAGGGCATTTTCGGGCAAAAAAGGGCTGAATATGGTCGTAAATTGATCAAAAATTGCATAAAAATAGAAAAACATGTTTGCAGAGACAACATCAATGATGTTCTACCTTTTATCATGGTGAAAGTGAACTTATAAATCCAAGAATGAGCTCGTTTGGGCATATAAGAAAGGAGATACAACCATTCCAATCCAAGGTACTAGTGCAATCCCTAGCTGCTTCCACTACGTTGTCAGGAGTTTTTTGGAGCAAGGGATTGCGCATATGTACATATACATGCATGGTGCATCAAATAAAGAATTTCCCATTTTTCAGAGCCAGGTGGTTACGTGGGGCCCACATGTGTACAGGTAGGACAGGGTGTACATAGTGCATCGATTTTCACTATTACCAGTACCATTGTGTTTTTTCTACAATAAGGAGGAGTTGGTAGCACGTAAAAATTCTCGAGGAAGCTATCCGCGGGCCGACGACGTGAGGTAAGCAGGTGCGTCAGATGGCATCTAGCGGCGTCAGGAGGGCAAACGGGGTCAATATTTGCACGCGGATGAGGACGGACACAACGTGGGTGTTTTCTTGTGAGAGTTATGCAGAAAGGTCATCATTAGGACCACTTTTTGGGGCCACTTCACGTGGTTGCGAGACGCATTATTGAAAAGAAATGAGTGCCAGGTGTGCGGATGATGCAAAAAGGTGACAACTATGCACTGCGAGGTCAATTTTTGGCCTGTTCGGGGTCCGTTTGAGGTCATCTAAAAGGCCAAGGGTGCCCAACTAATAAAGAAAATTGTGGGAACTGAAAAAACTGAGAGAAGACCAGGAAAAACCTGGAGGAGAGAGGAGGAACAGCCGCAGGTGTGTTTTTGGGGTTTTCGGAGCCTGTTTTGGCCGTAAACTGCTCATCCGAGGTCGGATTTGAGCACTTTGACATTGTAGACTGGGGTTTTGGGCCGTTCCGGACGCGATGGTGCTGTCCATTTTGCCAAATTCTTGACTCTTTTTCTGCTGTTTTTTTGTGTAATCTTCTCCGGTGAGTGAAGCCTCTGCTTAACTTTGTGGTTGTATCTCGTGTATTTCTTCAATATTGTGTGAGCGATTTGCCCCATTGGTGTTGGCCGAAGCTCAATTGTATCTAAACATCAGAAATTATCCTCTTTTGAGCTGAGTTTTTTGGGTGTATATGTGTGTGTGTGTGTGTGTCTGTGTGGAGTGGGCAAGTGGATAGTCTCTCTCCTCTCACTCCAGAGGTGTGTTCCCTGTCTCGGCCAGGTGTGTTGTGTAAGCCGAGTGGTGCCCCATAGTGTGTGTGTGTGTGTGTATCATTCCAAGAGTGTGTGTCGGGTCGTTATAGAGGCATTGTGTGTGTTTTCATCCTGCTCACAACGTGTTCGAGATTTTGAGGCCACCAATGAGGGTCTCCCCTCCTCAAATAATCACTTTGGCTTCTCCAATGAATTTTTGAAGCTTTCATCAAATGGTCATGACAAAGAATTGAAGCATCAATTCGGGTTTTTTAACGTGGAAAAAGAGCACTACATCTGTGCAATTCGGAGCAAGGCTACACCTAATCTTCACACACGCAAGAGTTCTAAGTTAATCTTGGTTCTTTTTCAAAGTGAATCTTTCATGGCTAGAGTGTTGCTCTTTGGGAGTATGTCTTTAGCTTTATATCATCTATGACTTGCTTTGAATTTGCTACGAATCCTCAGAGTTAAAGGCTCGTCGCTTTCCTAGCCGTACTACGCACTTCTTGACAGTGGACAAAGTTGAGGTAGCATGTAGGGTTTTGGGGAGGTGGGGCCAGGGGCTCCGGCAACAAATCCCATCACAAAAGATCCGTGCAGTGTGACAATTGGGCCCAACGGACCCGCTAATTTTCAAAACCGTTTTCAATTAGGAGATTCTCTTCTGACGTGCCTCAAAAAATTCCATGTGTGATCATCAGGTTGCATACCCGACGAGGGTATAGGGAGTATTTGAGTGCCATTTTCATGTCCATCCAGGCTACCCTCTTTCAAAAACTAGGGATTTTTGAGCACACGACCAACTCCACAGAGAATAGCCTGTAAAATTCAAGCTATCCAACAAGGCTTGGCACTTTCCTCGTTTATGGAGTGTTAAAAAAAAGATTAATGTCGATTTTTGTAGAGGTTCACACATAGGGGAACTCACACACACCTAAGCAAGCTCGAGGGTCGACAGGTTTAGAGGCCTTAGACCTTGGAATGTAAAGCTTAGTGGCTCTAATGGAAGCTTGTCATGAAAGATTTCTCCACAAACGCATAATGCATGAATTGCATAGGTGAAAAGGAATCACAAATATGTAAGATGATGATGAAATGACACACTTCTAATGTATCTAAATTTGCTAAAGATTGAGCTTTTTTTATGCAAAAAAACTTGATTAAGGGCTCTAATTGAGAACTAACAAATTCTAGCAATAATTAGGCTACTAAAAATCAAATAGTAGTGGCCCAAGAGCTCAAGACTTGTGAACATGCTCAAGATAACCATTAGAGCTCTAATTAGGCCTACACACACCCACACACACAATGAGGGCTAATAATCAAGGATCATAGAGATTAATAGAATGTGATAATCATGCTATGGAATGGAGAATTCATGGATGTGCAAGAAATATCTTGGTCTTGGCACGCATGTTTTCCTAAAACATTTATTTTTGTGTCCTTCATATAAAAGAGTTTTAGAACCTACAAGTCTTTGAACGGAAAAATATAAAGTCTAATTGTTTGCATTGGGAGAAAAGAAATCATGGACTTTGAATTGTGTGAGAGACCTTGTTTGTGGAGAAAAATGTTTGAATCAAGAATAGTTATTTAGCATCCTCCATGTAAGAGAGTTCTAGAAACTAAAATATGCTGAGAGGAAAACCATGGAGTCTAAGTGCATGTATTGAGATGTCAATGTATGCATGCATATCTTTATCATGGTCTATGCATAATTGGATGCTTCTGGATGTTAAATTCTCCAATTTGGTATAAAATAACATATTTAATTTTTTCTTGTGGGTAGATTTATTTCATTACATATGTTTTTAGCCTAATTTCTTGAACTTCAAAATAAACCTTCTATGTTGCAATGGAGAAGTACATAGAGAAATTTTTATGTAAACACGTTTTCTTACCCTTTCACTAATGTTTATGTAAACACATTTGCTTACCCTTTCACTAATTGTAGCTTAGATAATAAGTGGGATAATAAGTGGAATTTGCATTCCTCCATAGTCTATCTTAGACGAATGCACCTTGAAACTAGCCCTCCTATGTTGCAATTGACATATGCTACACATTTTATAGATGGCTCGTACCTTAAGTGAAGAATTTCTAGATTAGAGGTGTGTATTGCTTTGATGTCATGCACAAGTGGGTTTATTGCTCAATGGGTGCTAGCTTGGACAAGTGGTGGACCTTGAACTAAAAATTCAGTACTCCATTTGACCTTAGCTTGAACAAGTTGTGGGCCTTCAAACCAATGTCTACATGTTAAGATAAGTTGTAGATAGGACAATAGAGTATAAACAATAAAAATGGAATCAATGTACTAGTCTCTTGATGGTGCAACCACCCAAAACTATAATTTTTCTTGGCCAATGACTCTTTCAAATGTTTAGTTTAGTACAAAACGTCAACACCTTGTACATGATATATTTAAAGCTGTCATCTGAGAATTGGTATTTTTCCACTTTACCTAATATAGTCTTATTGTATATAAAGAGTGAGGGTGATGTACTTCTTTTTGGGGCTCTTTTTGTGGATAATTGTGTCATCGTTACATATTAGCCCTCTAAAAAAGGTGAGGAATCACTAGGGCCTGCCAATGGAAGGATTTGTGAAGTTGTTGTCAAAAAGTAGCCAGAGGGGTGTATTGGAATGTGTTTTTGGAGTTTAGTGGAAGCAGTAAGTAAATAATGGAGTGGTCTGACCAAAATGAGAAGCTAGTTCCTGTTGTTATGTCAGTGAAGGAGTTTGTAGTCCAAATGTGGTCCAAAGTTGAATTGTAGATTGTTGTGATGTGGGTTATATGTTGTGTCATGTTGTGTGTGGAGATAAGGTTAGAAATAGCAAGGTATTCAGGGGTTTGGTATTTAGCATTGATGTTGCAGTCACCGAGTAAAATGGTAGGGGTGTGTTCGAGGCGAGGTGTGAGTAGTGTGGTCAATGTTCGGAGGGGCGAGGGAAGTGGACTTGAGGGTCTGCGGTGTAATGTTATCAGGGTTATTGGTGGACCATGTAATGTACTGAGGAGTCCTTTAATGCATTATATTTCATCCGTGGAAATGATGTTGTGGTGTTGTAGATGTATGTTTTTCTTTGATGTGAAGAGGGATACTCCCATGGGGCTCGTTGTTTGAGTGTGTGTGTGTAACCGCGTATGGCCACCGTGTTAGCATGTTGTAGCTTTGTTTCTTGGAGACCAAGAATGTGGGAAGCCATTAAGTTATTATCATGAATAAGGTTTTTGTAGTGTTTTTTAAGGGAGACAACATTAAGAGATTGTATTATCAAGTGATTGTCGAGCAAAGAGTGGATGTCAAGCTGTGAATGATGCCAAGTGGCATGTTTTTTGAGGCGGTGTAGCTCATCTAGAACTTTTTGGTCTACTTTAATATGGGTGGAAGTTAATTCTGTTAGGAGGTAAAGGTTTTTGGGATCTCTTATGCGAGAGAGGGCAGTGTAACAAGACCATGACTTCAAATCCTGGCTGGATCGAAAGCCAAGGTGTCTATTGTTAAGCCTTGTGCACGGTGTATGGTCCTAGTAGCTGCAAGTTGAATTGGGTATTGTGTTCTAGTAATAGTGTTTAGTAAGTTTTTTCCTATTTGAAACTCACGTGTTATTTTTCGGATTGGTGTCCATTGTCTATCTATTGATGTAATGTATAGTTGTTGGTTTTCATATCTAGTTTTTTATCCTACTTTAGTGGTTTGAAAGTGAATCCAGATGGTTTTTGTCATGGAGTTTTGTGTTACTGCTTTGAATATATCGTAGGCTCCATTGACTAGGCCATCTAGAATTTCAATGTTTCTAGCACAAAGTTCTACAATTAGGCCTGGTTTTAAGTGAAGTTTTTTTGTGAAGATTTGCTGTCAATTTTGGATCTATTGGTATTTGAATAGTTTTGCTGTAATTTTTTGCCCTTGTGTCTTGTGCTTCAATAAATAGTGGTGTCCCTATGGTAGTGTTGAAAATATGTTGGTTGTGTAGGTCTTTATCTTTGTTCGCACAATAAAGGTGCAAGACCATGGCAGGATGAGGTATTGTGCGCATGTAATGTGTATTGAGGTACGAAATGTCTTCGTTGGTGTGTTTTTAAATGTGTATCCTATTGAGTATGTCAATGAATGTCTTGTTAGTTTGTCTCATAGTGCTTGTTAACTCATAGCACTTTATGCGGTCATGCCAGAAAGAGGGTGAGATAGCTTCGAACAACTGAAGTTTTTTGGAGAAAATCCAAGAGTCGCGTACTAGACTTTCTTGGCAAAGATCGCCGCACAAGACAACATCAACACCACCGAATGGAAGGTTGTATTTGTTTTTTATTGCATGCAGGCGAGAGTCTGCCATAGCGAAGACATTGGTTCCAATCAAGGAGACTTCATCGAAACGGCTAGCTATAGGTCTCGATAAAGCAGTCGTAGTTCATTCAGCCTCTCAGGCGATAGGGAAGTGTTAGATGATGTGAGCAGTGACAAGTGGAGGACCGAGTGGATAGTGGTTCCACCAATGTTAAAAGCAGCCTTGCCCATGTATGCCATTAGCAAAGCTTTTGTAGTTGCTGGGCTAGAATGTGATCTGTGGTTATAGAAACATACAAGTCCTTGTACAATCAAAAGGAGGGTAAACGTTTTTCTTGTGCTTGCACCTCCAATCGGGAAAATAGGGATTGGTTCAATGGAAAATATACGTTTTTTCAGCATAATATCATCGAATATTAGCCTTTGTTGGGTGTTAAGAAGTAGAATGCTCTTGTAATACATGTCATTTGGCAACATCAGTATTTTTATGGTTGGTATAGTGTGTGTATGTAGTTGGTGGCGTTGGATATTTAGGTCTTGTGTGATGTCAACACGAATATGGGAGGAAATATTAGATAGTGTTGTAGATGTCGAAGGTGAAATATTAGATAGTGTTGTAGATGTTGAAGGTGAAATGGTGCCTAATGAGTTGGTGTTAAGGTTGTCTTTTACTATTGTGGTTTTGTTATATTTAGATTCATTTGTATCAATGATAGGTTTATTTTGATTGTATACATCTTTCCATGTGAGTCCATCTGTTAGATGTTGAGTTTCATTAATTATCCATGGTAGAAATAGAAGACATTGTTCTCTATAATAATTATTTGGATTCTTTGCGGCATTATATTTGACATATCGTATAATTTTTGGTTTGGTACATTTTTTGTATGTGTTGCTTGTTGTATTGTATGTGGAGGCAAATATTGCCAATGATATGGCATTGAGCTAAGCAGGACGTGTACGGTATTTGTCTATGCTTGTCTCGTAAAAGATTCTATGCTAGTTGGGTCTATGTTTTGCAAGAGGTGTTTTCGCTTGAGAAGCATTGTTCTCTCGTGGGGAGGGTTTGTGTTTATGAACATAAATTCTCGAGTTGCGCTGTAGAGAGGTAGGGAAAGTGCAATATATACTGCTTGTTGTAAGCTTATTTGTTGTGTATTTAGTATTGTGTTTCCTAGTTTTTTGAAGTCTATCAAATGTAGTTGCATTGTTTTCAATGCAGCAGTCAAATTGTTCTTTGATTGCTTTGATGAGTGTGTTATCAAATTTTGTTATATATGAGGTGCAATAGGTAGCTTCTCCATGTGCATTTAAAATGTATTGTATATCTGAATTTTCATCCCATAGCTTTGAAATGGTTGGATTGAAATTATTTGTGTAAATATCTTTGATATTTCTTTTCAACAAAAGTGTTGGGCATGAGATTGTGGATGATATAGCTTCGATGTAATCCTCAAATTGAAGGTCCATAAATAGGAGGCATTGTTCTAATGTAATATTTGCTTTATAATCTAGTAGTAGTAAATTATCTTTGATTTGTTTGTGTTTCCTTCTTTTGTATTGGATATCAAAGTCCTCGGGAGAGAGAGGATCTCTGGACCCCTTGGGTTTTTTAGATGCTTATGAATTGGCTACTATAAATTTCCTTTTATTGTGCCCATACTGGGTGCGTGTATTAACATGTGTATTAGTAGACACGTGAACATTATGTTCTTTCTTTTCAGCTAGATCATCATGAATATGTGCTTGCACTATGGTTTCCTCAAGTGTTTTAGGGTCTTGGGTCTTGACGTGCTTCTTAAGTTCTGGTGTTAGACCACGTATAAATCCCCGTACTTGCTGAAAGTTATCTAAGCCTTCCAACTTGAGGATAAATTCCCGATAGTGAGATATATATTCAAGTAATGATGGGTATTGGCGTATGGAACACGTGTCCCAAGCCATCCAATTCCGATCTGCCTCATTTGTAGGAAAAAATTCTTTGTGAAACATAGCTTCAAAAGCTACCCAACTCTGTGGTATGATATTCTTCTCCTTGAGAGACATCCACCATTTGTAGGCCTGGCTTTCTAGGGTTAAGCTCGTTTGCAGTGCTTTGACTGCGTCCGGAGTACGCCATAAGGCGTGAATTCCATCCGGCCACTTGCTGAGAAAGATATTCATTTCATCCTTATTGCGATCGCAGTCTTCTCCCTTAAAAGTCGGTGGTTTGGTGTTTTTCAACAACTCATCCACCTCTTGTGCAGTGAGAGTGTGCAAAGTAACAGCAGGTGGACCTTGTCCCTGATTGGAAGGGCCTTGCCCCTGTGTAGCAACGTGCTCATGCATGTGCGTGTCAGCAGGACCCTTGGACTACTGTTGCATTAATTGGATCACTAACGTGGATAATTTAGTGATATTTTCATTTAAAGATTTAAAATTTCCTTCCATTACTGATATGCGTGTCTGAAGTGCACGAAATTCTTGAATGTCGAGCAATTCATAGGTGTCGTCACCTGCCATAGCTTCGCGGGCACTCTCCGTGAGAGCATCCAACCACGAGCCATCATGGGTAGGATCAGGCATCTTTTGCTCGAAATCAAAAGTCATATTGATATATGAATCCATGGTGTCACAGTGCAGTGCAAGGAATAGCAACTAAAATACCTGATGTACCACAACTGATAAATACCGATAAAGAATCTCGTTGATACCGGTAATTAGCCTTGTTAATTTTGTTTGTGCTCCAATTTCCACTGAGGATGTAATCGTGCTCCGGGTTCGAAGAAAACAATTCAATAGTGTAGGTGTATTTGCCTTGAACACCCGTACTGCACTTGGTTTGTGTATTTTGGATAACCTGTCGATGACTTAAATGAAGGTACAAAGCAATAATATGAAGGATATGCAGTAGCCTTTCTATTGTCCGGCCTTGCCCTTGCTTGGCTCTATCAGTTTTCCTAGCTTCGCCCTAAGCTTCACAAGAGGGAGGGGGGGTACCCTGTTGTGGGTATCGTCCCTTGGTTGGTGAAAAAACGTGTGGGCCACTAACCCCAAATGGGTTGGGCACCCACCGGGTGTGAAAAAAAAACTCTTCAGCGGCTATGGCGACCTGCAAACAGCGCAAGGGGGGAGCTTTTGCTCACCCCGCCTTGTATAGTGGTCGAGTTCGCCTGCTACAGGCACGTGAAATTGTCAGCGGGGTCGCGCGATGCCGTCAAGCCTGAGAGTGTTCAATTTGGTGCAGGTGGCTTGTCGGCCGCTTCGCCTCAAAAGAGGTGTTGCCCACGCCGTCGTCTTCCTCGTCCTCCTCACAGGGGGTGAGCTCCACGGCCTCCTTGACCCAACATGCAAAAGCATGCAAGAATTTGTGTGGCTCTCCAACACCACGGCTGTGCCTTCCCAAAAATAGTAACCTTGCTCTTGATACCAATGTTAGACAAGGGGAACTAGAACCTAAGAGTCCACCTCCCAACTACCCACTATATAGCATGGCTCCTAGCCCTTTGCCCTAGTTGGACTCCCTTTCCGCAGTGCCTAGCCTGATCTTGCCCTTGTGCTGACACACAAGGATCTTAGGATCAATAAGGGAGAGGGATGTTTTTGAACTAATTTTTGAAGCAGCAAGACCTCTTATATACTACAACCTCCCTTCTCTTTCTCAACGTTCACTAAGTCTTAAAGGTAACCTACTATCAGATCTATTAAATGGATTTGACACATTTAGACACATGCAAGAGAACATCAAATTCAAAGGGATTAATGAACTAGTGGACAAGTGTGTGTTGGTGGTCTGGGATTCCCACCATGCTCATGCGTTTAACACCATAGAAACACCGAATGGACGAGCCTAAAGTTTCCTCTTGGCAAACTCAGTGAAAAGAAATTTGCATGCTCGAGGATATGATTTTGCCGAGCACTTGGATTTCCAAAACCAGTGCTCGTGGTAAATTGTGTCTTGTCTTAATAGCGTGCCGGTTTCAATTCAAAAATGCCGGTCGAGGGCACGATAGTGTTTGGAAAAAAGCATTTTTTCAAACATACAAAAATTCCTTTTCTTGGATTTGTCAAGAGGAAATTTTAGAGAATCAAGTTAATTTTTATGGTCTATACACTATTTTTCTCTATTTTGGACCCATCTTCACAGTGTACCGATTTCAATTTCAAAAATGCCAATTGAGGACTTGACACTTTTTGGGGAAAAGCGCTTTTTCCAAAGCTCTATGGGAGGTGTAAACGAGAGAGAATAGCAGATAGTGAAAGGTCTGGAAATCACCGTGATCATCAATTAATTGAATAATGCTTTGAGTACAACTTAATCCTTAGCCAAGGCGAGCTATTAACAGCACTGTCACTTGAATCATCTACTAAGGTCATCCAAGCACTCCCTTGCTTATCTTCGAGAATGAGAGTGATTACCTTCTTCCTTAGTTCCTAGAGCGAGAGAGAAAGAGTACCTCTTCTTTTCTTCCTCTCCGATTCCTTACTCCCCTCTTCCTCCTACTCCTTGCTTGGTTTTTTCCGAGAGAGAAACAGAGAGAGCGGCTTTGTTTCTCCAGCACAAGAGCCCTACTTGCTTTGCTTTGGTTATTAAGGAGGAGAGAGAGAGGAAGAGCCTTGCTCCGCATCCTCCCTTTGCTTGCTTTACTAGCCAAGGACGAGAGAGAGAAAGAGAGAGCTTTGCTTTGATTCTCCCTTCTAAACCTCTTTCCTTCCTCTTGAAACCTTTTCTTTCCCTTATTTTTCCTCTCTTCCTCCTTTTTTTGCATCAGCCCATCAGTCACACAGCACCATGACTGATGTTGTGCGTGACCTTTTAGTGATGATGTGGCATGCAACGGATGTAGGTGCAACAAATCCGACCAGCATGGAGCAAAATCTGAATGCCTTAGGCTGTTGAGCATTTTTCTCTTCTTGGCTGGGATCAATCGAGCTACCCATAGTGCAGTGGAAGTCCATCCTTCTCCTTCCACATTTCCACTGCTTGCTGCCCACCCTTACGTGCCTTGCTACCTTTTTTTTTCCTCCCCTCCACAGTCAATGTGTGTTCTCTTTAAAATGGGCGGCCAAAGTTCTTATTTATTTTGGGTGGTTGTTTCCCCTCAAGGGCACCACATTCGGCATACATAAAGGCACCTCATTTGGTACACATGTCGCCCAAAGCATTGCCAAGCACAACAACTTTCTCTAGTAGCTATCGACGACTGACAATATCACTGTGACTTTGTTGCCCACTGCAATTCTTTTGATAGTGTCACTTGCCTTCAAGATGCAAGCATAGGTGATCGCCTCAACGGATGGCCTTCCTTTCGCATTAATCTATAATTAAAATTATCCACATAAAACTTGCCACAACCGTAATGAGCATATCCTCTAATCAATATGCTCCAAGATACGACAATTTTGAACTGAAAGCTCATCAGCTTATGTACGCACATTACATTTGATATACATAACTTCCAAAGGATATGTCTCAATTAGCCATCTGGCATGCAACTCAACTCAAGCATTGCCAAGTGCGGCATATTTCCCAAAATTCCGAGATGGCACGCCAACTGAGCTCACGAGACTGGTACAAAACTAGCCCTCGGCGGTGAAATTTAATCTGGCCATACCTTAGTAACAAGAGCTCTGATTGACGATCTGAAAAGAATGACACGCTCCCACAAAGTGAGAATTTCAGGCACATGTATTCACTTCATATATGTGCCCTCAGTTGCAACTGCCCAATCTGGTATAGATCTGCATCAACTAAAATTCAACCTACCATAACTTTATCACCGTATCTCCAATCGACGAGACATAAAGATAGGACAGTAGAGCACTTCAAGCACTACAGTTCTAGATCATAATCTCCCATTTTTTGTCACTTCAAGCATACTCCATCTGACATACATCAACCGTAAAAATAGCTTGTTACCAAGCCCTGAACACTGACCATTGATCAAGTAAGCTTCAAATAAGCTTGACGTGCATTTTTCTGGTATCTTTCTTAGCATGGGAGTGGAGCTGCACGACATCCACCCCCTTTGAACCTCCATAGCCTCCGGTCTGTGTCAATTGCACTTTAATTTGCATCTACTTTAGGTACCTTAAGCTCTTTTCCATCATCAGACACATGTAATTGGTAAACATATGAAAAATAATATAAGGCTTATACCCTATCATCAATGTTCTTGCTTAATGATTAGGTAGCTGCCCATCAAAAATCTTTAAACCATATATGCCGTATCTCCAAAGCATCCAATTATGGAAACCTCTTTAGTGAACCCCACAAGACTCAAGTGCTCCAGTTAATGATGCACACGGCTTGACCATCAAGATAGCTTTAGGGAACCTTGTCAAGCCTTACTCTATGTGCACACGGAATGGCCATCAAGTCCTTTACTTCAAGTTCGGGTAGCAGAACCAACTCAAAAGATGTGAAGATACTTTATTAATTGTCCAATAAAGTCAATTGGAAGCTATCCATGTAATCTTAGGGAACACATAACCAAAAACTCTTCTGACTTAGCATAATCTAGAAACCAAATCCTACTACAACAGACATTTGGTATCCTCTAAATCTGCAACTTGCACTTTAGTAGACCCCAGGATCAAATGGGATATAGAAATTTCTCGCACACTAGAGCATCATAATATACACATGAGCATATATTTCCTGTATCAATGGACATCAAGCATTTTTGGTGCCAATATGTTACCCCTGGTCCAAATACCATGCAATTACTATGCATATTGAAAAATATCCATCCATATTGCATTTGCTTATGAACATCCTTAGAATCTCCTAGATCAAACACCAATGAAATCACAAAGCATTGATGGGCTCGGTAATATACAAGAGCTTCACCTGAAGCATAGTGAAACACCCACATCTCATAAACTTTTGGCAACTTAAGCTCGTTACCAACAAGCATTAAAGAATTTCGACTCCCTTTCACTGGCAACCAAGACATCACTGACATAAGAATCAATAGGAACAGCATCCAAATCCAACCACATTTGGCACATTGTCTAAGGAAATGAAAAACCCTATGCACTTTTTGCAGTATCAATGATAATTTAGCATCACCACCCCCTCTATCTTCATAGCCATCATGAAAAACCTTGAGAGTCCCTGGACTTGTATCATCAAAGGAATTTTTACCTGTTGGGGTTTCGCCTTGATCATGAAAAACGGCTTCAACTTGTAAATTTCATCCATAGAATCCTCGGTAGAATCACCCTTGGAAGTCTCAACATTCATCACCACTGTAGGAGTTATCTCTTCATGCAACCCATATACAAGCATAGATGAAATATCTCTCTCAATAATCTGTTCACAATCAACATGATCTAGGCAGTCTTCATACTCATCCATGTCATCCAGTACTTCCTCATCTACATCCATGATACTTAGCAATCCATCATAGCACTGTAAAGGCTCATTTGGCACCCCTCTGAAGAGGTATACGTATCAGAAATCTCTTCTATACTTTCATGATCATCTCCTTCAGATCTAGCCAAGAAATCATCCATTATGGCATCTTCTTCCATGATAACGACATTTTCAAACATATTGTTAGTAGCAATCATAGGTTCATTGACATGCTCAAGCTCATCCTTTGCTGGATCCACAATCTTGGTCACTTCATCAGCTACTCGTGTATATAATACCTTTATTTGTGCACTCATCTGCAGCAAACATGTTGTCCTGCTCGGCTATAATGCTGATAGTTTTAGAAATATCATGTAGAGGCTCATCTGTTTGATGAAATCCTTCATAATAATCCATGTTAAGGTTAGCGTCTTGTGAACCGCTTGCTATATAGTCTATGTCTTCACTAGAACCATTATTGGAGGTAGCGTCCCTGCGAGCAATCTTTGAAAACAAATCATACAAGTCTGTTCCAGCATTAAACTCACCCTTTACCTTTTCTTTGTTGCTCAAAATATGCTCCTCTAAAACTGAATCTTTTATTTCCAATTCCTATTTCTTTGGCTTTGCTTATTGCAAAAATGTGCTCCCAAAATTGATCGTAATTAAGGATCTACATCTGATCCCCTTCACCTTTACTGAAGACAACCCCACTTCCTTCAGTAATCTCTTTTATTTCCAGATCTATAATCCTTGAGCTTTTGCGAATAAATCTGTAAAATAGTCCCACTGTGTGGGATATGCTTCTGCTAGTTCTTGAACCTGCTTTTTAAAATTTAAGTTTACAACCTCTTCAAAAGCTGCAATCATCCAATTTTTTGGAACATTTCGGCTCTTCATCTCAGCTTCATTAAATGCAATAAAACCCTCTGGGTCATATCCTTAAAAATTATGATATTGCTCCCATACAACGTCAAGTGCTAGCTCTATAGCATCATCAATCTGCTTTTTAATCTGCATGGCTTTCACTTTCTACAGATATCCTGAACTAACTCCATCATTTTTTGGCAAATCTAACCCTGCTAGATTTTTATCAAATCCATTAGAATTGAAATGTCAATAAACTGATTCAATTATTCTGACATGTCCATCTTAACCTCCCACGGTGGCTCGTTTCACATCTAGTTCACCAAAAAATTCACGGGATATGTATTTGAAACGTGAGCCAGGAAGGCGTCAAGCCTCTGACCGTGGGAGGTGTGAAAAAGAGAGAATAGTAGACATTGAAAGATCTGGTAATCATCGTAATCATCAATTAATTGATTAATGCTTTGAGTACAACTTAATCCTTAGCCAAGGCGGGCTGTTAACAACACCGTCACTTGGACCATCTGCTAACTAGGAGTTTAAGCTCCTATTTTACACAACTAATTGGGCCATGAATGACACCGAGACTTAACAGGATGATTGATCAATCTTTAGATGATGACAATGATGGAAATTTCCTCTTGTCATTTTGTCTGCTTCGATTTCCCTTGGATTCTGCAAGCTTTAAATCTGCTAACTGCCTCAATCATCATGCTATTTGCCTTACACTGACTTAATTGCCATTCTCAAGTTTTAACTTTCTCCTGCTCTTCAATTGCTATCCAAAGCTTTAACCCTTGCTTGGCCGCTACACTTGCTGGGCATGCCTTGTGCTTTCCTCTTACTTCTTTAGGTTGAGAGAAAGACCAAGTCTGTCTTTGCCGTGGCTTGACACACACACACACACACACACACACACACACACACACACACACATAGAGAGAGAGAGAGAGAGAGACTGGCTCCTTTCCTTGGTTCTATGACTCCTTGCTTAGGTCATCCAAGAACTCCCTGGCTTAGCTTCGAGAATGACAGTGATCACCTTCTTGCTTAGTTCCCAAAGCGAGAGACAAAGAGCACCTCTTGTTTTCTTCCAGGCTCTCCGACTCCTTACTCCCTTCTTCCTCCGACTCCTTGCTTGGTTTTGTCCAAGAGAGAGAGAGAGAGAGAGAGAGAGAGAGAGAGAGAGAGAGAGAGAGAGAGAGAGAGAGAGAGAGAGAGAGAGAGAGAGAGAGAGAGAGAGAAGAGAGAGAGAGAGAGAGAGAAAGAGAGAGCGGCTTTGCTTCTCCAACACGTGAGCCTTACTTACTTTGCTTTGGTTCTCAAGCGAGAGAGAGAGAGAGAGAGAGAGAGAGAGAGAGAGAGAGAGAGTGAGAGAGAGAGAGAGAGAGAGAGAGAGAGAGAGAGAGAGAGAGACTTGCTCTGGATCCTCCATTTGCTTGCTTTACTAGTCGAGGACGAGAGAAGGAAGAGAGAGCTTTGCTTTGGTTCTCTCTTCTTCTAACCCTCTTGCCTTCCTCCTGAAAGCTTTTGGCCCTTATTTTTGCCTCTCTTCCCCCTTTTTTTGCCTCAACCCATCAGTCACGGCGCCATGACTGATCTGGAACGTGACCTTTTACTGATGATGTGGCATGCAATGGATGCAGGTGCACTAAATCCGGCGAGTATGGAGCCAAATTTGAACACCTCAGGCTGCTGAGCATTTTTGTCTTCTTTGCTAGGATCATTCAAGCTACCTACAGCGTAGTGCAAGTCCATCCTTCTCCTTCCACGCTGCTGCTGCTTGCTGCTGGCCCTTACTTGCCATGCTACCTTTTTTTCCCCCTCCCCTCCACACTCAATGTGTGTCCTCTTTAAAATGGGCGTCCAAAGTTCTTATTTATTCTAGGCGTCCAGTTCCCTCAAGGACACCCCATTTGGCATACATAAAGGCACCTCATTTTGTACACATGTCGACCAAAGCATTGCCAAGCACAACAACTTTCTCTAGTAGCCATCGACTGACAATATCATTGTGAGCTTTGTTGCCCACTGCAATTCTTTTGATAGTGTCACTTGCCTTCAAGATGCAATCATAGGTGATCGCCTCAACGAATGGCCTTCCTTTCGTATTCACCTAAAATTAAAATTATCCACAAAAACCTTGCCATAGCTGTAATGAGCATATCCTGTACTCAATAGTGCTCCAAGAGACGACAATTTTGAACTGAAAGCTCATCAGCTTACGTACGCACATTACATTTGACATACATAACTTCCAAATCATATGTCTTGATTAATCCTCTGGCATGCAACTCAAGTCAAGCACTGCCAACTACGTCATATTTTCCCAAAAATCTCTGGTTGAAGCCCAAAATTCCTAGATGGCACAGCGAGCGAGGCAACCAGGCAGGTACGAAACTAGCCCCGGGTGAAATTTAATCTAGCCATATCTTAGTAACAAGAGCTCCAATTGATGATTTGAAAAGACCGACACGCTCCACAAAGTGAGCACTTCAAGCCCATGCATCCACTTCATTTTTATTGCCTCAACTGCAGTTGCCCAATCTGGTGCGGATTTGCACATGTCCATGCAATGCCACATAATAATTCACCTAATCAAAAGTCATCCTACGGTAGGCAAAGCACACCCATGGCGAAATGAAGGTGGTATTTAGCTGGTCCTCCAAAGCAATTCCAATCTAGAAATAACCTAAAAAGCCATCCATAATGGAATACCTCTTGTGACCTACTACGTGATTCAAGATATCATCCTAGAACGGCAAGGGGTAGTGATTCCAGTTTGTAGCAACATTTAACGGCTTGTAATCTACACTTACTCTCCATTTTCCATTCTCTTTTGTTGTAATAACAATAGGTGAAAAACACTCAGACTCTTAGAAATAACCTAAAAAGCCATCTATAATGAAATACCTCTTGTGCCCTACAACTTGATTCAAGATATCATCCTAGAATGGCAAGGGGTAGTTACTCCGGTTTGTAGTAGCATTTAACGGATTGTAATCTACACATACTCTCCATTTCCCATTCTTTTTTGGTGTAATGCCAATAGGTGAAAACCACTCAAGCTCTTTCACTGGGTAAATAATACCTACCTCAAGTAGCTTGTTGATCTCCTGCCACAAGGCCTCCTTTTGAATCTCTCCCAATCTTTGCAGCTTGTGTGTACTTGGCTTGTATCCCTCTTTGAATAGAATTCGGTGCTACACACATTTAGCTCCCCACAAATCTTTGTATTTTGTGGAAAAAACATTGGGGTATGATGCATACAACTCCACATAGCCTTCCCTTTCTTGCTTGGTTAGATCTTCACCCAACATTCCCTCTATTTCTACCACATCTAAACCACCAACTGGAGCTTGCATACCTTTATAGGAACTGGGGAATCCCCCTATAACTCCAAAAAAACTCTATGTCCAACTTCAGCAAATCCTCATTGCTCTCCTCCTCTCTAGTGCTCGTAAAGCCTTCATCATAGATTGATTCCGCCATGTACTCATATGGTGCTCGAATGCCCTTTATCTCCTTCGACAACATGATGAAAGTGGCTTTCTCTGGTCTTCAAGTCAAGCACCACTTTCCCACCGTCCTCTCAATCTGGAAACGTGAAAACTCCCAGTCTGCTTATCTCCAATGGAAAGAAACTATGATCTTTCCAAAATGACTAAGCATTCTCACATGCTTTCATCACAAAGAAATCAATGAGGCATTCTATTCCCATACCCTTTAGCTTCACATCTTGAGCTACTCCTGAAACATCTTGCTTTGGCATGGTTGGCCATCCTCATTCACACATTGGATTTGACCACCACTTTGATACATATGTCCTTATAGTAACCTCTGTTAGCACACCACACCATTGATATTTTCAAGACTCTCAAAATATAGGTTCTCTCAAACTTTGGAATGTAGATACTTTATGAATTTCTCTAATCTGAAGTACTTGCCATTGGCCAATTCATAGCGGCTACAAACTCTAACTAACACTCTTAAAAATGGTTAAGAAAAACACATAATTCTTCATTTACATCTTGCCTTAAAAGCCTTTAACCTTGCCAAATTAAAAGGGGATATCTCCTTACATAAATCTAGCAAAAAGAGAGACTACAGGGCCGGCCATATCAACCTTGGTTCTCCCTCCAAAGCATCAAACCATACCTTGGCTTTGCCCCGGAGAAAAGCTTCCAATTGAAATAGCAGATGGGTTGATAGACTCTAGAAAATTTAAGAAATAGAGTAAATTACAAGGGTATATTCCAGGAGTTTTGTTGATGAGAGGCCTAATGAGTACAGCATGAAAAAGGCCACATGTGATAAGCAGATTTTGACTATGCTTCACTTATCACTTCAATAGTCAGCTCCATTTTAGGAGTAGGTGTGTGTATATGTGTGTGTGTGTGTGTGTGTGTGTGTGTGTGTGTGTGTGTGTGTGTGTGTGTGTGTGTGTGTGTGTGTGTGTGTGTGTGTGTGTGTGTTGTTCTAGTGTCACATTTGCATTAGCAGATTTTTTTTATAGCTTGCTATCTTCATTTGACAATATGTAAAACTCAAAATTGGCCATCCACTCTAACGGATCTTCCTCGCGGTGAAGATCGGCCCATAGCTTCATGCTACCATCACTTCTTTGTGGAAAAATCCAACTTTCTTGATCAAACCAATAAGCAATCAGATGCTCCCCCTATGGGATCACGAGAAGATGGAGAGGTGGGATGCAAACACACCTAGAAACACTCACATTTTGTTTCTCTATAGCCCAGGATATTCACAACACTTCTAGAACAACATAGATCTCACAACACACACCTTATCCTGGACACAACTTGAGAAGTTAATGCATGCACAATAACCAAAATACTTCAATTGAACACACCATTGTAGTAGGCACACGTCCCTTCCTCTCTGCACCACCAAACACGGCAAAAAACTATCTGCACTAGTGCTTGTTGTCATTCCATGCTAAGGAAAGTGCTTCCTAGTTCCCATGGTGTCCTTATGGGTTGGCATGTGCTTGTAAGTTCCCAAGGGATCACTTACATTTGAGTTGTGTTGTTGTGAGAGTTCTTTGGATACAATTTGTGGTGCTGAATTTGGGTCTTGAGTGCTATTAGGAGACATTGCTATAGTGCCTCCATTTTTTTTTCCCCCATCAGTGTTTTGGTGCCAGCCATTGATAAGTCGTTTCAAATGACCTTCAATTTACAAGGTTTTGATGTATGTGATGGCAGAGTTTTCAAATTTTTATGGTCATGTAAAAAGAGATACGAATGATTTCATTGAGAAATTTGAGTTTTCTTATTTTATTTGCTAGTAAGGAAGATTCAATGATTATGGTGAAGATTTTCTTCTTTTGCTGAAAGAGGATGCAAGGACATGATACAATGAGTATGATGTTCAAATGAAATCATCTCAAACTTCACAAGTGATGATATATCATGAGGTCAATAAAGATTTTCTTGAGAGGTTTACGAGGATAGAGAACCAAGAGATGTCTGAAATTCCATTGAAGGACTTGTAGAGGGTTATGATTACAGTGTAGTTGGATTTGTAAGGTAGTCTTATGAGCTATGTAATAGATGGTGTAAGGATTTAGACAATTAGATTCCTCCTCTTACACTTAAATTGGCCATGTTTATGCAAAGTTTGAGGGATGATTTCAAGCTAAAGGTTGAGCTTAAAAGAAAAAGACATTTGAGGATTCACTAAAGATTTCAAAGCATAAGGATTAGAAGCTAGAGAGAATGAGGCGGCTTGGATTGCAAGAAGATATGAAGGCAAATATATCTGATGTTCTAGATATAAATATGGACCAGATGTGCAATGAAGACTTCCATTTTGCTCATTCTCTTGAGCATGTGAATGGAAAATGTCATATGTATTAGTCAAGTATCTCCATCAAGAGAGGTGCCCAGGAATAGGAGGGATGGTAGTAGGTTCATGGTAGTCACTAGGGACCGCCATGCCAATTTGGCACCCCGAGTGATGAGCATGCACTAGGCCAACAACAGGGGGTTTCCATAGGTAAGTATTTTGACCCTCTATAATAGGATGAGCTACTAGATACACCTTTCACCGCAGTTTTGCCACGAATATCCCCTCCTCCTATAGTCCCCACTCCTCTCTTTCCACGCCACTTTCTCCAGCCACCCCCTTCACCTCTCCCATCCTTCCCACTAGTCCCTTAGGTCAATCACCTATTCCATCTCATAACTTGCTACTAGCCAAGGGGACAGGTTATTCTTTGGCAGTTCCGGATGTCTCTTGGGAATGCATTTACCATGATCCGCTTGGCATGAAAGGAGCAACCTTTCTTGCGGATGCCCTTATTCGTGTAGGCATCACCTTTTGTAACAATCCCTCATGGGCTGACCACTCTTGACATCCATTGTTGTTGGGACTTCTTGGTATGACTTCACACGACTTCTCAAAACTCTTCTCTCGACCTTGAGGTGGCTTGTTTCAAAGTCCATGGAGTATTCTTTGTAGCATTTAGAGGGGTAGAAGCCCTAGGCACAATAGTCCTAAGTAGATGCAACCTTGATGCCTTTGAGCTTCCTCTTAGACAAGTCGTTTTTTTGACGGCCACCCCTCGCAACCTGTAGACCTAGCGGCCCCTCACCTTGGTGGGACCCGACTCCAAAAGAACTCAACTCTGCAGCACCTCGCTTGACTGTAGCCGGCCACCCTCTTCCTATCTTTGCAATCGACCCAGAGGTCCCCCGGGTGCAGCCCCTTCTCAAGGCAGTCCTCTCCTTCCACTAGCCAGCCCTGGATTCTTTCCACCATGAGATCAAACCGCATGCCCTGGCGACCTTCTTCGTCTCCTGCACACACCGGCGACCAACCTTAAGCGCCACTTAGTGGATCCTCTGTAGCGTTGCCTTGCAGCTGACTCAGACCCGCCACCTCGGCTCTTTCTTGCCTTGTTTAATTGCGCCACCCAGTGGCCCTCCAGCCTTGGTAAACTCCGCCTCCTGCAGCCCCTCTACCTCTGTAGCGGCTCTGTCACCCTCGGCCCACTGTCATCGAGTGCTCAGGCCCGCCACCCCTTCCTGTAGCGGCTCTGCAGCACTTCCTTCAGGCCCCTTCGTTCGGCCTTCCTCCCCTAGCCTCATGTAGTCGGCAACCCCCTGTATGGCGTCAACTCCTCCCTTCTTCAATTGGCCGTCCCCCCATGCAAGCTGGCTCCCTTGCTCCTGGCTGCATCCTACCCATGCAAGGCCCAAGTGTCCTCCTCCTTCTCACCTCCTCTACAGTTGCTCGCACGCCAACCTCCACCTGTCGACTTATCATGTAGCGCTGCTCGTCAACTGCTGTCGACTTTCCATGTAGCGCTGCTCGTCAACTGCTGTAGCGCTGCTCGTCTTTTTTATTATGGCATCTTTTTTTTATTAAAAAAAAAACTTATCCTCCAACTTAGTGGCCATTCCCACCGAACGCAACCTGCGGCCAACTATCGTTCCGCCAACACCCATGGCAGGGCTTCAATGCCGATGACCAAAAAAGTTCACATAATTTCCCTTCACTTGTTGAGAAATTGCCCTGTCGAGTCGAACATTGTCTCCATTGAGAAGGCAGCACGGCCGCAAATCGAACATCCAAACCACTAAGCCACCATAATTAGGGGCCTGCTTGACAAAGGTCTTCAAGCACAAGGTATCTTTGGCGCACATATCACAGCAACACTTCGCGACGATTTCCATCGAGCTTCAACACTTTGATGCCTCTCAACTTGGCAAAGCTCTTTCGACCAACTTCGAGCAACATTTAGCATACATACCCTGGCAAGTAGTGTCTCTTGTAGACATCTCGCTCTAAATCCCATAGCATAAACTTCATGGCACCTGCATCCAGCACCCCTTGCCTCGTTCCCAACCTTGTGATATAAGCATTTGCTCCTGTCACCAGTGATAGCAAAAAAACACTTGGAGTTTTGACTAGCGAGTGCTCCAACTCGGTGTACCTGGCTCCATCAAATATCTGCTCAAGGTCTTTGCCATTTGCCTGTAAATTGCCATGCCTCAACTTCCTGCACTTCCATAGATCGACACAGCTTGGTTGTACCATCATTGCCCACCCCCTCGTTGAGCAGTCATGCTCAACCACACCATTATTTAGGAGAGATAGAACTGTATCGAGAGAATGATGTAAAATAGAGCTATAGACTGCAAAAGAAAAATGATAGTGGCTATATAGATAGGATAGATATAGAGAGAAAAGCATCTGCTATTGCATCACCCTCCAGGGTCAAATGGAAAGCTGAAGGCTTCCCCAAGTATGGCATAGAGTCCACCTGAATCAAATACAAAACCATGGCCGTGGCCATCCACCTGTAAAGCATGCACATTCAACTCTTCCTTTGCACCTATAGGCCAATAGACAGGCCATCCTAATAGCTCTTCATAACATGCAGCTTTGTCCCCCTGCATCCATAATCCTTCGTGCCAACCATAAGCGTGCTTTTGATACCTCGAAGCATCTGTACCATAAACCGTTATCATGCCATCTGCTATATAACCCTCAATAGCATAGTCTTCTTCAAAAAAGCCTCGCCACTAACACAAAGACACCTGTAAAGCAACCTCCCATAACACATGTATCCATAGCATCCCATAAAATAGCAAGACCCTGCCATTTTCCTCCACTTGCTGCATAGCCAAGCAAACATGATCCCTTTGCATACCTGCATCCCAACCCTCTATAAACGGCACCAAGGCCCCCTTCTCATACTCAAGAGCATGACCTGATAGAGCAACACCCTGTTCAAATACCTCATCACCTACAAGGTGTGCACCTTCCTCTCTACATGGAGCCTCACGCTCATAGGCTGCACCTGTATCAGTTTCCATAGAGTCATCTACCAGAGTCAACTCTACACGGTCACACACAAACCCTGAAACTTCAAAGCACACCTCGACATGCTCACCAAGGCAAGGTTGCCCCACCCCCTCCATAGACAAACCAACTAAAAATACCTCCACTTCTGCTTCTAGCTCTTGCAAGTCACTCTCAAAAACCTGTTCTTCAACTAGGTCTGATGCACAATCAAGCCATATCTCTTCCTCCAATAGGGACTCACCATCACAAGACACAAGAGATGGCTGCTTGACAGGCAGATTCACACAAGGCATCTCCACATATGCACTATGCTTCTCCTCGACCTTCAAATGGCTGGCAGGAAACTCGCATACACTATTCATCACTTCATCTACATGAAAAAACATCATAAGTTTCGTACCTAGAAGACATGGACTCCGTCTCCCACATGCTATCTGTGTCCACAACATTGCTAGAGCTATGAGAACTATTGGACTCAGCTTTTGAACTTGTTAATTCTTGGACCACTCTTACCTTCCTCATTGCTGGCTCTGGAACTGACACCTCTTCTTGAAAAACTTTTTATACGACCTCGCTCTCTTGAGGACGCAAATTGGGTGGTACCCTAAATATGCCTTGTTGCACCTGTTGAGACCTGGTTGGCACTTCTTCCACCTCTTCTAGCCTGGCATCAGCTTCGTGTGCTTTGAGTACATTGATATCAACAAAAAAAGGAGCTTTTACCTCTTGATGCTCATTAGTCTGCTTGGGCTTAGGTCCACGGGCTACCATGATTGCCGACTGTAGCAAACCTGCCTCCATCTTCTTCTTCATCTTCAGACTCTTTGCTCTGGCAACTCTGACTACTTCATCATAAGTGATTGGATCTTCATAATCGACTCTTTCACGAACATAGGGATGCAAGCATGATAGAAACCTTTTGAGCTTCAAATATCCCGCATTGGTTGCTTGGGTAGCAGCTGCCAAATCCCCCCAATAAGCTTCAAATTTATCAACAAAAACATCAAAATTTGCACTTACGTCCTGCTGCAAGCCTTTGATCTTCGCATCAGCTTCCGAAGCCGAGACCACCTTTCGATACCTTTGTAAGAATTGTTCGCGAAATCCGATCCAATTCTGCTTGTGCACCTCTTCTAAGCCATCGAACCAAGCTGTTGCTTTACCTCGCAGCACCAAAGGTAGACTTTGGATCTTTGCTTTGTCACATGGAATCCGTAGTACTGTCAGCATGAACAACTTCAAATCGGCAAGCCAATCATCTGTATCCTCATCTCCTTTGAACAGTGGACCAAATTCCTGCTTCATCTTGATTCACAAACACGTGGTCAAGAAGCAATCAGTGGGTCCTCCGTGGGGGCACCACAAGATGGAAAGGGGGAAATGGGAAAACCACCAGCACATAAACTCGATGCCTCTATATAGCTCAGTGATTTCACAACACCCCTATCCCCTAGCAAACACTCACCATGATACGCAATCTTCAAACAGCTATTTTCCAAGCCCAATCCTGACCATCCCTAATTGCAAACACCCAATCTCAAAGCATATCGTCATGGTTTTCATGATTGATTGACCACCTGAGACCTTTGCAGAAAACTTTAGCAAACCCCCAGTCTACATACCTGACACCTACACAAAGAATACTCACACAATTACAAGTAGATATGAGAGAAAGACAACGTCATGGATCCGAGACTAAAGCGAGCAAAAAAATCTTGGCAGATCCTTTTACAATTGTGTGTAATATGAGCACATATCTCCTAAGTCAATGCGACCTTGATGCCTTTGAGCTTCCTCTCAGACAAGTCGTTTTTTTGACGGCCACCTCCCCCGCAACCTGTAGAGCTGGCGGCCCCTCACCTTGGTGGGACCCGACTCCAAAAGAACTCAACTCTGCAGCACCTCGCTTGACTGTAGCCGGCCACCCTCTTCCCCTCTTTGCAATCGACCCAGAGGTCCCCCGGGTGCAGCCCCTTCTCAAGGCAGTCCTCTCCTTCCACTGGCTAGCCCTGGCTTCTTTCCACCATGAGATCAAACCTCATGCCCTGGCGGCCCTCTTCGTCTCCTGCACACACTGGCGACCAACCTTAAGCGCCACTTAGTGGCTCCTCTGTAGCGCTGCCTAGCAGCCGACTCATGGCCGATCATTCCGCCAACACCCATGGCAGGGCTTCAATGCCGATGACCAAAAAAGTTCACATAATTTCCCTTCACTTGTTGAGAAATTGCCCTGTCGATTCAAACATTGTCTCCATTGAGAAGGCAGCACGGCCACAAATCGAACATCCAAACCACTAAGCCACCATAATTAGGGTCCTGCATGACAAAGGTCTTCAAGCACAAGGTAGCTTTGGCGCACATATCATAGCAACACTTCGCGACGATTTCCATCGAGCTTCAACACTTTGATGCTTCTCAACCTGGCAAAGCTTCGGAACAGCCTTCAACCAACTTCGAGCCACATTTAGCATACATACCCTGGCAAGTAGTGTCTCTTGTAGACATCTCGCTCCAAATCCCATAGCATAATCTTCATGGCACCTGCATCCAGCACCCCTTGCCTCGTTCCCAACCTTGTGATATAAGCATTTTCTCGTGTCACCAGTGATAGCAAAAAAACACTTGCAGTTTTGACTAGCGAGTGCTCCAACTCGGTGTACATGGCTCCTGGCTCCATCAAATATCTGCTCAAGTTCTTTGCCATTTGCCTGTAAACTGCCATGCCTCGACTTCCTGCACTTCCATAGATTGACACAGTTTGGCTTTACCAAGGTCAAGAGTTGAACAATGTGTAGTCGTTCCAAGAAGCGGTAGACAACCAGTTTCCATGACCACTGATGCCCCTATCAAGTACTCCTTTTGTCACATCTCAATGTTGTGACCACTCCCCATAATTCACTTTTTACCTGCGCATAATCTCGTTGGCAAGAACTCAAAAACTTGGCCCCAAAACTCACCATATACTTTTTTCCTTCATCATTGTCTTGCCCTATTTCCCATGCTACCCCTGTAGGACTCGTGTTTATTGTCACAATGACACGTCTTTCACATATGCATAGTCTACCTTTTTCAAGGTTGGTGAGGAAAGAAGTAGCTTCTTCAGCTTCCTCATGGATTTTGTGTGCTCTTCTTCCCATTGAAACTTCGAATTCTTTCTCAACAACTTAGAAAGAGGATGTCATGTGAGAACCTTTTTCTTCTTCTACCATTGCAATCCTACTTTACAATGATGCATGGCCAACACACCTTGTCTCCGTGTAGTGTTTGAACTCTTTATTTGCCTTTGGTAGAAGATACTCACAAAGACAATCACAATTCCTCTCATGATTCACACACATAATTAATTAGAATTGCATAGCTCGCTTTTATCTCTTCTCTTTATCCTATCATAAGTAGAACCATCATCCAAGACCTTTGTTTCCATGGGGACGATTGTGATGTATGGCTACACGAGGATAAGAGGATAGGTAGACATCCCCTGCACAGAAGTTTTGCTCATCTTTGCCATTACCAATCATCACTTTCACATTTGGATAAGCCCGATATAGATCTTCTAATGAGTTGTTCGTTGCTCTAATCATCCGATAAGAGGATAGGTAGACATCCCCTGCACAAAGAAGTTTTTCTCATCTTTGCCATTACCAATCATCACTTTCACATTTGGATAAGCCCGATATAGATCTTCTAATGAGTTGTTCGTTGCTCTAATCATCCAACCATAAAAGTCATTGGCCACTTGCACTTCATGTAAAGACTCTTCAACACAAGATTTATGAGTCATGATCTATCCATGCGATGTATGGACCAAAGTTTCTATTGTAGCACTTGTCCAATGACTTTTAGAGTAGTAACTTTTATAGGAAGCTTCATCTTTGTCATCATCATCCACAAACCTAGCATGCATATCTCTTCTAGAAGAGTGGTAGCATTCCACCACACTGTTGTATCCTTTGTGCCTTGAGTGACTCTCCTTCACCTTGAGATTGTGGAGAAATAGAATCAATGAGAGTTTGCCTCTTTCTTTTTAGGATATCTATAATTTCTCATGAAACTCATGTTTAGCTAATCAAAGCATCATAGGCAATCATAAGAAACATGAGAGAGGCATAGTGAAAGAGAACTAAGCATTGATTAGTGTTAACCAAGTCACATGAGCAAGAAGAGGCTCAAGGACTCCATAGCCACACACCTCAAGAGCTCTCACCAAAGAGTGATCTCTACAAGTGAGCTTGAGAACCCTAATTTCCTTTTCACACTGCCTTATATACCTAGGAGAAAAATATGCAATGTTTGGGTGCCCAAGGCCTTTAGGGCTCCACCATTTACTGAATCTACAACCTAGGCACACTAGCTGACCTATCATTAGGAAGTGAATGGGGTATAGGAGGGCCTCTTTATTTGGCAGTTTAAGAAAATGCTTAAAGCTTAAACTAAGTTTGACCAAGCTTAAAATAAAGGGTGCTGAGATTTTTATGAATGACATTTCTATATATTTTCACTAAAAAAAGAGGTGGGTAATTGAATTTTAAAATGTCTTTTCCCACACTTATCTCTCTCTCTCTAGCACATAAATCACTCTCTCTCACTTAGATATCATAAAGAGAAGTACTTTTCAACCTTTTCATAGTTAGAAAAAGAGATTTTACACATTCTCTCACTGCATTCTCTCTCTAAAACGTGCAACCCTCTCTCTCTCTCTCTCTCTCTCTCTCTCTCTCTCTCTCTCTCTCTCTCTCTCTCTCTTTTCCTTCTTCAAATCATTGAAAGAACATTCTATGCTATACATCTGACAAAAAGTGCAGATTCTCCAAAGCTGCAGATTTTCTCTCTCTTACACACTCTTTTCAGTTATTGCTTTCCCTCTCTCCCACTTCCTCTCACTTTCTTTCTCTTTCTCTACCTCTCTACTCTCTCTCTCTCTCTCTCTCTCTCTCTCTCTCTCTCCCTCATGCTTTTCTCCCTCCTACTCTCTGTGAGATCAATGGAGAACTCCATTACCTTTGTGTGCAGCTGCATTTTCTTCTTCAACTATTTGAATTTGAAAAATATTGAGTTGTACTCCCCCTCTCTCTTCCCTCCACAACAAAATCCCTTTATCTCAACTCTGAGAGCTTTTTCCTATCTCCTATTCCTCCATAGCCAACTCTCTGTGCTTGTACTGCCTGTAACCTTCACCATTACACATTATCCCTCTTGTTTACTTGTTTATTTAGCACCAATGGCAGGTAATCTCCCTCCACTGCTAGATATTACCAATAAGCCAAAACAATATCGCTTAAACACCGATTTAGAGTAGGAATATACTACTGTACGCCTTGGAACTTCTAACCCCAATGCTGCAGATCAGCTACGAAGTAGTGGATGCAAAGCAATCAACTTATGGGTTGATGGTCACATTTACCCGTTTGATCCTATAACCAATGCAACACCACCCTTTCGCAATGTCACTGACGTTTTGCGTTTTATTGGAGATGGAAGAGATGGGTTGTGGGGATACTGCTGGAGGTTACATTAGTCTTTATTCAATGAAGAGAAGCAAGAAAGTAGCTCTTTGTTGCCTCATCAACATTTCAAGAAAAGCACATGATGGACATTCAACGAATCAGGGGAGAAGCCAATGACAAGATGAAGCAGCTGAATGTTGAGATAATCGAACTTAATAAAAAGCTACAGCAACAAAAAACAGAGCAAGAGCGTCGATTGGACAACTACGTTCAACTACAACACACTGCATGTAATATGCGTCGGAGAATAGATCATCTCACACACATTCCCCTCGGCTACTACATTTGTAAGCGCAAGAGACAAGCAATGTCTACGCTATCTTCAAATGGTGGAGCTCGAAAAAAATGAATATGACAAACTAGGTAAGGATACGAACGCCAACTTTTGCTTTTACACTTTGTTTGCAGGTTGTTATAATTATGTTTCCATATACATAAATTTGGCTTGACAAATGATGGGACTCGATTCTGATATCGATACAACCGGACGTACATTATTGCAACATATCATCAAACCAAAGGAGTTGGTGGAGTTATTGGACGATCCATCCAATGTTAGCATTGCCAAAATTCTGCGTCAAAAATATTTCAGTGAGTTAAAAAGTATTGTGTCACCTCCGAAGATGATGGAGGTGTGTGACAGTGCAGGAATAAGTTTCAAAGCTTATGAAGCTTTGTATAAAATTGTAACAATAGGACACAGAGCAAAAGGTCTTTTCAGATTGCTACCAACACCTTACAGTGAGCATTGCCAAACGATGCGCCAACAATGATGTTGCAAATTTGTTAGGTGGATTTCAATGTGTCAAGTGTTGAGATGTAGAGAGAAAGAGAGAGAGACCAGACAAGAGACACACCATATACGCTCCCAAAGACTGATTCATATTGAGGACAAGATACAAATATATAGGTGAGACCAAGTTGAGTAGAGTGAGCCATATATAGTTCCAACACCCCCACTCAAACAAAGGTCTCTAGCTTTGGATGAAAAAACCCTTGGGGAGTTCAAGGGAAAAACCCAAGCCCCTATACAATGTGAAAATATGAACCAGCGATGATGATGTGAAAGTGAATTGTGCATCTATGTACAAATATTCAAGTGACTTAGAGATCACAATGTGCAAATGTGGAGTGTGCATAGTGCATGGTACCTAAAAGATTACAATGTCATATGTACAAAGCTATTACAATAGCAAAGAAGCTAATCTAGAAAGAGTGAGGTCGAAGCAACTCCAAGCTCCGAGCGCAAGAGGATGAAACGTGACTCGTTGAGGCCTTTGGTCAAAATGTCTGCAATCATCTGGTCACTTGGACAGTGTTCAACCATAATGGTTCCTTTGCGTACTTCATACCTGACATAATGATAATGGACAGCAATGTGCTTTGACTTATTATGTTGAACATAGTCTTTTGCAAGACTAATAGCACTTTGGTTGTCACACCACAAGGGTGTGCTAGAAAGAGGAGAGTGACCAATATCAACCAGCATTTGTCGAAGCCAAATCAACTCACGAGCTGCAAGTAATGCCGCAACATATTCTGACTCAGTCGTAGAAACTGCAACACAACGTTGTTTCTTGCTAGTCCAAGAAACAAGACAACCATTTATAAAGAAGCAATTTCCACTAGTAGATCGCATAGATAAATGTGAGCTTGCCCAGTCTGCATCTGTGTAACCCAAAAGAGAAAGAGATTGCATAGAATCCGATGTGATTTGTCGTCGATAAACTAAACCAAAATCTGTAGTGCCTTTCAAGTATTTCAACACACGCTTTGCAGCAGACCAATGCTTAAGAGAAGGACATGCAAGATGTTGTCCAAGATAATTAGCAGCAAACAGAATATCAGGACGAGTGTTCATGCCAACAAACTGAATACATCCAATCAAGTTAGCATAAGGTTGATTTGTGACAAGTTGACTGCCATTGTCAGAAGTGTTCTTCGTAGAGCTTGCAAGACAAGGTGTGTTGGTTGAATGTGCAGATTCCATACCAAATTTTTGAATAGTATCTGCAATAAACTTTCACTGTCGAAGGAATAAAATACCTTTTGTACGGTTTCGTTGGATTTGAATGCCAAGACACGAGTGAATCTCTCCAAGATCCACCATATCAAATGCAGAAGACAATAACTTTTTCACTTGCTGAAGAAATCCCAAATCATTGGAAACAAGGATGGTATCATCCACATAAAGAGCAAGAATCACAAAACTGCTACCTTGGCGTTTTATGTATAAGTTGGGGTCAGACGAGCAAGAGATGAATCCTTTAGAGGTGAGAAAAAGATCAAATTTTGTATACCACGCTCGCGAATCTTGTTTGAGACCATATAGTGCCTTATGGAGTTGAGCAACAAGGTCTTCTTTACCTGGAATAACAAACCCTTCTGGTTGTTCCATATAAATTTCCTCTTCCAAGTCACCATTAAGAAAAGCAGTTCGCACATCCATTTGATGAGCTTCTAAATCAAATTGAACAGCAAATGCCAATAAAACTCGAACACTTGTAATGCGAACAACTGGTGAAAAAGTCTCTTGATAATCAACACCAGCTACTTGGGAATAACCTTTTGCAACTAAACGTGCCTTGAACTTGTCAAAAGATCCATCTGCTTTTACTTTTGTCTTATACACCCACTTACATTTAATAGCTGTACGACCAGGAGGTAATTCAGTTAGTATCCATGTACCTTTAGAGATAAGAGAATCGTACTCTGCTTCCATAGCCTCTTGCCATTGATCCTTTTGTGGTGAAGAGATAGCTTCATCATAAGTAACTGGATCTTCGGAAGTAGAAAAAGCATTATCAGCAATATCGTCATCATAAACATGACATGAGCCATGTTCAAAATCAATAGGCAGATCAACAAAAATATCAATATCATCATTGGCGACATTCGGAATGGATGGTTGTGAAGAGGAAAGTTGCTCTATAGGAAGAGTTTCATCTTCTGAAAGAAATGGAAAAGCTTGAAGCAATGATTTAGTATCATCAGAATCATCCATGGACCATGAGCCTCCCATAAGCTGTTCGTTAAAAGTAGCATCACGATTCACAATTAATTTCTTGGAGGAAGGGTCATAGAATTTGTAGCCTTTGGAAGTGTCAGAATATCCAATAAAAATAACTTTAAGACCAGGAGCATCAAGCTTTGTTCGTGTTTCTTTGGGAACATGAATATAAGCAATACATCCAAAGGTTCGAAAATGAGATACAGAAGGAATGTCACCTGTCCATGCTGTGATGGGTATCTTACCAGAGGGTGCAGTAGTAGGAAGATGATTCTGAATAAATACTGCTGTCAAAGTAGCTTCAGCCCAAAAAACACGAGATAAGCCAGAATGAATCAGCATACATCTTACAGCATTGAGAATAGTGCGATTCTTTCGTTCAGCAACACCGTTCTGTTGAGGCGAATATGGAATAGTGTGTTCATGATGAATTCCAATGTCAGCACAGTAACTCATAAACTCTCGAGAAACATATTCGCCTCCATTGTCACTACGAAGCTTCTTAAGGCGACGACCAGTTTGAAGTTCCGCAGCCTTGTGGAATTGTTTGAAAACAGATAAGGCTTCAGATTTTTGTCTAAGTAGAAATACAGTCGTATACCTTGAGAAATCATCAATGAAAGTAATGAAGTAGCGATATTGTGATCTCGAAGAAGGTAGAGGTCCACATATATCAGTATGAACAAGATCCAATATGTCATGAGAATGAGTTGTATTTGAAAGAGGAAAGGGTTTGCGATTGTGTTTCCCAAGAGCACAAAATTCATAAATTCCCATATGAGGATGAGCTTTAAGATCCATGCCATGAACAAGATCACGACGTTGAAGATCAAGGAGTTTTGAGAAATCAGCATGAACAAAACGGTGATGCCATACTTTGCAATCATGATCACCTGGAGCAGTGACAACATTTGCTACAGCATCGTTGAGAGAGAGTTCAAACAAATTACCATTTCAAGGAGCAGTGGCTATAGTCTGTCCATCTTTCTCAATTCGGCATTTGGTATGATCAAACCCAACAAACAGACCAAGATCAACAAGTCTAGCAACTGAAAGAAGATTACGTTGAAGATCTGGTACATGTAATACTCCTCGCAAAATTCGAGTGGAAGAAGATAAGGTACCAAGATATAAGTCTCCAATACCCTTTACTTGACAAGTAGTATCATCAGCAAGATAAACAACACGTTGAACTGGCAGTGGATGATAGTTATGGAGCCACTTAGACTGATATGTCATATTTCCTGTAGCACCAGAATCGACAATAAAAAGTGATCCATCGCGTACATGAAGTATTCTGTCTGGAGCAACTGAACATAGGACGCAGCTTGTTTCTGGTACAATGTTGTTTCGATGTTCAGTAGCATATGCTCTATTCCGATCTGTGTCGAATCGACGCTTATAGCACATATGAGTGGGATGATCAGATCGTCCACAATATTCACAAGAAGAAGAAGAAGAGTCTCTAGATAAACGTGGTTGTTTTGTGGTAATATTGTGTTCTTCATCATATTGACGTGCCCAACAATCATCTTCAGTATGGCCATTTCTGTTGCAGTAAGAACATTGCTTATTAGGAAATTTGAGACGAGAGAAAATATTACCGCGACGGCCACCTCTGCGGTTTCCTCGTTGAAATGGACGCTTTCGAGCATAAAAAGCCCGTTCCATCTGTTGTGACTCAGTCTCCTCATGTGAAATCATAGATGTTTCATGACTAGCATTACGACGTTCTTGACGTTGAGAGTATTCAATTAAAGACATGCAGGCTTGGTCAAAATCAAGACCATCTTTATTAGAGAGAATAGTAACAATGTTATCATAAGAAGAGTCCTTCACCGTATCAAGGAGAAGTGTAATCAGTTGCTTTTGTGGAACAGGATCACCGGCAGCAGCAAGTTGATTAATAATAGATTTGAAAGATTCAATATGTCCCGTCATGGCAGTACCAACTTCATATTGTAACTTGTTAAGCAACCCTCTCAAATAAAGTATTTCTGTGACAGATTTCTTCTGAAAGTTTCCAATAAGGTACTTCCATACGTCATGGGAAGTAGGCAGTTCGTACATATCAAGCAAAAGGGAATCAGTAAGAGCAGAAAGAATATACCGACGAGCTGCTTTATCATGTCGTTTCCAATCCGTATAAGCAACATTCCAATCTTCAAATATAGGTCCTTCAGTGATAAGCACGTTATCATTATCCGTATCAACAGGCTGAGGCGGACAAACACGATTTCCAAGAACAACATCGGAGAGTTCATCGCCTTCAAGAATTAACAACATCTTTGCTTTCCAGTCTGGAAAACCTTGACCTTGGAAAGGAGGAACAGAACGCTGGCCAGAAGGAAAGCCGTTGACGAGAATATTCATAGCCATATCTTGTTGCGAGAAGACGTATAAGATAAGATCGCAGAATTTGCACACCATATATGGTGAAGGCCGCAATTGAGAATGAGAGAGATATAAGTACTGCGTTCTGTCAACGATAAACGTAAGAAGGATGCTCAAGGAACTTCCAAAGATGTGAGAGACGTCACCCAAAAACGGCAGGGTAAAGGAGACGTTAATAATAAAAGAGTCCTCAAAATAGAGTGGCGTGAGACGCAAGATTGACGGCCACAATATGAATAGCAAAAAGCTAAATCTTCTCGAAAAAGTTAACGCCAAAATAAGAAAAACGATCGCGGACGCTTCACGAAGAAGTAGGACGAAGAAAGCTGCGTCAAGCTCAATTGCAGTAAAAACAGCATAACTTTCTGCTGCGAACTCCGATTGACGCAAACCTAGAACTCAAATCGAAGAGCTCGAGGAGACGAACAAGTTTTGGATGAAAAGTGCCATTCCGTTTCTCCAAATTTTGAGCAGAACAGCAAGAAAAATTGAGATGAAGTTCAGGGTGTCATCAACAAGAAAACGTAATCAACGATTAGATTGATTAGCAATAAACGTCACACAAAACACTAATCATATTCTTCTTAATACAAAACAACCACAATTAACAAGAATCAATGCTCAAAAATAAAATTTGTAGCAATTTTTGAATCTTACATGCAAATCGCATACACATACTGTTTTGTCACCATGAATTGAATCGGCGCATGATCGTTACTGCTCTGATACCATGTTGAGATGTAGAGAGAAAGAGAGAGAGACCAGACAAGAGACACACCATATACGCTCCCAAAGACTGATTCATATTGAGGACAAGATACAAATATATAGGTGAGACCAAGTTGAGTAGAGTGAGCCATATATAGCTCCAACATCAAGGATGTCATGACATTAGAAGATGGAAAATCCTTTCGCTACAACGAATTCAACGATGTGTATGTCAACTTGTTGAAACTCCAGGAGTCAATGATCAGATTTTACGGGTTGACATATGAAGAGTGTGGTGGCAAAGTAATTTTTGTTATGAAACTAGATGAGTGTCAGATTGTTAAAGGTCAGTGGCTCGAAAGGGTAAGCGTTACAATGATGAACAGGGCCTTGGTAGGTGTCGATGTTGAGTTAAATGACAATGAGAAGGGAAACACGTGTTTAGGTGTTCAATCAGAGAAGAATATCTGGTGGTTGGCAGCTTTTCATCTCCCAAAAGAAACACATGAGTCCTTGAAGTGGTATTTCAATCATACACCAATTGTTAACATCATTCGGCAACAACAAGAAGGACAAAGATTGCAGGTTTCAGACTTGGGTTCATTCCAAGTTGAGTGGCATTTGGTAGGAGATTTGAAAACTCTTATGTGCATGTTAGGTTGCAAACATGGTGCAATGACACTCTTTCCATGCATTTATTGTTGCCATAGTAAAGTGTCCATGGGAACTGAGAGCAAGGTTGTCAAAGTCAGCAATCAAAGAGCGGTAAGGGAAAGGGTGGGAAAGTTGCAGCCAACTCTGTGAAAGGTGTGTCCAATACACAAACAATAATTAAATCACTACAACAGTGGTTCCAAGGTATTCTTAGTTGTGATCAAAGTGTACCCCCTAATCGAGACATGGATGATCCCAATTGGGATCCTATTCTACCAATCCCATTGATTAATGTGCATGTTTGCACCCTTCATGCTCATCTGCGAATTCTTGACAAGTTACTAATGTTACATATCAATTATGCTTGGAACATGGAGCCTGCAGAAAGAAGAGAGGAGTGTATAAAGGAACTTGAGTCTATTTTATCAAGTGTTGGTCTACATGGTGGTGCAGTTGAGCTATCCAAAGACAAAAAGACATCTGGTAGTACACAACATAGACCCAATAAAATATGTATGGGTGGTAGCAAAGCTCCGCATTTTCTATCAGACTATTCGGCTTCTCAAAGTCAAACTGAGTTTCAATTGTGGAAAAAAGTGTGTGACATTACCACATACAAAGGGAACGAAGCTGCTCTTGGAATTAAGCATGCTCGTGTGTGGCAATCTGTCGATGATATTTTTCGTCTACTTGAAAAAGCAAGGCTGAATTCTGATGAGATATCCACTTTGAAGTTTGTGATCAACAGCTTCACTTCGCAAATGGTCGATGCTTGGGGAGAAACACACATAACACATTACATGGTAAGTTTCATTTTGTCTTTACAATCAGCGTTACAATATCATTGAACAAAAGCTTGTATTTTTCAGCATATTCTTTTTCCACATAGTGCATTTTTTCTCGACACTTTTTGGTTCATTGGGCATCTATAGTAGCCAAGGAATGGAGCGCTCACACTATCAAGCAAAAGCGGTGTATTTTAAGAATACACGTTGTCAAGAGTTTTTTTGAGCAAGGGATTGCGCATATGTACATACACATGCATGGTGCATCGAATAAAGGATTACCCAATTTCCATAGCCAGGTGGTTACGTGGGGCCCACATGTGTACAGGTAGGACAGCATGTACATAGTGTAGCGATTTTCACTATTATCAATACAGCTAGTGTGTTTTTTCTACAATAAGGAGGAGTTGGTAGTGCGTAAAACTTCTCGAGGAAGCTATCCGCGGGCCGACGACGTGAGGTCAGCAGGTGCGTCAGATGGCATCTATTGGCGTCAGGAGGGCGAACGAGGTCAATATTTGCACGCGGATGAGGACGGACACAACGTGGGTGTTTTTTGGTGAGAGTTATGCAGAAAGTTCATCATGAGGACCTTTTTTTGGGGCCACTTCACGTGGTGGCGAGATGCATTATTGGAAAAAAGCTAAGTGCCAGGTGTGTGGATGATGCAAAAAGGTGACAACTATGCACTGCGAGGTCAGTTTTTGGCCTGTTCAGGGTCCGTTTGAGGTCATCTAAAAGGCCAAGGGTGCCCAAATAATAAAGCTAAGTGTGGGAACTGAAAAAACAGAGAGAAGATCAGAAAAAACAAGGAGAAGAGAGGAAGCACAGCCGCAGCTGTATTTTTGCCCATTTTGGAGCCTGTTTTGGCCCTAAACTGCTCATCCGAGGTCGGATTTGAGCACTTTGACATTGTAGACTGGGGTTTTGGGCCGTTCCGGACGCGATGGTTCTGTCCATTTTGCCAAATTCCTCACTCTTTTCCTGCTGTTTTTCTGTTTAAGTTTCTCCTATGAGCGAAGTTTCTGCTCTAGTTTGTGATTGTATCTGGTATCTTTTACCCATATTGTGTGAGCTGTTTGCCCCATTGGTGTTGGCCCAAGCTCATTTGTATCTAAACATCAGAAATTCTCCTCTTTTGAGATGAGTTTTTTGGGTGTGTGTGTGTGTGTGTGTGTGTGTCTGTGTGGAGTGGGCAAGTGGATAGTCTCTTTCCTCTCACTCCAGAGGTGTGTTCCCTGTCTCGGCCAGGTGTGTTGTGTAAGCCGAGTGGTGCCCCATAGTGTGTGTGTGTATCTTCCCAAGAGTGTGTGTCGGGTCGTTATAGAGGTGATGTGTGTGTTTTCATCCCGCTCACATTCTTTTGGCGCCCCCACGGAGGATCTTCTTCGAGTACCTTTTGCTTCGAGCTTCAAGCTTCGAGATTCAGGATTACAGGTTGCAGGGTGCAGATTACAGGTTACAGGTTACAGATACAGGTACAGGTACGGTACAGGTGATTCACACAGGTACAGGTAGCTGGAGTACAGTGATATACTAGCAGTGATGTCACTTGCAGTTGTTGTGGGTATGCATCACTTGGCGCCTATTTGAGCGCATTGTCCGCTGGATTGTACGTTACTTGTGGAAACTGCCATTGTACGCATTTGTGGAGCCATACTTGGTTGTATTTGACAGTTGCAGCCATTTCTGAGACTTGGTCTGGAAGATAGTCATTTCTGAGACTTGACTATACGCGATTTGCATTAGCCTTCGTGTGAGGGTCGATAGCATGAGGTTTTATTGAGCTGGGGGATTCTCAAATGTGGAGATCCTTTCGGTGATACAGGTAGCTAGAGCACCCTTTTTGTGACCTCGCCATAGGCTATGTACTAGTGAGTCCTACTTGATGCTCGGGTTCTATTGTTGACAGTTTATGCATACATAGACAGTCTATATTTTGGGTTCCTACTGCTCTACTTCTGGGGAAACTCTGTCGAAATTTTCCCAAGTTATGATGGCTGGTTTTTTGGTATTTTGAGCCATTTATGCTGTTATGCTGCTGAAATTTTGGCAAAATCAGAGGTTGAGTCAGGTGTGCCTTCTTGGGAGCTTCATGGTTGGCTTTAATGGATGATCAAAATGGCCCTTAGTTCACTCCTTTTCATTTAACTCAAAGAATTCATATTAATGTTCATGTGTCCAGGAAGATCTTTTTCCAGCAGCGCATAGTCTTTATGTTTGGGCCAAGAAGATTGAGAGAGATCTTGGAATGTCCTTTGCCTGTTGTCATTCCGATGATTAACTATGAAAACTCATTTGATGTGCATGTGTTTGTTCTCATCTAAACCTGAGCTCCATTGAAGTTTCTAGGGATTGGGTAGTGAAAAGTTTTGGGTTCTTGCACGTGTGTTTGAAGGGGTTCTCTAGCCATGGCTTTCTCTTATCCGGAGTTTCATGGAAGAAGTGATGAAGATGTGGAGGACTTTCTGGAAAAGATGGAGGTTGCCTGCATTAGCAACCAGATTACGCCTTCTCCAAATTTGTTTGAAGAGTGATGCACGAGTTTGGTCCAAGGCATTTGAAGAGGAGTTGCGTGCAGCAGATCCACCTATAAGATTGAGTTGGGACAATCTAAGGCATGGATTGGAAGTGGAGTTTGTGAAGATAGAAGATCCTGACAAAGTGTGGCAAGAAGTACAAGGTTTGGTGCAGAAGGAAGGTGAGCCAGTAGATGCGTACATACGTAAGTTTTCATTGGCATGGGAGCGAATGTGCAAGGCTTTAGCACCACAGGTACCTCGCCTGACATGATGAAGAAGGACAGGTTCTTGGCTGGTCTTTGGGAGAATATACGTTGGAGAGTGGAGCTAAAGAAGCCTAGGACATATGAGGATGCACTAGAGGTAGCAAGGAACAAAGAGTGGAAGTTGAGGAAAATGAGCTAGTTAGGGGTGGAGTCTTTGCCAATGAGGTCTGAATTTCAGCCTATAGAGTCTTTACAAGGGCGCATGTCAGGGGTTCATCATGAACCAGTGGTTCCTGTTACTACTCAGGTTATGCCAGCAGTGGTCACTACAGCAGTGCAAGATGATGGGCTAAGGCAAGACATGAGGAAAATGGTAGATTTGATGAAGAATCTCAGCCTAAACATGCTAGGTCAAGTGGGAAATAATCGAGGTCGAGGGAGGTTTGCAAATCAGCCAGGAGGTGAAGAAAGGCCTAGGAATGGTGTTGGACAAAGCAATGGTAGGTTTTGGAGGCAGACGCCCACATGTTATAATTGTGGAGAGTTGGGTCACATCAACCCGCAATGTGATAAGCCACCAAGGATGGGGGGAGACATGTATCCATTGCCAAGACAGGTGCTAAGTAGGTCAAATGATTATGGCATCGAAATTAAGGGAGATGAAGGAACCAGTGGATTGACCCAGGAGGAAAAGGGAAAGACAAAAGTGCTAAGTGTAGTCACCTTGGAGAAGGCATCAAAGCTAGAGGATACACTAGTGATGCCTATTGGGAAGAGGACCACAGAGGAAAAGGAAGGAAGAAGTGCCCTAGGTCCTAGTAAGAAGAAAGGATAGAGCCATGAAGGCGAGGATGTCAAGGCCAAGAGGAAAAGGAGAGCTCGTCGAAAGTTTCATGTTTCAGATTTTCCACTAGGGGATGGCCAATTAAGCTATGACTTGAAGGAGGATCTGACGAGCAGGAAGGCAGATGTTACTTTTGGGCAGCTTATAGAGATGGTGCCTAAGCTAAAGCGACAGTGGAAGAGGATGGTTAACCCAATGGAGAAAGAGCCAGAGAGAGGTTCAGTGAAGGTGTTGGAAATGGACGAGCTACCAGACATTTGTCCAATAGTAGATGTGTGGCATAAAAGGAAAAATTTGGGACAAGGTTATGTGGATGGCGGAGCCCAAATATGCGTCATAACACACTCATGTGTTGAGAAGATGGGTCTCACAGTGGCTGGGGTGTCAGGTTTTCGTATCAGATTGGCAAAGCATCAAAAAGTAAAATGCTTGGGTGTTGTAAAGAGCTTAGAAGTGGAGGCATATGATGCAAAGGCAGTGGTTGATTTTCATGTGATGCCAGCAGGGTTGGGAGCATATCCTATTATACTGGGCAGACCATGGTTACGTGCAGTGGGAGCCGTTCAAGATTGGCGACATGGTACGATTAGCCTCTATGGAAAGACAGGTACCAAGAAGCTTTATAATATGGACACAAGGAAACGATTAGAGGAGCTTTATGAAGATGAGGATGAGTCTAGTGATGAAGACTCTTCCATGATGACAGATGAGGACAGTGATAGCACTACCAGCAGTGATGAGGATGCTGATGTTGCATTTCTTTTGATGGACAAAGAAATCCAGGAGATTGGCTTAGTTGCATTTGCGAATGAGGTTGAAGATGAAAGTGAAGGGCCTTATGAAGTGATTGAAGGGCTGATGCAAACCAAGGTTGAGTTGTCAAAGAAGCAGGAATTAATGACGCAAATGATTAGTGGAGACCTCTCAGCTATGGAGAAGGATATATTTTTGCATATGCTGGCTAGTTTTCCTGATTTGTTCATTACTTCATATGAAGAGATCAGAGGGTTCAAGGGTGAAGAGATGCATATAGAGCTTAAACAAGGTGCTAAGCCAATGCGGCAAAGGCTAAGAAGGATGGGTCAAGAGAAAATGGAAGCCTTGCGGGTAGAAGTGGACAAGTTATTGAAGGCAGGGTTCATAGTCCCTGTGGAGACCACAGAATGGGTGAGTCCAGTAGTAGTCAGTCCAAAGAAGGATGGGAAGTGGAGGATTTGTGTAGATTTTAAACCCTTAAATGCAGCCACTAAGAAGAACCCATATCCTCTTCCATTCATCGATCAGATCTTGGATTCAGTGGCAGGTTATGAGAGGTACAGTGTGTGTGATGGTTTTTCAGGCTATTTTCAATTGAAGATTGCTCTTAAAGACCGCACAAAGACAACATTTATTACGCCATGGGGCTGCTATTGCTACACAGTGTTGCCGTTTGGGTTGTCAAATGGACCATCTTTCTATCAAGAAAGAGCAAATTGGGTGTTGGAACCATTCATTGGTAGTTGTGTTAAGGCTTTTATGGATGACTTCTGTGTTTATAGCAGTAGGGATGAACACCATGAGAAGCTGTAGATGGTATTGGCTCGATATGATGAATGTGGAGGACAACTAAATCCAAAGAAATGTCATCTAGCACAGCCAAGGGTGAAGTTATTGGGCCATATGGTGTCAGAAAATGGCATTGAGGCTGATCCAGATAAGGTGAAGTCTATTATTCTTCTTCCATCACCTATGAGTACGAAGCAATTGGCAACCTTTATACACAAAGTGAAGTACATGGCACGTTTTATTCCATTGTCTTCATAGCTTCTTTATCCATTACAGCAAGTGGCAAAGCATGATCCATTGCAATGGGATGACAAGTGTGAAGAAGTGTTTCAAGAGGTGAAAGAGGTGTTAGGGGGGTTGTCAGCCATGCAGGCTCCTGATTGGGAGAAATTTTTCTATGTAAATCCATCAGTAGACGATGATGTCATTGGAGCCATGCTATTGCAAAAGGGGAAGGGCAGCCATTATATGAGGCCAGTGTATTGTCCAAGCCGAGTGAAGTTGGTAGCGGAGAGAAAGTTATCGGAAGTAGAGCTAGTGATGGCCAGTGTAATATTTGCTTGTCGACAATTTCATCATTACTTGCTACCACGGCCTTTTGTTTTCTTGACGAGTTATGCCTTTTTGCCACAGTTAATTAATGGTATTAACATGTCAAATGTGGTGAAGAAATGGGTAATTGAGCTGCAAGATTTTGAGTTCTCTTTTCTAGTGGAAGATAGTACAAGGGCTACCCTAGCTGATTTGTTGACCTACAAGGAGAATCCCCTTATTGTTAAGGAAGAGGTGGTGAGAAAGGTAGTTGAAGAAGTGCCACAGATCAGCAATGTACATGTGTTGTTCTTTGATGGTTCATACAGAAAGAGCCACAATGCAGCTTCAGGGGGTATAGCACTTTATGATCCAGAGGGCAAGCTAGTATGCAAGAGAGGGTTCAAATTGGATGCGCATAGTAACAATGAGACTGAATATGCTACATTGGAAGCCGGATTACACATTTGTTTGAAGCATGGGGTTCGAAGGTTGAGCATAAAAGGTGATGCCTTGTTAGTGGTGAAGCAAGTGCTGGGTGTGTGGAAGAGCAAGAACACCTCATTGAAGGAAATGTGCTTTAGAATTAAAGGCCTATTAAAAAAGTTTGAAGCATGGAGCATCAGACGCATTGAACGTGCTCTAAATGGAGAGGCACATGAAGCAGCTCAAGGCATGATTGGGGAGCTATTCGTGTTGAGGACCAATTTACCTCTTTATCATGGCCGGGAAAGTTTGGCTCAAGAAGAGCAGTTTTTGCTAACAGGAATCATTCCAAAGGAGATTCAGAAGTCTAAGAAGTATAGCTTTGTGCGTAGAGCATACAGGTACAAATTGATTGGTGATGTCTTATACATGAAAGGGGCTGATCTCCTGTTGAGACGTGTACCTTGGCGGGAGGAGCTTTACAGAGTGTTTGAAGAGAATCATGAAGGCACATGTGGTGGCCATTTTCCTCTAAAGATCACCGTGCATAAGATTTTGCAAGAGGGGTATGTATGGCCTAGTTTGCACAAGGATGTTCACCATTGGTGTAGGTCTTCCCCAAATTCTTGACACCTATTGCAAGACCTACACCAATGGTGAACATCCTTGTGCAAACTAGGCCATACATACCCCTCTTGAAAAATCTTATGCAAGGTGATCTTTAGAGCAAAATGGCCACCACATGCGCCTTCATGATTCTCTTCCAACACTCTGTAAAGCTCCTCCCGCCAAGGTACACGTCTCAACACGAGATCAGCCCCTTTCATGTATAAGACATCACCAATCAATTTGTACCTGTATGCTCTACGCACAAAGCCATACTTCTTAGACTTCTGAATCTCCTTTGGAATGATTCCTGTTAGCAAAAACTCCTCTTCTTGAGCCAAACTTTCCCGGCCATGATAAAGAGGTAAATTGGTCCTCAACACGAATAGCTCCCCAATCATGCCTTGAGCTGCTTCATGTGCCTCTCCATTTAGAGCACGTTCAATGTGTCTGATGCTCCATGCTTCGAACTTTTTTAGCAGGCCTTTAATTCTGAAGCACATTTCCTTCAATGAGGTGTTCTTGCTCTTCCACACACCCAGCACTTGCTTCACCACTAACAAGGCATCACCTTTTATGCTCAACCTTCGAACCCCATGCTTCAAACAAATGTGTAATCCGGCTTCCAATGTAGCATATTCAGCCTCATTGTTACTATGCGCATCCAATTTGAAACCTCTCTTGCATACTAGCTTCCCCTCTGGATCATAAAGTGCTATACCCCCTGAAGCTGCATCGTGGCTCTTTCTGTATGAACCATCAAAGAACAACACATGTGCATTGCTGATCTGTGGCACTTCTTCAACTACCTTTCTCACCACCTCTTCCTTAACAATAAGGGGATTCTCCTTGTAGGTCAACAAATCAGCTAGGGTAGCCCTTGTACTATCTTCCACTAGAAAAGAGAACTCAAACTCTTGCAGCTCAATTACCCATTTCTTCACCACATTTGACATGTTAATACCATTAATTAACTGTGACAAAAAGGCATAACTCGTCAAGAAAACAAAAGGCCGTGGTAGCAAGTAATCACGAAATCGTCGACAAGCAAATATTACACTGGCCATCACTAGCTCTACTTCCGAGAACTTTCTCTCCGCTACCAACTTCACTCGGCTTGCACAATACACTGGCCTCATATAATGGCTGCCCTTCCCCTTTTGCAATAGCATGGCTCCAATGGCATCATCCCCTACTGATGGATTTACATAAAAAACTTTCTCCCAATCAGGAGCCTGCATGGCTGACAACCCCCCTAACACCTCTTTCACCTCTTGAAACACTTCTTCACACTTGTCATCCCATTGCAATGGATCATGCTTTGCCACTTGCTGTAATGGATAAAGAATCTGCGAAGACAATGGAATAAACCGTGCCATGTACTTCACTTTGTGTATAAAGGTTGCCAATTGCTTCGTACTCATAGGTGATGGAAGAAGAATAATAGACTTAACCTTATCTGGATCAGCCTCAATGCCATTTTCTGACACCATATGGCCCAATAACTTCACCCTTGGCTGTGCTAGATGACATTTCTTTGGATTTAGTTGTCCTCCACATTCATCATATCGAGCCAATACCATCTGCAGCTTCTCATGGTGTTCATCCCTACTGCTATAAACACAGAAGTCATCCATAAAAGCCTTAACACAACTACCAATGAATGGTTCCAACACCCAATTTGCTCTTTCTTGATAGAAAGATGGTCCATTTGACAACCCAAACGGCAACACTGTGTAGCAATAGCAGCCCCATGGCGTAATAAATGTTGTCTTTGTGCGGTCTTTAAGAGCAATCTTCAATTGAAAATAGCCTGAAAAACCATCACACACACTGTACCTCTCATAACCTGCCACTGAATCCAAGATCTGATCGATGAATGGAAGAGGATATGGGTTCTTCTTAGTGGCTGCATTTAAGGGTTTAAAATCTACACAAATCCTCCACTTCCCATCCTTCTTTGGACTGACTACTACTGGACTCACCCATTCTGTGGTCTCCACAGGGACTATGAACCCTGCCTTCAATAACTTGTCCACTTCTACCCGCAAGGCTTCCATTTTCTCTTGACCCATCCTTCTTAGCCTTTGCCGCACTGGCTTAGCACCTTGTTTAAGCTCTATATGCATCTCTTCACCCTTGAACCCTCTGATCTCTTCATATGAAGTAATGAACAAATCAGGAAAACTAGCCAGCATATGCAAAAATATATCCTTCTCCATAGCTGAGAGGTCTCCACTAATCATTTGCGTCATTAATTCCTGCTTCTTTGACAACTCAACCTTGGTTTGCATCAGCCCTTCAATCACTTCATAAGGCCCTTCACTTTCATTTTCAACCTCATTCGCAAATGCAACTAAGCCAATCTCCTGGATTTCTTTGTCCATCAAAAGAAATGCAACATCAGCATCCTCATCACTGCTGGTAGTGCTATCACTGTCCTCATCTGTCATCGTGGAAGAGTCTTCATCACTAGACTCATACTCATCTTCATAAAGCTCCTCTAATCGTTTCCTTGTGTCCATATTATAAAGCTTCTTGGTACCTGTCTTTCCATAGAGGCTAATCGTACCATGTCGCCAATCTTGAACGGCTCCCACTGCACGTAACCATGGTCTGCCCAGTATAATAGGATATGCTCCCAACCCTGCTGGCATCACATGAAAATCAACCACTGCCTTTGCATCATATGCCTCCACTTCTAAGCTCTTTACAACACCCAAGCATTTTACTTTTTGATGCTTTGCCAATCTGATACGAAAACCTGACACCCCAGCCACTGTGAGACCCATCTTCTCAACACATGAGTGTGTTATGACGCATATTTGGGCTCCGCCATCCACATAACCTTGTCCCAAATTTTTCCTTTTATGCCACACATCTACTATTGGACAAATGTCTGGTAGCTCGTCCATTGCCAACACCTTCACTGAACCTCTCTCTGGCTCTTTCTCCATTGGGTTAACCATCCTCTTCCACTGTCGCTTTAGCTTAGGCACCATCTCTATAAGCTGCCCAAAAGTAACATCTGCCTTCCTGCTCGTCAGATCCTCCCTCAAGTCATAGCTTAATTGCCCATCCCCTAGTGGAAAATCTGAAACATGAAACTTTCGACGAGCTCTCCTTTTCCTCTTGGCCTTGACATCCTCGCCTTCATGGCTCTTTCCTTTCTTCTTACTAGGACCTAGGGCACTTCTTCCTTCCTTTTCCTCTGTGGTCCTCTTCCCAATAGGCATCACTAGTGTATCCTCTAGCTTTGATGCCTTCTCCAAGGTGACTACACTTAGCACTTTTGTCTTTCCCTTTTCCTCCTGGGTCAATCCACTGGTTCCTTCATCTCCCTTAATTTCGATGCCATAATCATTTGACCTACTTAGCACCTGTCTTGGCAATGGATACATGTCTCCCCCCATCCTTGGTGGCTTATCACATTGCGGGTTGATGTGACCCAACTCTCCACAATTATAACATGTGGGCGTCTGCCTCCAAAACCTACCATTGCTTTGTCCAACACCATTCCTAGGCCTTTCTTCACCTCCTGGCTGATTTGCAAACCTCCCTCGACCTCGATTATTTCCCACTTGACCTAGCATGTTTAGGCTGAGATTCTTCATCAAATCTACCATTTTCCTCATGTCTTGCCTTAGCCCATCATCTTGCACTGCTGTAGTGACCACTGCTGGCATAACCTGAGTAGTAACAGGAACCACTGGTTCATGATGAACCCCTGACATGCGCCCTTGTAAAGACTCTATAGGCTGAAATTCAGACCTCATTGGCAAAGACTCCACCCCTAACTAGCTCATTTTCCTCAACTTCCACTCTTTGTTCCTTGCTACCTCTAGTGCATCCTCATATGTCCTAGGCTTCTTTAGCTCCACTCTCCAACGTATATTCTCCCAAAGACCAGCTAAGAACCTGTCCTTCTTCATCATGTCAGGCGGGGGTACCTGTGGTGCTAAGGCCTTGCACATCCGCTCCCATGCCAATGAGAACTTACGTATGTACGCATCTACTGGATCACCTTCCTTTTGCACCAAAGCCTGTACTTCTTGCCACACCTTGTCAGGGTCTTCTATTTTCACAAACTCCACTTCCAACCCATGTCGTAGATTGTCCCAACTCAACCTTACAGGTGGATCCGCCACATGCAACTCCTTTTCAAATGCTTTAGACCAAACTCGTGCATCACTCTTCAAACAAATTTGGAGAAGGCGTAACATTTGCGTAAGGTCATGAATCTGGTTGCTAATGCAGGCAACCTCCATCTTTTCCAAAAATTCTTCCACATCTTCATCACTTCTTCCATGAAACTCCGGATAAGAGAAAGCCATGGCTAGAGAAACCCTTCAAACACACGTGCAAGAACCCAAAACATTTTACTACCCAATCCCCAGAAACCTCAATGGAGCTCAGCTTTAGATGAGAACAAACACATGCACATCAAATGAGTTTTCATAGTTGATCATCGGAATTACAACAGGCAAAGGACATTCCAGGATCTCTCTCAATCTTCTTGGCCCAAACATAAAGACTATGCGCTGCTGGAAAAAGATCTTCCTAGACACATGAACATTAATCTGAATTCTTTGAGTTAAATGAAATGGAGTGAATTGAGGGCCATTTTGATCATCCATTAAAGCCAACCATGAAGCTCCCAAGAAGGCACACCTATCTTATCCTCTGATTTTGCCAAAATTTCAGCAGCATAACAGCATAAATGGCTCAAAAGACCAAAAAACCAGCCATCACAACTCGAAAAAATTTTGGCAGAGTTTCCCCAGAAGTAGAGCAGTGTGAACCCAAAATATAGACCATATATGTATGCATAAATTGTCAACAATAGAACCCGAGCATCAAATAGGAATCACTAGTACATAGCCTATGGCGAGGTCACGAAAAGGGTGCTCCAGCTATCTATATCACCGAAAGGATCTCCACATTTGAGAATCCCCCAGCTCAATAAAAACCTCACGCTATCGACCCTCACACGAAGGCTAATGCAAATCGCGTATAGTCAAGTCTCAGAAATGACTATCTTCCAGACCAAGTCTCAGAAATAGCTGGGACTGCCAAATAAAACCAAGTATGGCTCCACAAAGGCGTACAATAGCAGTTTCCACAAGTAACGTACAATCCACCAGACAATGCGCTCAAACAGGCGCTAAATGATGCATACCCACAACAACTGCAAGTGACACCACTGCTAGTATATCACTGTACTCCAGCTACCTGTATGTGCGTGAATCACCTGTACCTATACCTGTCTCTATAACCTGTAACCTGTAATCTGCAACCTGCAACCTGTACTCCCGAATCTCGACGCTTGAAGCTCGAACCACAAGGTACTCGAAGAAGATCCTCCGTGGGGGCGCCAAAAGAATGTGAGCGGGATGAAAACACACAGAGCGCCTCTATAACAACCCGACACACACTCTTGGGAAGATACACACACACACTATGGGGCACCACTCGGCTTACACAACACACCTGGCCGAGACAGGGAACACACCTCTGGAGTGAGAGGAGAGAGACTATCCACTTGTCCACTCCATACAGACACACACACACACACACACCCAAAAAACTCAGCTCAAAAGAGGAGAATTTCTGATGTTTAGATACAAATGAGCTTGGGCCAACACCAATGGGGCAAACAGCTCACACAATATGGGTAAAAGATACCAGATACAATCACAAATTGGAGAAGAAGCTTCACTCACCGGAGAAGATTACACAAAAAAACAGCAGAAAAAGAGTGAGGAATTTGGCAAAATGGACAGCGCCATTGCGTCCGGAACGGCCCAAAACCCCAGTCTACAATGTCAAAGTGCTCAAATCCGACATCAGATGAGCAGTTTACGGCCAAAACAGGCTCCAAAAACCCCAAAAAACACACCTGCGGCTGTTCCTCCTCTCTTCTCCACGTTTTTTCTGGTCTTCTCTCAGTTTTTTCAGTTCCCACACTTAGCTTTATTAGTTGGGCACCCTTGGCCTTTTAAATGACCTCAAACGGACCCCGAACAGGCCAAAAACTGACCTCGCAGTGCATAGTTGTCACCTTTTTGCATCATTCGCACACCTGGCACTCAGCTTTTTTCCAATAATGCATCTCGCCACCACGTGAAGTGGCCCCAAAAAAAGGTCCTCATGATGACCTTTCTGCATAATTCTCACAAGCAAACACCCACGTTGTGTCCGTCCTCATCCGCGTGCAAATATTGACCTCGTTCGCCCTCCTGACGCCACTAGATGCCATCTGACGTACCTGCTGACCTCACGTCGTCGGCCCGCGGATAGCTTCCTCGAGAAGTTTTACGCGCTACCAACTCCTCCTTATTGTAGAAAAAACACACTAATACTGATAATAGAGAAAATCGCTGCACTATGTACATGCTGTCCTACCTGTACACATGTGGGCCCCACGTAACCACCTGGCTCTGGAAAATGGGCAATCCTTTATTTGATGCACCATGCATGTATATGTACATATGCGCAATCCCTTGCTCACAAAAACTCCTGACATAATTTGCCCATCCCCTAGCCTGCTAGATCATTCATGATCAGCAGTAGCAAAGAGAGATATGAGACTCGCCGCATCACAGGTCTCCTCATCCTTCACCAACATTGCTTGCTCCACAGACAGTTCATCTTGCTCCACCATCATCAATCTAGCATGATACAATTTAAGACGCAATCCATTTACCCTTGACTTATGTAGAACACCATCCAGGTTAGCCAGCTGATATGTGCCATTTGGAAAACACTCTACTACCTTGAAAGGGCCTTCCCACTTAATTTGAAACTTCTTTTGGAAGGTGTTGTCCAGCTTACTGTTGTAGCGCAAAACCAAGTCATGTTTCTTGATACCCTTACTTTTGACCTTTTCATTTATCTTTGTCAAAGCCTTATCCTGCATCTGCCCATAATGCTCCAATGCGCTCATCCTATCCAACTGGACCTCTTGTAACTGCAAGAGCCTCTCTTTGAATGCATCACTAGGCGGCCCAAGCAACTTCTCTAACATCTTGACCGGCAGGCAACTCTACCTCCACAGGCAATAGTGCTTCCTTTCCATACACCAAATGAAATGGAGTAAACCCTGTACCTGTCTTCACCGAAGTACGGTAAGCCCATAATGCACTAGGCAATTCCAAATCCCAATTCTTTCCTTGGTGCTCTGTCACTTTCGAAAGAATCTGTACCAACTCACCATTGAATCTTTCATTTAAGCCATTACACTGGGGTAATAAGGAGTGGTATGCTGGTGCCTAATCTTCATCTTTGTGCATAAGAAGTCTAGCAGTTTAGCTCTAAATCCTGGCCCCTTATCTGAAAGTAGCTCTAATGGCACCCCAAACTTGCAACATATTTCATCATACACAAATTTTGCCACATCCTTTGCAGTGATCTGTTTTACTGCTATAGCCTCTGCCCATCTAGAGAGATAGTCCACTGCCGTCAAGATATAGCTTTTGCCCCTGCTTGTGATAGGTAACGGGCCTATTGCATCAATCCCCCACTTTTCAAACACATCAAACGCCATAATGGTTTTTCGTAGCTCTGGCTTCAACACTCTCTTCCCAAATGCTTGACACCTATTGCAAGACCTACACCAATGGTGAACATCCTTGTGCAAACTAGGCCATACATACCCCTCTTGCAAAATCTTATGCAAGGTGATCTTTAGAGCAAAATGGCCACCACATGCGCCTTCATGATTCTCTTCCAACACTCTGTAAAGCTCCTCCCGCCAAGGTACACGTCTCAACACAAGATCAGCCCCTTTCATGTATAAGACATCACCAATCAATTTGTACCTGTATGCTCTACGCACAAAGCCATACTTCTTAGACTTCTGAATCTCCTTTGGAATGATTCCTGTTAGCAAAAACTCCTCTTCTTGAGCCAAACTTTCCCGGCCATGATAAAGAGGTAAATTGGTCCTCAACACGAATAGCTCCCCAATCATGCCTTGAGCTGCTTCATGTGCCTCTCCATTTAGAGCACGTTCAATGTGTCTGATGCTCCATGCTTCGAACTTTTTTACAGGCCTTTAATTCTGAAGCACATTTCCTTCAATGAGGTGTTCTTGCTCTTCCACACACCCAGCACTTGCTTCACCACTAACAAGGCATCACCTTTATGCTCAACCTTCGAACCCCATGCTTCAAACAAATGTGTAATCCGGCTTCCAATGTAGCATATTCAGCCTCATTGTTACTATGCGCATCCAATTTGAACCCTCTCTTGCATACTAGCTTCCCCTCTGGATCATAAAGTGCTATACCCCCTGAAGCTGCATCGTGGCTCTTTTTGTATGAACCATCAAAGAACAACACATGTGCATTGCTGATCTGTGGCACTTCTTCAACTACCTTTCTCACCACCTCTTCCTTAACAATAAGGGGATTCTCCTTGTAGGTCAACAAATCAGCTAGGGTAGCCCTTGTACTATCTTCCACTAGAAAAGAGAACTCAAACTCTTGCAGCTCAATTACCCATTTCTTCACCACATTTGACATGTTAATACCATTAATTAACTGTGACAAAAAGGCATAACTCGTCAAGAAAAAAAAAGTCCGTGGTAGCAAGTAATCACGAAATCGTCGACAAGCAAATATTACACTGGCCATCACTAGCTCTACTTCCGAGAACTTTCTCTCCCCTACCAACTTCACTCGGCTTGCACAATACACTGGCCTCATATAATGGCTGCCCTTCCCCTTTTGCAATAGCATGGCTCCAATGGCATCATCCCCTACTGATGGATTTACATAAAAAACTTTCTCCCAATCAGGAGCATGCATGGCTGACAACCCCCCTAACACCTCTTTCACCTCTTGAAACACTTCTTCACACTTGTCATCCCATTGCAATGGATCATGCTTTGCCACTTGCTGTAATGGATAAAGAAGTTGCGAAGACAATGGAATAAACCGTGCCATGTACTTCACTTTGTGTATAAAGGTTGCCAATTGCTTCGTACTCATAGGTGATGGAAGAAGAATAATAGACTTAACCTTATCTGGATCAGCCTCAATGCCATTTTCGGACACCATATGGCCCAATAACTTCACCCTTGGCTGTGCTAGATGACATTTCTTTGGATTTAGTTGTCCTCCACATTCATCATATCGAGCCAATACCATCTGCAGCTTCTCATGGTGTTCAGCCCTACTACTATAAACACAGAAGTCATCCATAAAAGCCTTAACACAACTACCAATGAATGGTTCCAACACCCAATTTGCTCTTTCTTGATAGAAAGATGGTCCATTTGACAACCCAAACGGCAACACTGTGTAGCAATAGCAGCCCCATGGCGTAATAAATGTTGTCTTTGTGCGGTCTTTAAGAGCAATCTTCAATTGAAAATAGCCTGAAAAACCATCACACACACTGTACCTCTCATAACCTGCCACTGAATCCAAGATCTGATCGATGAATGGAAGAGGATATGGGTTCTTCTTAGTGGCTGCATTTAAGGGTTTAAAATCTACACAAATCCTCCACTTCCCATCCTTCTTTGGACTGACTACTACTGGACTCACCCATTCTGTGGTCTCCACAGGGACTATGAACCCTGCCTTCAATAACTTGTCCACTTCTACCCGCAAGGCTTCCATTTTCTCTTGACCCATCCTTCTTAGCCTTTGCCGCACTGGCTTAGCACCTTGTTTAAGCTCTATATGCATCTCTTCACCCTTGAACCCTCTGATCTCTTCATATGAAGTAATGAACAAATCAGGAAAACTAGCCAGCATATGCAAAAATATATCCTTCTCCATAGCTGAGAGGTCTCCACTAATCATTTGCGTCATTAATTCCTGCTTCTTTGACAACTCAACCTTGGTTTGCATCAGCCCTTCAATCACTTCATAAGGCCCTTCACTTTCATCTTCAACCTCATTCGCAAATGCAACTAAGCCAATCTCCTGGATTTCTTTGTCCATCAAAAGAAATGCAACATCAGCATCCTCATCACTGCTGGTAGTGCTATCACTGTCCTCATCTGTCATCGTGGAAGAGTCTTCATCACTAGACTCATCCTCATCTTCATAAAGCTCCTCTAATCGTTTCCTTGTGTCCATATTATAAAGCTTCTTGGTACCTGTCTTTCCATAGAGGCTAATCGTACCATGTCGCCAATCTTGAACGGCTCCCACTGCACGTAACCATGGTCTGCCCAGTATAATAGGATATGCTCCCAACCCTGCTGGCATCACATGAAAATCAACCACTGCCTTTGCATCATATGCCTCCACTTCTAAGCTCTTTACAACACCCAAGCATTTTACTTTTTGATGCTTTGCCAATCTGATACGAAAACCTGACACCCCAGCCACTGTGAGACCCATCTTCTCAACACATGAGTGTGTTATGACGCATATTTGGGCTCCGCCATCCACATAACCTTGTCCCAAATTTTTCCTTTTATGCCACACATCTACTATTGGACAAATGTCTGGTAGCTCGTCCATTGCCAACACCTTCACTGAACCTCTCTCTGGCTCTTTCTCCATTGGGTTAACCATCCTCTTCCACTGTCGCTTTAGCTTAGGCACCATCTCTATAAGCTGCCCAAAAGTAACATCTGCCTTCCTGCTCGTCAGATCCTCCCTCAAGTCATAGCTTAATTGCCCATCCCCTAGTGGAAAATCTGAAACATGAAACTTTCGACGAGCTCTCCTTTTCCTCTTGGCCTTGACATCCTCGCTTCATGGCTCTTTCCTTTCTTCTTACTAGGACCTGGGGCACTTCTTCCTTCCTTATCCTCTGTGGTCCTCTTCCCAATAGGCATCACTAATGTATCCTCTAGCTTTGATGCCTTCTCCAAGGTGACTACACTTAGCACTTTTGTCTTTCCCTTTTCCTCCTGGGTCAGTCCACTGGTTCCTTCGTCTCCCTTAATTTCGATGCCATAATCATTTGACCTAGTTAACACCTGTCTTGGCAATGGATACATGTCTCCCCCCATCCTTGGTGGCTTATCACATTGCGGGCTGATGTGACCCAACTCTCCACAATTATAACATGTGGGCGTCTGCCTCCAAAACCTACCATGGCTTTGTCCAACACCATTCCTAGGCCTTTCTTCACCTCCTGGCTGATTTGCAAACCGCCCTCGACCTCGATTATTTCCCACTTGACCTAGCATGTTTAGACTGAGATTCTTCATCAAATCAACCACTTGCCTCATGTCTTGCCTTAGGCCATCATCTTGCACTGCTGTAGTGACCACTGCTGGCATAACCTGAGTAGTAACAGGAACCACTGGTTCATGATGAACCCCTGACATACGACCTTGTAAAGAGTCCATAGGCTGAAATTCAGACCTCATGGGCAAAGACTCCACCCCTAACTGGCTCATTTTCCTCAGCTTCCACTCTTTGTTCCTTGCTACCTCTAGTGCATCCTCATATGTCCTAGGCTTCTTTAGCTCCACTCTCCAACGTATATTCTCCCAAAGACCAGCTAAGAACCTGTCCTTCTTCATCATGTCAGGCGGGGGTACCTGTGGTGCTAAGGCCTTGCACATCCGCTCCCATGCCAATGAGAACTTACGTATGTACGCATCTACTGGCTCACCTTCCTTTTGCACCAAAGCCTGTACTTCTTGCCACACCTTGTCAGGGTCTTCTATTTTCACAAACTCCACTTCCAACCCATGTCGTAGATTGTCCCAACTCAACCTTACAGGTGGATCCGCCACATGCAACTCCTCTTCAAATGCTTTAGACCAAACTCGTGCATCACTCTTCAAACAAATTTGGAGAAGGCGTAACATTTGCGTAGGGTCATGAATCTGGTTGCTAATGCAAGCAACCTCCATCTTTTCCAAAAATTCTTCCACATCTTCATCACTTCTTCCATGAAACTCCGGATAAGAGAAAGCCATGGCTAGAGAAACCCTTCAAACACACGTGCAAGAACCCAAAACTTTTTACTACCCAATCCCCAGAAACCTCAATGGAGCTCAGCTTTAGATGAGAACAAACACATGCACATCAAATGAGTTTTCATAGTTGATCATCGGAATTACAACAGGCAAAGGACATTCCAGGATCTCTCTCAATCTTCTTGGCCCAAACATAAAGACTATGCGCTGCTGGAAAAAGATCTTCCTGGACACATGAACATTAATCTGAATTCTTTGAGTTAAATGAAATGGAGTGAATTGAGGGCCATTTTGATCATCCATTAAAGCCAACCATGAAGCTCCCAAGAAGGCACGCCTATCTTATCCTCTGATTTTGCCAAAATTTCAGCAGCATAACAGCATAAATGGCTCAAAAGACCAAAAAACCAGCCATCACAACTCGAAAAAATTTTGGCAGAGTTTCCCCAGAAGTAGAGCAGTGTGAACCCAAAATATAGACCATATATGTATGCATAAATTGTCAACAATAGAACCCGAGCATCAAATAGGAATCACTAGTACATAGCCTATGGCGAGGTCACGAAAAGGGTGCTCCAGCTACCTGTATCACCGAAAGGATCTCCACATTTGAGAATCCCCCAGCTCAATAAAAACCTCACGCTACCGACCCTCACACGAAGGCTAATGCAAATCGCGTATAGTCAAGTCTCAGAAATGACTATCTTCCAGACCAAGTCTCAGAAATGGCTGGGACTGCCAAATAAAACCAAGTATGGCTCCACACAGGCGTACAATAGCAGTTTCCACAAGTAACGTACAATCCACCAGACAATGCGCTCAAACAGGCGCTAAATGATGCATACCCACAACAACTGCAAGTGACACCACTGCTAGTATATCACTGTACTCCAGCTACCTGTATGTGTGTGAATCACCTGTACCTGTACCTGTCTCTATAACCTGTAACCTGTAATCTGCAACCTGCAACCTGTACTCCCGAATCTCGACGCTTGAAGCTCGAACCAGAAGGTACTCGAAGAAGATCCTCCCTGGGGGCGCCAAAAGAATGTGAGCGGGATGAAAACACACAGAGCGCCTCTATAACGACCCGACACACACTCTTGGGAAGATACACACACACACTATGGGGCACCACTCGGCTTACACAACACACCTGGCCGAGACAGGGAACACACCTCTGGAGTGAGAGGAGAGAGATTATCCACTTGTCCACTCCATACAGACACACACACACACACACACCCAAAAAACTCAGCTCAAAAGAGGAGAATTTCTGATGTTTAGATACAAATGAGCTTGGGCCAACACCAATGGGGCAAACAGCTCACACAATATGGGTAAAAGATACCAGATACAATCACAAATTGGAGAAGAAGCTTCACTCACCGGAGAAGATTACACAAAAAAACAGCAAAAAAAGAGTGAGGAATTTGGCAAAATGGACAGCGCCATTGCGTCCGGAACGGCCCAAAACCCCAGTCTACAATGTCAAAGTGCTCAAATCCGACATCGGATGAGCAGTTTACGACCAAAACAGACTCCAAAAACCCCAAAAAACACACCTACGACTGTTCCTCCTCTCTTCTCCACGTTTTTTCTGGTCTTCTCTTAGTTTTTTCAGTTCCCACACTTAGCTTTATTAGTTGGGCACCCTTGGCCTTTTAGATGACCTCAAACGGACCCCGAACAGGCCAAAAACTGACCTCGCAGTGCATAGTTGTCACCTTTTTGCATCATTCGCACACCTGGCACTCAGCTTTTTTCCAATAATGCATCTCGCCACCACGTGAAGTGGCCCCAAAAAAAGGTCCTCATGATGACCTTTCTGCATAATTCTCACAAGCAAACACCCACGTTGTGTCCGTCCTCATCCGCGTGCAAATATTGACCTCGTTCGCCCTCCTGACGCCACTAGATGCCATCTGACGTACCTGCTGACCTCACGTCGTCGGCCCGCGGATAGCTTCCTCGAGAAGTTTTACCCGCTACCAACTCCTCCTTATTGTAGAAAAAACACACTAATACTGATAATAGAGAAAATCGTTGCACTATGTACATGCTGTCCTACCTGTACACATGTGGGCCCCACGTAACCACCTGGCTCTGGAAAATGGTCAATCCTTTATTTGATGCAGCATGCATGTATATGTACATATGCGCAATCCCTTGCTCCAAAAAACTCCTGACACCGTGTGTGAATTCTCTTTCAATTCTGAGTTTATTTAAATTTTTAATCATTTTTTAAGTTTTTAATTTTTTAAAATTTTTGGGCCTATTTAAGTCAAAACTCACTTTTTAAAGTTCATTTCTCATTCGCACGTTCTAGAAGATCCACTCGAGCCAAAGCAAGCACGCACTCATATCTTGATCACGATGGAACCTACTCAAGAGAAAATCAGTATGCACGTCGATGACACCACTGCCACTCACAACACAACAGATTCAGCGCCCGCACTTGATACACAATTCCCAGCTTCAAATCCAACATCACAACCATCTCCAAATGCCACACAACCTCCTCAACCATCTCATGCACAAGAAGAAACCATTACCACATCCCAACCCCAACCCGCACCGCATACACAGCCCACATCTTCAAATCGAACGCCACAAGCCCATCTAGATACCATGCAACCTCCCCAACCATCTGCTTCACACGAGGAAACCATTGCCACATCGAATCCCGCGCCGCAATCGCATGACGATAACCCAACACCATAACCTGTCACAGAGCCCATCCAACCTCCAAACCCTTCTAATCCAGATGATCAAACTACCATGTGCCAAATTTTTGGGGATCTTCCACCGTTACATCAAGCCCACCGCACAGCTTTGTCGGATCCTCCACCAATCTCTGAGATCAACCCTGAGCCACTACAAAATGAGCAGGTTCCACATGTTGTTCGTACACCTGTTGCTCAAGAAACCTCGCAAACTACACCAATAAAGATGCGTTTCAAACAGTGCGCAAAAAGAAAAACACCAGAGAAGGATAGACGGGCTACCAAGAAAAGGAAGGAAGAGGCACGCCAGGAACAAGAAAGAGCTGCCAAAGAAGCTGAGAGCAGAGAAAATGAAGAAGCAAGAAGACGAGAGGTGGAAGAATGGGAGAGAGCCGAGGCTCAGAGAGCTCATTTGGCAAACCTTCAAGCACGGGCCGAAGCAGAGAGAAGAGTAGTTGAAGAGAGAGCCAGAGAAACACAACAGGCACAGTCTGGCAGCTCTCGGCCACTCAAAGGACCTCACAGAGCCAAGAAATGTCCAAAGAGAAAGAAGGACAATCTCACAACTGAAGAGCAACAAACTCAAGCAGACAGGAGAGAAAAGTTTAGAAATGACCCTCCTCAATGGGCCAGACTACCATCTCCCCCTCCACCACCTCTGGCACAGAAGAAAAGAAGATGGAAGCCAGGAACAGTGGCCTTGAGGGAAATTAGAAAGTATCAAAAATCTACCGATCCAATCATACCAAAAGCAGATTTTTCGCGTGTTGTTAGAGAAATTATGGAAGAGTGTAGTGACTCTGTCACTCGACTCCAAGGCAGAGCACTCTTGGCACTACAGGACGCTGTGGAACACATTTTGGTGCAGCTCTTCAACGACGGCGTTTCCTGTATGGTGCATGCCAAGAGAGTCACCCTCAAAGTGACGGACTTAGCATTAGCAATTAGATTGAGAGATGAAGCCTGTTTATATAAGAACTAGTTTATCCCATGTAACCTTTTTATCAGATTTGTGGCTCTACTGAGAGTTTGTAATCTTTTGAATCAATATCAATGATCATATTTTGTATCAGTGTCTTAAGTAATTTTAAACTATGTCTTGAGAACTTCAACAATTTTAAGTTGTTATTTGTTAAATGTTCATTTCGACAAAATTCTCAACAGTGGATTTTTTTTTTTGAAATCTCCCAAAACAATGTTCCAAACCATGCAGAATGGTGCTAAAGCACCGCAAAGGAGATGTACTAGCATGAAAGTGAAATTTTTTTTTAAAAAAAAGCCCTGTGCGCCACGACGCGCACAAGGCTGTTTTGACCAGGTCAAAATGGCCCTGTGCGCGCCGTGACGCACAGGGCTTTTTTTTTTTAATCACTTTTATGCTAGTACAGCTGTATACACCCCTCTACACCCCTCCTACTGCTCAAAAAAACTCAAAAATGAATAAAAATTGAAAAATCTATGTAGACATTGCCTGCAGAATACCAGTACACCAGACACGAAAGAACACTTCAAAAAACAAAAAAAAAATTATTACAAGAGATATTACATCATGGTTTATGCATTTCTTGACGAATTACATCGGTAGGAATTGCAGGAGGGGCTGAATCGACATCGAATGTCTTTACAATTTGGTCTGGGTTTGTAATTCCTTGACCTAAGCTTAAAGCACAGTGGGAAAGGATGGATCTAGAGTGCTTGCCTGTAAATGCATACAAAGCAGCCTCTCTATCGACCAATATACATTTATGGGCATTTAAAGTGAGAGAGTCTTCAGCAAGGATGGCACTCAAAGCTTTGCACTTGAGGAGCTCCGTTGTACCTTGCTTGGAGAAGCCCGTGTATACAACTCTAATAATTGAGGGGCCCAAGTGGCTCAGGTAGTTCCACAAAGAGCTATCTCTGCCTGTAGGGTTGCTGCGGGAACCACCAGTTCGCATTGCAAATTTATCAACATGATATGCAGTCTGCAAAACAGTTTATAAATTTAAACTCTTGTTGTAATGAATTGTACACAAATAATCAAGTTATAATAAGTTTACCTCTGTCTCTTCATCCATCTCTTCAAGTGATTTTTTTGTAAGGTCGATGCTAGAGCGATCATCTTTTCCCGTAGAGATCAAAGGTTTTTGCGGCTGAAAAGGACTCTCAGGAACGCTTTCATAGAAAGAGGCACACGATTTGATCCCTACAAGAGTTGAAGCGACGGTCTGCACCAATGTTTGTTCATTCTCAATGGGAAAAATGAGAGGCCGTCTAAAATACTTTCATCTTCAAAGTCAATTTCAAATTCTGTCTTCTCTTGCTTTCCACTAGGATCCTTCATCCCTGCATAGATAGCTAGCACAGAGAGAGACTCGTCTTCTCTAAGTCCCAATGTTTTGGCAATGTCATCAAGAAATAGGAAGTGACGACCATCGATGACCACTACATGTAGAGAAAGAATTTGTAGCTCCGGCACTTCTTCCAACACGTCATCTCCCTCAATCATTCTATCATCCTTCTCAATTGTACTGGGCTCTTGTAATAAGACAAGTGCCATTGATGCCTCCGCCTTCTCATCCACCTCCTCGATAACTTCATTTGACTCCTCAACAAGAGTCACCATTGGTTTCTTACTGGCTTTGTCTTTTGATTTTCCCTTGTCAGTACCTTTAAGAACAAGCAAAACTAAAACCATGTCCCATGAGATGAATTGAGTGCCGATTTTTCCCATGCCCAGGTCCATGAGGTCTTCCTCATCCTCTGTCCTGTAATCTCGATCAGTGATTCCTTTAGTGAATCGCAACAATCGATAGCGAAAGTTTTTGTCGGTGGCATAGAGGTGCTTGAGGAAATCCACTGGCACCCATGCCATGTCAGATCCCTCGAAGACTATGGCATATTCTTAGATGTGTTGTGCCATTTAGTCAAGGAAACTCTGGAATGCTTCCCCATGAAGATTTGTTGTGGCTTGTATGTCGATGAAGCCTTCAAAGACATTAATTAAATAGTGTGCTCGATCTACAAGTCCTATCTTTTCCAATTGTGAGAGAAGTGTGTCACTAGATGTGGCCATGGTTTTTTTCGCAAAGAAATAGATAGAGAGCAGACTGAGAGAGCTTGAGAGCAAAGAGTCTGAGTTTTGTGAATGTTATAAAAGCTTTTAAAAACTTATAAAGTCACTTATATACTCAAAGTCACTTTTTTAAAAAATTATAAAAATTATAAAAATAACTTAAAAGTATACTTTTACTTAATAAACGTGACAAAGCATCAAAAAACACCATTGTGGAAAGCACTTGCATTCCAAATCACTGAAATGGCATTTCACTCATAATGTTGGACATAAGATTTTACACAGAGATAAAATTCAAAACGCCAAAATCATTAATAAAATCATAATCTTTTATCAATTACAAGGTTTTACAGAAATACATCGCGGAAATGTGATGTTCTCACATAAAAAGCACTACAAGAGGCTATTCATATTAGCGACGCTCAAAAAAAAAATTCTCGGCGTCGCTATGAGCGTCGCAAATTTACAAGTAAATTTGCGACGCTCATACCGACGCCGGCTGGGCTAAAAAAATAACAAAGAGCGCCCAAAAACTCAGATCTCAGATCTGAGTTTTTCGGCGCCCTCAAGCAAGGAGCAGGTAACGCTCTCCCTCTCTCTCTCTCTCTCTCTCTCTCTCTTTCTTCTCCACACACACACACACACACACACACGAGGAAAGGAAGGAGAGCCAGGTATGCTCCTTCCCTCTCCTCACTCTCATGTTCCCTTCCCCTCTTTCTCTCTCCCTCTCTCTCTCTCTCTCTCACACACACATAGTGTTTTTGAGAGAGAGAGAGAGAGAGTACAAACATAAACAAAAACGCACACACACATACATAAACAAAGAATGCACACACACATTGAGAGAGAAAAAGAGAGAGAGAGCATGCATAAATAAAAAACGCACACATTGAGAGAGGAAAAGAGAGAGAGAACATGCATAAACAAAAAACGCACACATTGAGAGAGGAAAAGAGAGAGAAAAAATGCATAAACAAAAAAACGCACACACATTCAGAGAGAAAGAGAGAGAAACTAATTTAACGTCGTAGAAAACTAATTAAAATTAAAAGACCTAAAGATCTAGCCGACGAGGAGTTGAACTCAAGACCTATTATTCAAGAGGGAAATGGCATAACCAATCTATCATACTTGGCATGGGTGATAGAAAGGTTATACCATTTATCTCTTTTTATTGGCACACACATCCACACACGCGCACACACACAAGAAGAAGAGAGTTATAACGTCGTAGGAAACTATCCTAAAAGACGTTAAAGATTAGGTTAGATGTAGACTTACGTTAAATTAGATTTAGGTTTATTTAAGTTAAATTAGATTAGATTTAGGTTTATGATTTATGTTTATTTACGCTAGATTTAGATTTACGTTATATTAGATTTAGATTTACGTTATATTAGATTAGGTTTAGTCCATGGCCGCCCTAGCATCATGGCATGAGGAGAATAAATCTTCAGATGGTGTGCTACGAATTCCTGCAGATTGCGCAGCCTGGAAACATATAGATGGAACATGGTCGGATTTTGCCAGGGAAGCTCGAAATTTGCGCTTAGGCCTGGCTATGGATGGCGTAAATCCATTTGGTCAAAGATCAACATCTTACAGTGTATGGCCCGTTGTCATCGTCAACTACAACATTCCCCCGTGGTTGACTACGAAGAAGGGGCACCTATGGCTAAGCTTGATTGTGCCAGGGCGATATAAAGTGGAGAATATGGATGTGTATCTTCGTCCACTATTGGAAGAGCTACAACAATTGTGGATTGGCATAGAGGTGGTGGATATGAGCCGACACACAGGACGACGGAATGCTTTGATCAGAGGCATTCTAATGTGGACCATGCATGACTATCCCGGGCTAACAGAATGCGCAGGTGATCTATTGACACTCCTCACTCAGACACTGTAAATCTTGTTTTTTCCCATAGTTGATCTATTATCATGTGTATACATGCAGGGCTTCAAACAAGCGGATACAGAGCATGTGTCACATGTGAACCTAGACTGAATGCACGTAGGGCATCCTCACTGAAGAAGAAAATCTACGAAGGTCATCAAGCGTATCTTCCAGAGAATCATGTGTTACGCGACGGCTTTTTGGGAAGAGAGACACCAAGGATGTCTACACAAGCATGGTTAGAGCAGAAGGAGATGTGCGATGACGGATTGCCTCCAGGGATGAAGAGACTATCTCTATGGTACGAGTTACCATACTGGCCCCGACTCATGATCAATCACTTGCTCGATCCAATGCACATATTCAAGAATGTGGGTAATCTACTATGGGACCATCTGCCCGGCAAGAAAGATACTTTGGGAGCCAGAGTTGACCTTAGAAATGTGGATCGTATGGAGAAATATTGGCGGCAAACAGTGTCTGATGGATCGATAAAACTCCCTAAAGCACCATGGATTTTCACAGGAGCCCAAGAACGCAAAGTAAAAGAGACCATTCGATCTTTGCGGACCCCCACTGGCGTAATGCACTCGCTCCGAGCGTGTTTTACTAAAGAAGGAAAGCTTACCGGTTTGAAGTCACACGATTGGCATAAAATGTGTCAGGTACGTTCATAGTGGACTTTAATATCATTGCATAAAATGTGGACTTTAATATCATTGCTGCACATACTTTACAGTTTATTTTATCAGTTGCCATTGAGGGATGTTTGTCTCTCAACATCCGTAACACAATCTACAAACTTGCAAAGCTGGTGCAATGGATCTCACAAAAGGAGATCAACATAGACTCCATACCATTCGCCGAACTAAATGCTGCGGAGCTTGTGTGCATGTTTGAGAAACATTTTCCTACTACCATGCTAACCATTCAGGTGCATCTTCTTGTTCACATAGTTGATGAGGTGGAAATAGCTGGCACAGTTCATTCCAGATGGATGTTCTTCTTAGAACGTTTCATGAAAACGCTTAAGGGATATGTGCGTCAAAAGGCACGTCCGGAGGGTAGCATGGCAGAAGGTTGGTTGGTATCAGAGTCCCTAGTGTACATTGGAGAGTGGCTAGACGGATTTGATAAAGCCCGGGACACGCTATGGCGAACCATAGATGATGAGCACATATCTGGGATTGTCATGTGCAATCTCAGTGTTGAGAAGAAGATGACGGAAGATCTAGAGGCTAAAATCAACCGATTTTGCATGCTTCACAATCCAGTGATGCAAAAGTGGATTTCACAATAGGAGGATGCAAAGCAAGAGCGACAAAGGGCACGAATCGAGTGGAGACGGGGAAGACGACCACCGATGCACTATCCGACGGTTCTGGAGAGCCTACCAACATTCATGAGCTTAAGATGGTTGCACAACCAATTGAAAAGCGCACAACAATGCGGTGACGAAGTGACTGAGGAAGAGTGGGAGTACTCTCGGGGTTGCGCGACCAAGGTAAGTTTGCAATGTATGACTAGCTAGTGACTTTATTTCTAAACGTTTGAACTGCCACTCATAATCTTTGTTCGTTGTAGTATAAGTCATACACAGCAGCATGGTGTAAAGGTCGGCATTTTAGGGTGGAACGGATTGACAAAAAGCGTTTTACTCAAGATTGTGGAATCATGGCAAAATTTGAACAGTCTAGTCGACGACGTTCCTCTGATGCAGATCATGTGGTGGCGGAACTCACTTACTTCGTCTACATCAAACTGGTGGTACGTCATAGAGGTAGCCCCTCTTAGTGCAAGGACGTATGAAGGCTACCATGTGCCAATCACAACGGCATCAATGGAGGAGATCAGAGAAGATGCTTAATCAGAAGCCACTGCGGTGGTGCCAGACGAGCATCAAGATGCTACTACTCTATATGGGGTGCATGCAGAGGAGCTACAAAATGAAACAGAGGATATGTGTTTAAACGGAGAGCTCTATATAGATATAGGAAGTTATGCTGAGTTATGCGAGGATGAGAGAGAGATCTCTTAAAGCCACAAATATTGTATTTGAACAATTTTGCTCCGTGTTGTAAAAGCTCTGGCTCTCTAAGTACCTTCCATGGTGTATAACGCTCTTTTCTACTCGCGCTCACATCTTTTGATTGAAAATTCTGAGTTTTCGACTTGCCTCTTCTATCACTCAATTCATTGCGTCATTGTATTTATATGCGTCATTACGTCATTGTATTTAATGGTCTTTGCGTCATTGTCTACTCTATTCATTCAATATTAAGTTCAAATATTCGTGTGTTTAATGCAGGTATGGATGATGAGGAGTTTCTTTCTTCTTTGTCACCGCAGCAGAGACAGTGGTACGTGGAGCGTCATCGCTCTGGCGCATCATCGCGCGTTCCTACTCCATCCGCATCTCCCTCTCTTTCGGAGCATTCGGCCCTCTCCGAAGCTTTGGCGTCGACGAGACGAGCTTCACACTCATCTAAACACCGGCGCTCTAGTGGTGGCGGTGGCGGTTGTTGTGGGGATTCTGCCGCCGATGCCTCCACACCGCCTCGTGTTTGACGAGGCTCTTTACCCTCCCCTTCTTTGCCCACCCCCACACCAGCCACAGCATCGCCATCTATGCCAGGTTTTGCACGGCTGACTGTTCCTAGCAGCTACACACCTCTACCTACTCCGCTAGGAGCCACCCCACTCGACACTCCTCGCTTCGGGGCCCAGACGCCGGTGGAGACACCTGACGTCCGTACCCCCATCGACACGCCACTAGAGACCCTTGCCGGGACACCCAGGTTCACGCGTCACCGGCCAGAGGGCTTGCCTTACTCCGTCGACTTCAGCGGCGGCATCATCATGGATGATGAGGGCAAGAAGGTGATCTCGCGCATGCGTGGTCTTTGCTCTCAGCTGTTTAGACACTACATACTAAACAAATGGAGTGAAGTACCAAGTGATTTAAAAAACAGAGTCATCAGCATACTTCATGATGAGTTTCCCGTTCCAACACGGGATAAGCGCTTCAATGAAGACTTGATGAAGATTCGAATGTGCGAATACTGCAAACACAAGCGTTCGGAAGTGCAAAAAGCAATCAAGCATGGGTGGAACAGGCCAGATTGGCTCGCCAAAGAAGATTGGAAGAATGCGAAGAAACCAGCGCGCGAGAATCCCGACAAGTGGAAGCAACAAAAGGATGCAGCCAGAGCGCGAGTAGAGGCACGGAGCTCGCACCACTTGGGGAGAGGTGGATGGGCATCATTTGAGGCCGATTTTGTAAGTGTTTTCCCATTGCTCTTTATGTTCGATAGTTTAGGGTTTATGAGTTTTTTAATTCTAACATAATGAAATCTTTGTATGTTTTGACAGTGGTCGATGACAGGACGTGATCCCACACCGTACGAGCGCGAGTACGCAGGCAGAAAGGGCTTAAACGCCCTGATGGACATTCTCAGTTCTCGTGGCGGCATGGTTAGTATTAGGGTTTACTCTTTTCTATTTTTTGTATTGTTTTATAAATGTCGTTATATGTTTATACTTACTGAAAGCTGTCTTATTGTCTTTTTTTGCAGAATCCGACAGATACGCCGCTTGGACGCGATGAGACGTCTGACTAGACGACGTCAGTTTAGCCGTAGCTAGATAGCATTAGTTTAGGGTTTCTCATAGCTTATGTATCATGAGACGGATTTTATACGTCTTTTTGAACCATGTATATTATTACATTTGTCACCGCGGTTCATTTTGCCAATCAATTCTTTATGCCTATGATGTTGTACAATTGTCATTATTACATTTTCCAATCAATTCATTTTGCCTATAATGTGTACAATTGTCAATTTTACGCTTGTCAATTTTGCAAACAATGCGTCTTGTGGGTGACTATTTTGGGTCTATTATCTACCCTTACACTTTTTTTAAAAAGTGAATCAAGTACAATATGCTTGATGGGTGGCAGGGCATTCAATGCCCTATCACCAAAAAAAAAATCTCTCGGGCGTCGCTATAACCGTCGCTATTTATGGCTCTGTAGCATCGCTATGAGCGTCGCTATAGACTTCTCTGTAAACGTCGCTATGAGCATCGCTATGACCGTCGCTATGAGCGTCTCTATATAGCGGCACTTATAGCGACGCATATAGCGACGCTCTCGTAGCGACGCTATTAGCGACGGTTTTAGCGACGCTGGGGGTTATAAAAACCCAGTGTATTTCCGTCGCTAACAGCGTCACAAGAGCACACAACCTCTTGTAGTGAAGCTCTTCTCTTTTCTAGAACGTATAACTTTCTGGTTGATTACAAAGAGATATGGCTCTAACAAGGAATATCTAAGATTAAGATACTCGCGAAGATGACTGAGATGCCAATAGTTATTCACTAAGATGTCATGCACTGTATCATCATGGAGACATATTTGCATTCTCTAACTGCAACTTCAGAGTCTAGTGCTTCCCATTCTCCCTTCGTCAACTTCCATCTTCTGTATGGAAAAGCCATTGATAAGCTTTGCTTTGCGATATGGTATCTGAAGACCACATTCTCCGCAATTATAGACAACTTGATTATATCTCCTTGATGGTTGACCACTTTCGTTTCCCATCCAGCTGCAAGAAAAGAAGATATTGCACCTCCCCCTTTGCAGGTCCACATTGTTGGTGTCCTATGAACACTCTGCAAACAGAAAATATGTACAAACATATGAAGTGACATAAACCATGTCAAAGTTGCTTTATGAGAACCATGGGTGCACTTCATTGCTACATGCACATCCATCTCGATTCTCCTTTTGGTTGATGCTATTAAAGCACTATCTCGCTTAGGCCATTCGAAACTCTGCAAAGTTGGCAAGTTAACCGTAGAAAGATTGCCATACCCATTTCTTGTAGGTATGATGTAAGTATGGTCGTAAAAAAAAATGTTTTGTGATGCAAGCTAAGAGGAGGAACAACCAGCATAGAACAACTTGCCAAGCTCAACATGGATGGCCTCAAAAGTTCCTGTGAAGGACTCTATTGGCTCCCACTCTAAAAAATCGGATGGAAAGACATCTGTAAACATTACACAATCAAAGAAATCTTAAAACAAAAAAGCAACTTACGCAGCAAAAATCGATAATCAAGAAAATCTAAGACTTTGACAATGGTGCGAACTTACAATTTACTGGAAACCTTGGTGGAGTCAACGATGTCGTTAACTTCAGTTGTGAAGCCACATACACATGTTGAACCTTTGCAAGCCGCTTACCACTTGGGAGTTGTTGAAGCTCCATTATTCTTCCCTTCCAATGGTGTGCCCGAGAAGCCATGTGTCTCCTGGAGACCTTGTGTGCGCCTCTTGAGCTGGGTTGCATTGTCACCCACATCAACCGTTTGAACTCTGTCGTCACCCAGCACCCACTGTCATCTTGAACATTGCTGCATGACATGGAGTCAATAGCACTCCTGGGTCGTCGAGAACCTGATGATGACATGGAAGATAATGGCACAACCTGCACACAACACTTACTGTTAATCGATGAACACCAATGAAAAATATGGACACAACTAACACACATCACTTACTACTATGATATAAAACTTGCAGGTTGGGAAAACCTTGAGTGGGATACTCAAGCTTCAAAGAGAAAGAGAAATGGTAGATTTAAACAAAAGATATGTTGCAAACTCGGTTATAGATAGCAATGTGTAAGAAACTTACGGAGCAATGGAAATCTTTACCTTGAGGAGCAAGTGCAAGCTTGAGGGGTAAGTTGCAAGCTTGAGGAGCAAGCTGCACTCTTGAGAAGAATGCAGCAACCTTGAGAAGAATGTTGCAAGCTTGAGGAGGGAAAAGAGGTTCAAAACACTGCTGCAGAGGTTTTTGGGAGGGAAAAGTGGGAGAGGGTAAGTGAGAGGAGAAGTGAGAGATGGTACTGATAGAGAAGAGAGAGAAGAAGAGAGAGGAGAAGTGAGAGATGGCACAGTAGAGAGAGGAGATGTGAGAGATGGTACAGTAGAGAGAGATGGTATAGTATAGAGAGAAGTGATAGATGGTACAGTAGAGAGAGAGAGAGAGAGAGAATGTTCGGCAGGTTTTTGAAGAGACCTTATATTAAGAGAGTGGGAAAAACAAATTGGCAGCCTCTAGAGAGATAAAAGATTGGTTTTCACCCCAATATTTTAGAAAAAAGGCTCTATTTTTATCATTTATAAGAGTTTCTCTCTTTATATTTTATGAAAGAGTACAAGTTTGACCAAACCTGCCACACCCACCATTTTTGTCCATATGGCATCCACCCATTAGCCCAGCCCCTAACCCCATTTTTAATCCCATGGCAAATAAAGAGGCCCTCCTACACCCCATTCCCTTCCTAATGTCTTTACAACTTGGAACTCCCGTTGAGCCCGTAACACATTAAAATATTACAATGGCTTGAAAAAAATCGGGAATTTACAATATGTGACTATTTTGGAAAAATGTGGAAAATGTGTAACTCCAATCTTCACTGTTTCTTTGTATGCATCCTCGATTGTATCCGTACGTCTTTGGTCTTTAGCAGCTATTGTTATAACTAACGGTAACTAGTTAACATAATACAAAAATAATTCTTCTATTTCACCATTGGAATAGAGCTTCATAAGCTTCAACTATACAAATGAATGGTGAGGAAGGTACTCGAGGGGGTCACTTAATAATCATGTGACTATCACGTAAGGGTCATTAAATTTAATTTTGTCTCACATTTTCACATACAAAACGGTACCCTAAATTGGAAATGGGAAAAGAAATTATAGATTGAGGAGGAAAAGGATGTATTTTATTTTATTTAAATTCACAGATAAGGATTTTTTAAATAGCCATTGAATGCACGTAATATATAAAGTTTATACATAGTGACCCTCCGAGGGAAGGTTCATCTTTTCTTCCCAACAATAGCACATTGTCATTCCATGACACATATATAAGGTGAAATTAAAAATTGCGCCTCACTTGTCATGCTTTTAGATATGTGGGAGCGAATGGTACAATGTACATAGTGTCATATGTGTGAAAGTGACTATTGTGGTTGCTATCATGTACATACCTTATCGAGGAGTCATAGCCCTAGAGAAGTTTTGATGCATGCTTTAGAAAATTCCTAATTTATTTTAAGAGTGTACATATGTCAATTGTTTCCAGATGGCATACTCGTCTCATCTACAAAATTTGATGCGGATAAAAACTACGAGAAACGCTAACTAGTAATGTGACCATCACAGATGTGTTGGTAACAACTACAAATTTGATGTTTAGCATGCTATTTGAGCTCAAGGAAACTTTTCCATAAAAATAGCGATTTTCCAGCTCGATTGTGTTTGCATGCTAAAAAACTCATTTTTGGGCCAAAAATGGAATGAAGTGGTTTTATAAATAGATTTTTCTTTTAATGCTAAAAAATCAACACATCAGCAAGTTGCACAAGTTTGTAAGAAAAAGGATTGCTTTCTTATTGCTAAAAACTTGCAACTTTCTCCCTTCTTTGTATTCACTTCATGGTTGCTCTATGAATGTATATTGTTGTCTTGCATCTCTACTATCTTATAGCTTGGTTTGTGAGAGTGTGAATTAAGGTTTTTCTTCATCAAAATGGTGTGTGCGCTCTAATATGGAAGCTCTAAATCTGTGTAAGTTTTTAAACATGGTGATGTGGAGGTGGAAGCTCATGATTTTCATTCAGCAGTTTGAAGTTGCGATTTCTTTCTTGGCTGAACTTTCAACAATTTTGATTCATCCTCTCACTTTGAAAATTATATCATCAACTATTCTCTTCACAGCCTCTCACAACTAGAGGCCCGTCGCCTTTCTGGCTAGACCTCAGACTTTGACATGTTGTTGGTAAACTCAACATGAAATGAGTTGGGGTGAGGGTTGTGCTGAAGGAAAATCAAACGTAGAGGATGATTTTCTATCATGGGACATCAAATATAGAGTCACCACACAACACAATGGCAAATAACACAATCATGCAAATGGCATTAAATGCATTATATGAAAAATGTAATATCTTTGAGGGTTATGATCCAAGAGTCTCTCTTGAGTGTTGCGCCATGGCAATGAAGCATCAAGGGGATCAAGAAAAATTGACGATTGTGGCTTTTTTACAATTAGTGGCTCCAATATTGTGACCAAGTCCTAGAGATTGCAAAGGAATGTGGAGACAATTGAGATGATTTTTCAAATGCTTTTACACAAGAAACCTCGGGGCTTTATGGAGTGGGAAGTGGAGTGCATTGCTTCCACAAAAGTAAATGTTGTACAAGATGTTGAAATGACAAATTGATATAAGTACTATGCTATTCAAGTGATTGCAATTAAATTTGAGAAAAGCTAGAATGTGGTGACAATTGGGATAATTTTCTAATTGTTGCTTTATGGAATGGGAAATAGAGTGCATTGATTTATAGAATGGGAAATAGAGTCTTGGCATGGGTGGATGTGTGGTACTAGCTAGTTGAAGCACAAGTTATGGCACTTGGTGGTTGGCAAAAGATCGGGCTACCACCGGGTGTCATCTGTGTCCCTCGGGACACTACGTGAGCTGACACCCTAAATGGGACCTGGGTACGGCATTTTATCAACGATAACCCACTTGGGTTTTAATTCAAGATCTTTGCAGGTGAGGGAAACCAAGTCTTGCAGTCTCTAGTGTTTTGCTGGGCACTTGGGCATTGTCACGCTCCTAACGGGGTCTGCCATGGATCCCTTGGATAAATTGACAAGGGTGCAGGTTTTAAAATATTGAACAAGCTCAACCACCCACAAGGCAGTGCCTAAGGTTTCTTCCGGACTTGAAATTAGTGACAAAAGCTTCGGCTTGCAAGAGTTGTCGGGCTTTGACCCGACTTGCTCGCTCGCCTTTTTAAAAAAAGGAAATAGTGTATTTTCAAGTATTATATGTACCCCTTATGTATGCATTTTTGTTAAAAAGCTAGCCCTTATCTATGAAAATTTTCACTTTCTCAATTACAAAACCCTTTATGTAAGTACATTTTTATGTAAATGTACCTAATTATAAATCCCTTATTTTGTTCGCAAGTGCTATCTTACATATTTCCTAGTGGATGCCCCAGGGAAATAGAGTTCATTTCTTCTAAAAGGAAGATGTTTTACACGATGTTGGAAATGACAAATTGATACACGTTGGTGCAGCCAAAGTTTGTCGATGCTATAGAAAGTGCAATGTAGGGTTGTGTGGGCTCTAAAGGGCATGTCAAAGTGATTGGGAAACTACGAAGATCAAGAGCAGGCAAGAAGCTATGGTTATGTATGTCTTATGTGGTTTTCAGGTCTTGCATTCTCTGCAATCGTGTCTGTCAGAGGTGCATGGTCAAGGTGTGAAAAGTGTAGAAGTGGGAGTGCCAAAGGTGGCCCTCAGTATGGTCTAAAGGTTGTTCTAGATAGCTCCACAAATGGATCTATGAAGTGAAAGTTATGGAAACTTGAAGGTAAAAGTAATTTACAGATCTTGTAGTGGATCTTGGGGCTTTGAGGGTTCGTTGAACCAAGGGCCGCCACGTGAAAACCCTTTAATCCCACATGTTCACATTGGCTCTCAACAGCAGCGTATTTGTATTGGAAAAGGACCTCCCATAAGAATCACTGAAGAGAGAGAGCTCTCTCTTGGAGCTCGTGGAGCTCTTGGCTATGGATCTCACACTCATGAGCCCTATAGGGTGCTGCTTCGGCGGCAACAGGCGGTCATCTGGTGGGTTTTGGTAGAAATGGCACATGGTGACAACCTTGTGACAATGGGGGCAATTGGCGGTGGTGGAGGGTGGGTGTGATGTGGCAAGATGGCCCAAACGATATTTTCATACATGTCCAGAATGATCCCCGATCTTTTATTGAAGGGATGGTTTCCACATGGCGTTGTGACACCACCGTGAGGACACTATAAGGGATGCTCACATGAGACTTGGGACCCAAGGCACTCGAAAATAAGAAGAAAAGGACGGCTCATGCATGAGCATGCTAAAAAAAAGAGCAAGAGCTCAATAAACATAGGAAAAGAGGCTCGAAATAGCCTATTGACCTTGTAAGAGGCACATTTTTTTTGTATTTTTGGTTGACAACCCTTGTGAGGAGGGAGGAAGAAGAAGAAGATAGTTGTACTCAAGTTTGGAGAAGAATGAAGCTCACCATCTTTTCTGGCTATTGATTCTCACACCCCATCCCCCCTCTTTCTCTTCTCTATTGTGTTTTTCTCCTTTGTGTGGTACTGGTGTGCATGCGTGTGCCCCCCGACCATGGGTTGTGTGGTGCAAAAAGACAAAGAGATAGAAGCATTGTGTGTTTGTGGTGCATGCAATTGAAGAAGTTTGTGTGTGATGAGTGTTTGGATTCTCTAAAGTGTTTGTGTGCGTGTTGTTGAGCGTTGGCATGCATTGGTGCAGCCAAAGCTGGTCGATGCTGAGAAGTGTAATATACATGGGCATGGGTGTATGCAAGTGAAAGATGAAGTTTGAAAGCGAATGTGAAGATCCTGGGCTAGGAGCTGATAGTTGTGATGTATGTTCCTAATGTGGTTTTTTGGGTCAAGAGGGCTCCAAAATGGGCCACATGGAATGGTAGGGAAGGATGTTCAATATGCTATCTTTTTGCTCTGGAATGTGGTGCTTGAGGTGCTCTAGAAGCAAGCCTGGACGGCTCCTCAATTGGCGCCACTTTGTGAAAGTTATGGATGTCTAAAGATGGAAGGCTTTGAAGATCTTAGACAGACAGGGCAGATGATGACAGGTGGCCAGAGCTAGAGTGAGAATAAGGGATTAAAGTGCTCATGTTGTGGAGCATGCCGGTCTTCTCAGATCGTCCATTGGAGCTAGAACAAGCAAGTTATGGCCAGGAAAAGATTTGTCGGGGGCCGGGTATGTGCCAATTTGATTGTATTGGAAGTTGTGCCATTTTTCATTCTTTGGGCCTCTTGAGGGTTTCAAAAGGTAGTGGAAATTATGTGAGTTTTGCCAGGATGTGAAGGCTCATTGATCGAATTCTCGGATAGCACGATATGTCAAGTCGAAGTTTGGCGGAAGTTGTCAGTGGTAAATGATTTTTTTTTTCAATTTTTGCGGTCTTGGTTTGAGGGCCCTACAGGGTCAAAAGGCAACAGGGCGTGCACATTAACTTGAAGTCAACATGGTGGGATTTTACTTGGTTCTGGAAGCTTGGGAATCATAGCCTTGTGCAGGAAGTGGTAACTTGCTGAAGTTGGATTAAAAAAATGTTTTCTTTCGAATTTCTATGAGGCCAAGGGGAATTTATGAGTCAAACATTGAGGGAGTGCCACATGGCGCTCAAATTAGCTCGTAATCAGTGACAAGAAAGGGAGTCGTCTTATATATAACGTAGTGTGTGGCCTCCATAGGTATCAAAAGGGACATAAGCTCCTCTGAGAGCATGGCCATGGCTGAATGAGGTGGCATTGTCACTGGCGCAAGCGGACGGTTTTTGTGATGGTGAAGGGGGCGCCCACGTCCATGTGGCAATGTCGTGTGCGGTGGGTTATCGGACAAAATTTGTGCACATCGTAGCGCTCACGTTGTAGCTTGCAAGGGTTTGATCTCGTGCCTGCATGGGCCCATAAGTTTGAAGTGAAGGCTAGGGGAGATCCCACTAGCGCTAGTGCTAGTGCTTTTGGGGGGGGGGGACCCTTTTGGGGGTGCATAGAGAAGGAGAGAGAGAAGAAGAAGTTGGCAATGCCTTCCAAGGGCGGTTTCTCATGCATAAGATGCCCAATTAGGTAGTAACTCTCTCCGAATTTCTAAAAATGAATCACTAGCTCTATAAAACCCAATTTTTTGCCATTTTTAGGGTCTTTTTGGGGGACTAAAAGGGGTCTTTTACCAAGGAATGCTAGGACAATGTGTCTTTTGGGGTGTTTCTTTCAGGGATGTGGATTCTTGTGGAGCCTAGTGAGTTTTTTGAGTATGTTGCTTTATCGAGTCGACCATGATGTCGCTCTGGTGATGTATAGTGTTTTTTGGTGTTTGACTGAAGCTAATTCCCGATGGTTTGTCTATCCACCGACCCCCTTTTCTCTTCTGTTGCTTCTTTTTGGATATGGTAGTGCCGGCGGATACATGCCTGCGAACCATTTTCTTGTAGTGTAGAGAGAGAGAGAGAGAGAGAGAGAGAGAGAGAGAGAGAGAGAGAGACTATAACATATGTGCGGTATCATCGCTCACATTACCGCAAAAAAACAAACATATTTGGAATATGAAAATTCCCGTATGCGAAAAAGACTGCGGCAACATTTGCGGTAATGGTCTAGCGGTAATGGCTGCGGCTATATTTTCGCGTCGTTTACTGCAAGCATACCCTCAACAGTTACCGCGTAGATGTTATCGCAGGCATTACCGCGGACGGGTTTATTATAAAAAAACAGATGACCGTTTGGATTGTCCTTTGCAAGACCATCCAAAAGGTCATCTATTTTTTCATTTATTTAAGATATTTTACAAAATTATTATTAATTGCAACAAAATATCACAATTGGACAATACATTGAGCCAAAAACAGATTGATAATTTCATTTACATAAGCGGAATTACAATTAGATTGTGCACACACTAATTAGTGTGTGTTAACATACACCAATTAGCACACACTAATTAGTGTGTGCATTGCCTTGTGCACACACTAATTAGTGTGTGTTAACATACACTAATTAGTGTGTGCATTGGCTTGTGTAATTGGCTTGTGCACACACTAATTAGTGTGTGTTAACATACACTAATTAGTGTGTGCATTGGCTTGTGTAATTGGCTTGTGCACACACTAATTAGTGTTTGTTAACATACACTAATTAGTGTGTGCATTGGCTTGTGCACACACTAATTAGTGTGTGTTAACATACACTAATTAGTGTGTGTTAAAACACACTAATTAGTGTGTGCATTGACCAATGCACACACTAATTACACACTAATTAGTGTCATGATTGGCCAATCACATTGGTCAATGCACACACTATTTAGTGTGTGATTAGTGTGCGCATTGGCCAATCACGTTGGTCAATGCACACACTAATCACACAATAAATAGTGTGTGTTAACACACACTAATTAGTGTGTGCATTGGCCAATGCCATTGACCAATGCACACACTAATCCCAAACTAATTAGTGTGTGCATTGACCAATCACATTGGCCAAAGCATACACTAATCACAAACTAATTAGTGTGTGCATTGACCAATCACATTGGCCAATGCACACACTAATTAGTGTGTGCATTGACCAGTCACATTGGTCAATGCACACACTAATTAGTGTGTAATTAGTGTGTGTTAACACACACTAATAAGTGTGTGCCATTGACCAATGCACACACTAATCCCAAACTAATTAGTGTGTGCATTGACCAATCACATTGGCCAATGCACACACTAATCACAAACTCATTAGTGTGTGCATTGACCAATCACATTGGCCAATGCACACACACTAATCACACACTAATTAGTGTGTGCATTGACCAATCACATTGGCCAATGCACACACTAATCACACACTAATTAGTGTGTGTTAACACACACTAATTAGTGTGTGCATGGTCAAACCCAAATTTAACATATTAGGTTTTGCAAGTAATAAATTTAACAAATTTAACAAGTTTAAATTTTGCAAGTAACTAATAATTAACAAATTTAGGTTTTGGTGTGTCTTTACTTACACTAATTAGTGTGTGTAATTAGTGTGTGTGTATGCATGTGTGTGCATGCGTGTGTATGAGTGTATGCATGTGTGTATGCGTGTGAAAAAATCAAAAAACATAACAACAAAACTTACATGGAATTGAAGAGCTTGTTGGGAGAGGGTAGGAGAGTGGAAGAGTAGAGATGGTGGAGAGTAGAAGAGTAGAGACGGAGGTAGAGCTCAAGGTTGTGAGGTTCGCGCTCTCGGCTTCTATGGAGAAGACGATGAAATTCGAATTTTAGGGCTTTGAACTTCGCAAGGCACGCGGATGCCCCTATTTATAAAAAATTTTGAAAATTGAATTTCCTGCTTGAACATCAAAAGGGTTTCTCTGTCCTTATTTTGAATTCCTCTCTCTTGTTTTGTGGTAATGGCCCACGGTAAACACCACAATCTCTCATAGAGAGAGAGAGAGAGAGAGAGAGAGAGAGAGAGAGAGAGAGAGAGAGAGAGAGAGAGAGAGAGAGAGAGAGGGAGAGGTTTGTGTGCATTGGTGGTCTGTGTAATGGAAATTGTGCGGATGTCATGAGTGTATGGGTGTTTGTTCTTGGTGAGTACGTTGGTGCACCAGTTTGTGTGCAAATGGAGGTTTGCTTATGCGAGTGTGTCATTCAAAGGTGATTTCTAAGAGGTTAGAGGTGTTAAGAATACAATGAGCTATAGAGAGGCATTTTATGTGTGTGCTAAGTGTGCCTCCCAATTCCCCCTCTCTATCATTTGTAGGTGAAATTGTGAAGTTTTGAAGGTGATTTAAGATGATTGAGGTGTTGTGCATGCCCTCGGCTATAGAGAGACATCTGCGTGTGTTTTCGAGTGTGTTCTCATTTTCCCTCTCCATCTTTTGGTGCCCCCATTGAGGAGTATCTGATTGCTCCTATTTGCAGGTGAAGGTGCGGTTTCGATGTTGTTGGAGGTGCAGTTTTTGAAGAGCAGGTGCTATTAAAGATGGCATGGTCGGGTTTTTCTATTTTCACTAGGGACGTGGAAGCTGCAAAAACGTGGTTGCAGGATTATGGTCTATTTCTAATAAAGAGTAGATTGTCAAGAGAAGAGGGTGCAATTCAAGTTTTCCGCTCTTCATTTGTGGCAAAGCGAAAAGATGGTGCAATGGACTGCGCAATGGAGAAAAGGCAGACTAGATGACTTAAGAAGCAGCTTTTAGATGCCAATATGTATAGGATGTACAGGTGCATGAAGTAAAGCGGAAGCTGAATGGTGATTTTCAAGCATTCGATTGGAAATTCAAAGCCTATTGGAGACACCTTATGGAGGTAGCTATTGTTGATAATGTTGATTATTTTAAGTTGATAAAATTTGTGGATTGCCTGCATGAGGATGTTCGAGATAAAGTTGAAGCGGACGGACCTGTAACGACGTATACGGAAGCAATAAATTTTGCAAGAGGCAGGACCAAGAAGATTTTGAAGAAGCAGCAAGTTGGGGAGGGTTTGTCAAATGCTATGGTGCCTAGGCAGGTTGAGGCGATTGAAGAAAGGCCAAAGGTGGTGCAAAGAGAAGTGCCGATGCAAGAGGAGCCAAGGGTTTTGTGGCTGCAAAGAGACACAGAGTGATTTCAATGCCAAAGATGCTAGTTAGGGAAGCTCTGGTTGTGGACCAGGAAGTGCAAGAGGTTCCAGATCGGGTAGAAGATGCACATGGTGCTATAGGTAAAATGTGTGATTTGCAAATGAGATCGAGGTGGTAAAGTAGATGATAGCAATTCTATGGATGCCGATATGACATGGAAAAGTGATTTTCCTGCTCAAGGTATGAAGAATTTGATCTTCTGCATGTGGATAAAGATGTGAAGGATGCATTTGAGGAGCAGGAAGAAGTGAAAACTGATATGTTGGGTAAAAGCCAAGTGGAGGAGTCCAAATCTATAGGAGTGGACATGCAGGTGGTGAGGATGCTATGCGGTGTCGTGCTGATGGTTGTGCTTGTGAACATTGCAATTGAATGCCACTAGAGTGGTGCAGCAGGTACGGAGTTCTGCCATGAAAGATAGGGCAGTCTTGGTTAGAGATGAAGTGGAAAACGATGCAGAGGAAATCGATAGGGCAGAGGTGATTTTTGATCTTGAAGGGTCGATGGATGAAGAAGAGCATGATAGTGCTAGCCTGGATTGAAGGTGCTACAAGCATGGAGAGAGTTCAACAGTTAATGGTGGTAGAAGAGCCTATAGTGGAAGAGATTCTAGTGTAGGAGACATGTTCTATGGTAGATGAAGGAGATTCTGAGGATGTGTCCAAGCTTTCAGAAGAGGTATATGAGTCATGGTTGAAAAGGATGCTTGTAAGTGTAGTTATGTAGTATGTTATCCGTCACATATACGACGTTCTCTTGAAGAGATCTCCGCTTTACATGGTTAGGAGGGAGGGTCAGAATTGTTTGTAAGATCAGATGATGTGTTTGTAGATCCAGATATGTTAAAGAGGTAGGCTTATGTTTGAAGAGGTGCTAAGGTACTAAAGGCCTATTGTGTGCATGGATAGCTACGTGCTTATGTATGACACTGTTGGAGGTTGATGCAGATGGATGAAAGAGATCCAAGCCAGGTGTTTGATCCAAGAGGTCAGACTATGCAAGGGGTGGGGCAACCCACTTGAGGGTTGGTAGCATGAAGCACGAATCAAACATTATACATATGGTAGTATGTTTTGATTTGCTCACAATGTTCTTTAATTTTGCAGTTTCTAGATGGATAAAGGTTTTTTTGGTTGAATATGAATGTGCACAAGGGGGATTGGGAAATGATGGTGTAGCAAAAGTTGGTCGATGCTATAGAAAGTTCAATCCAAGGTCATGTAGGCTCTAAAGGGCATGTCAAAGTGATTGGGAAACTGGAAATATCAAGAGCGGTCAAGGAGCTATGGTTATGTATGTCTTATGTGGTTCTTAGGGCTTGAATTCTCTGCAATGGTGTTGTTAGAGGTGCATGGTCAAGGGTGAAAAGTGCAGAAGTGGGAGTGCCAAAGGAGGCCCTCAGGTCTATAGATTGGTCCAGACGGCTTCTCAAGCCGAGCTCTGGAATGAAAGTTATAGCAACTTGAAGGTCAAAGTGGTTTGCAAATCCCCAACCAAAAGGGCACGTGGAGATAGATGGTTAGAGCTGATGTTAGTGGTTGGGTGTGAAGTTCTCAAATTGTGGAGCATGTCAGTCTTTTCGGATCGGCAATTGGAGTTCAATCGGACAGGATATAAGCGATTAAAGTTTCATCAGGGGGCTAGTTATGTGCCAGATTAATCACCTCAGTCAGTATGCCATTTGGGGTTTTCTCAGCCTCACCAGGGTTTGTATGAGAACTGTGGGGTGTATGAAGGCCATAGCAATCGATGGCACGTCAATGGAGCTCTAGTCATGGAGATACTAAAGCTTGAAGTGGACGGCAATTTTCTGCAGTGCATTGCCAGATAACTTTTTCTAGTTTAGATGGCCTCGATCGACGGGCCCAACAAAGTCGACATGCAATAGGATTTGTAAAGATTGAAGTTAGGGATGGGAGCTTTCGATTGGGTTTTACGGCTCGGTCACAGGTGCATTGTGCACTATATGGCAACAAAAGTTGAAAAAAAAAAACAAGTTTTTCAAGATCTTGTAGTGGAGCTTGGGGCTTTGGGGGGTTGTTTCAAGGGTTGATTGAACCAAGGGCCGCCACGTGGAAACCCTTCAGTCATTGGCTCCTAGAGGACGGCAACGTGTTTGTATTGGAAAAGGGTCTCTCATAAGGCATCACTAAACAAAGAGCTCTCTCTTGGAGCTCGAGGAGCTGTAAGCTATGGCTCTCGCGCTCATGAGTGCTGTAGGGCGGTGCTTCGACGGCGACGGGTGGCCATCTGGCAGGTTTTGGCAGAAGTGGTGCACAATGATGGCCTTGTGACGATGAGAGCAAGCGGCAATGGCGCCAAGTGGGTGTGATGTGGCAAAAGAGCCCGAAAAGGCAATTTCGCACGCGGCCACAACGACCCGCAATCTTTTATTAAGGGGTGGTTTCCACAAGGCGTCATGCTCGGGGGGTGCAACATGAGTTCGATAGGAGGGGTTTTAAAATGCAAACAATTTAGTCAGTTTAACAAAGATACATTAAAATAAAGGGTTTTTATATTCAATTTTGGGAAAAAATCATAAAAAAAGGGTCATTTTATTCATTCAGACATGTTAGAAGAGGGGTTTTTTTAATACCCCGCGGACGCACGTTATAGAAGAGGGTACCGAATGGTGAACCCCTGGAGACGTCACGCCACAGTGACCACCACTCACATGAGACTTGGGGCCCCAAGGCATCCGAAAATAGGAAGAAAAGGATGGCTCATACACGACCATGCTAAAAAAAGAGCGAGAGCTTGGTAAAAATAGGAAAAGAGGCTCGAAATAGCTAATTGGCCCTATAAGCGACACCTTTTTTGTGTTTTTGGCAGACAGCCCTTGTGAGGTGGGAGCAGGAAGAAGAAGACAGTTGTACTCAAGTTTGGAGAAGAAGGAAGCTCACCATCTTTTCTGGCTATCGATCCCCCTCCCCCCTTTCTCTTCTCTATCGTGTTTTGCTCCTTGTTGTGCGATGCCATTGTGTATGCGTGTGCCCCTCGGGCTGTGGGTTGTGTGGTGCAAAGAGAGAGAACCGTTGTGTGTCCATGGTGCGTGCAATTGAAGCAATTCGTGTGCGGTGAGTGTTTGGATTCTCTTCAATATTTGTGTGAGTGTTGTCAAGCTATGGTAGGCGTTTGTAGGTAATTTGAAGGTAATTTCGAGAGGATTGGAGTGTTGTCGTACCCTGAGCTATAGAGAGGCATCTATGTTTGTTTTTGGGTGTGTTCTCATTCTCCCTCTCCATTGTACTATGCAATGTAAGCGATCACAAATTCGTTAAAAGCTGGAAGTATTATGCTATGCAAGTGATCACAATCAAATTCGTTAAAAGCTGGAAGTTGTAATACATTAGTGTGGAGTTTGCACATGGACTTGTGGTCTAAGATCGAAGATAGTCAATTTTGCAAAAGATGCTTATGTGACCTCAATTCTAACGGTGCTTCATTGGATTGGATTTGCCTTTTGTTATGTTTTTAGTGCTTGTGGTGGCAAACTCTCAGAGCATGTTTCTTTCCTCTGGTCCTACTACTTCCATTGCACTCTATATGTAAATAATTTTATCATTTTGAAGTGATGATTAAAGGCATGATATCCACAATGTGTTTCTTTCCTCTGATCCTTCTACTGCCACTGCACTCTGTATGTATAATTTTCTCATTTTATCATTTTGAAGTCATTAAAGGCATGGCATCCACAATCTGCTAATGAATGCAAGTGTGATTGGGGATGTTCCGAACACTGATTTAGCATTTCATGCAGTGACTTCTCTGGAAACTCCTGGAATATGGCTTTAGCGACAGGGCTGCAGCCAGCGATGTAAAGTGAAGCAGCTGCGAATCCACATAAAATATAGTCCCCAGACTCACCACCTCGAGACAATGAGGGTGGATCCCCACCTCAGGGCGGCCCTGCAAAACCCATATTGCTCTCTCACTCGTCTCGACCTTCGGCCCTGGCCCAACGTTACGTGGCAGCTGCTCATAATGATGCACGGGAGTACGTCGCTCACAGACCTGGGCTTCTGTCCTATGTCGGTCGATGACGTGAAGGCTCTTCTCGACTCTCGGCTTCATACCAAGCTTCTCACTCTACGTCTCAATCTCGATCTTCACGATGAGTACGGCTGTTGGCAAATGCTGGTACGACAAGCAAGAGCAGACGCTAGCTGCACTCTACAGTTCTTGGATTGTGAGTTTTCTAGAAAAGACGATCGTATTTGGTCCGTTTTGACTCAAAGTAACTCTCTTATCACTCTCAAAGCATTACGAATTTCTTACAACTTTGGATTTTTCGCTCATGGCTCAAATCTGCCCAAGTACTTATGCTCTTCCCAGTTGAAGCTAGCTACCTCGAAGTGAGCAAAGGCCATAGTGCCGATGAATGGGAATGGGCAAATTCTTTGATCAGCAATTTCTGCATTCTCTCCTTAACCTTACCTTGGAAGAATGAAGCAGCAGAAGCCCGTGCTGCTGGAATAATCCGCAGAAATCATCGCTATGCTGCAGGGCAGCTTCTCAAGGAGCAACAGGTGAAACCAAACACTGCGAAACTCTTTCTATGCGGACACAGTGAAGTTGGCAAAACCACATTGTGCCATGCCCTACACAGAGCACTAAAGAACCCCTGCCTGACATTTCCATGCCGTCCCCGCAAAATCACACCAAAGCGCACTCGAGGAATGGAGTTTCATTCTCTTGCCTTTAGGGACACCAAAAGGAAGCTCTTAATTTGCGATCTAGCTGGCCAAGAAGAGTTTCATGTATTTCATCACTATTTTTTAAATGCTAACAGCAGTGACCTCTTTCTTGTGGTCTGCAAGGATGGCAACTTATCTTCTGTGACAGAGTTCCAGTGCCACCTTGACTATATATTGGTTGAGGTTTATTGTCTCACATAGGAGCACCCACAACAAAAGCTTGGCCGAGTAGACGCAGATAACTCAGATGTTAAGCCAAAAGTAATGGTGGTGGTCAACTTTTTTGAGCAACTTGACACTCAATATGAGGCAATGAGCAGAGTTGCACATACTTGGTCACAACCTGTGATAGAGAAGTTCTCAGAAGTGCTCGATTTCGGTGTTCTTGCTATTGTTGAGGGTCAGAGACAGTATCAAAATCTTTTTGGTCTAAATGCAAGGACAAGTCGTGTGTTGCATCCCCTTATAGATGCGCTGCATTCCCTGTTTTTAAAATTCAGTATCACTGCCAGACCCATTCCAAAGCTCTGCTATGATATTTCTGTCAAGCTGATCAAGGGAGATCAGAATATCAATTGGCTTTGTCCTGCTATCTTCACCAGTGGACTGCTAAAATCAAAACTTTTGACATCATATTCAGCAGTTTTAAAAATGCTATCCGTTGAGAAGAATTCAAGCTGCTCTTGAGGAGCTACATAACCAAGGGTATGTTGTGTTTTTCCCGATGAAGGAAGTGAGTACAGCCAACCAAGAAATGAATGATGACAACACGCTGGTGATAATTGATACCAGCTGGTTCTGTAACAAGCTTGTCGGTACCTTACTGGGTACGCACCTGAAAGATGAGCCGAGGCGGCCTTGTCCATGGGTGTGGGACATAGAGGACATCAAGAAGATGCTGCGGCAGCAAGGGTGTGAGGAAAGGGACTTGGATGAAATCTTGCGGTACTTGCAATGCCTCGAGCTTTGCACCACCCTGGACATTGTGCCAGGCCATCCAAAGGGGCATTTGTTGTTTCCTGCTCTTGTCAAGCAAAACGTGATTCAGTACCCTGTAGTAACCAATGCAAATAATGCAATGGCTACAGCTTTCTTTGGAAGAAGATTGAGGTGTGTGGACTCTTCTATCCATCTCATCCCTTTTGGAGTGTTCACAAGGTTACAGGTGAAGTTGCACAAGGAGTATTCCAATAATCCTACTTTTCATCTTGGTTATGGATGGGTATCCTTTATGAGAGGCAATGTAGGGGTGGTGGTGAGATTTGGAGGTGAGAACAAGCAGTATATTGACATCCTTGTCTTCTGTCCCAACAGTGGCATGCACAATTCTGCAAGTGGTAGTGCGCCCACGGCAAGCATGATCATGAGCATGAGCACTCCAAGCTACATTGCAGGCAACAAGCTGATGGATGACATCAGGGGCACCTGCAAATCAACAGTATTTGGAGGAATCCCAGCGGTGATTCTGGAGGAGTGTGTATTGCAAAGCCAAATAGAGTCAGATGCACCGGCAGTACTTTTGTCTGATGTGTTGGAGAAGGTACGAAAAGAGGGGCTGCAAGGAAGCTATCAGGAATGGAGGTTACACATACCCTCTACCCCCACAATTGATTTGCTCTTGCCGAGAGAGAGAGAGAGAGAGAGAGAGAGAGGCCTGTGTGAAAGGTCGGCTCAATGCTCTCGCAGAAATCGAAGAAGAGTTCTCACTGTACGGCCCAGAGGATGGTGAAACTGCAGTTGGGGAGAAAGGATTTGTAACACCCGAAGCGGCAGGTAATCAGAATGTAGTCGAGTGTTCCTCGAATGTTAATGACGTTGAATTAGTTGAAGGGGCAATTAAAGAGGAGCAAGAAACGGATCTCAAGAGAGCTGATGGTGCTCTTGAAATAGTCCACGGCCAGGACACAGGCGCTAGTAATGACATAATGTTACAGCAGGAGCTAGTCATGAGGAACGCAATGTCAGAAATCAAAGGTTGCCTTAAATCTGAATTCATGAAAATCAGTAACTCTCAATTAGAATTCATGAAAAGCTTTGAAAGGCGGCAGCAGAGGGTACTACAGAGATTGGATTCAAACATGAAGCTGATCAGAGAAGACATAGTACAGAAGTTGCGTATAGTTTTCCATCAGGTAGAGAGGGACATTATAGCCAACTGCTCCACGCGGCTGTTGGTACATGAGCTGAGAAAAGATAGAGCTTATCCCATCTACCCATATCTGGAGGATGTAAATGTAAAAGGAAAGTTGGCACCCCTGAACGCTCTGCTGGGCCGGCCACAAGCGGGCAGTGGTGCATTTCCTGTGCGAGTCCCCCACCTCGGGGCAGCACCACTACAAGTTTTAGACACTTTTACACCTATGAAAATTGAGTGTGAATATCACTTTTCTCACTCTAGAGTGTGAATAGCATTTTTTAGACTCAAAAAACTGCCATTCCAATGTAAATATTGTAGTTTTTACACATGAAAATTTTATACATCTTCTTTTTTACACTGAAAAAATTACATATGCTTTTTTATAGCAATGAAAAAAGAATTTCTATGTAAATTTTGTAACTTTCTTATGTGTAAATATTTACACGTTAAGCAAGTCCATGTGTTTTTTTGCAATGAGTATATTTTCTTACCTTCCAGTAGCATTTCAAGGATAATTTTTTAATACAAATATAAACAGTGTGAATTTTTTTCACACATTCATAACCTTCATATATTTTCATCAAATATTTTCATATGCAAAAATTTGTCACTCTTATGTGATTATGTGAGTCCCACTTCAATAATTATAAGCAACTATCTTTCACAATAGCTATTTTTCTCACCATCTATCTTTTTTACTGAGGATCGTATGTAAATACAACCTACAAACATACCAGCACCCATATAATTGGAGGTCAAGAGCATGATTTTTCTCTCCTTCCAAGGTGGATGTTTAAGGTGGCTACTGGTGCTTCCACTGTGGTTTCCCCGTGGAATGACGCCTCTCTTTATACCAATGGTTGTGCATATGTGCTTCTCATGCTATGCTCCACCACCATCTAGTAGCTTTGGGAAGGGCTTGACTCATGCACAGATCTCTCGACACCATGTCAAAAGGGCTTCTACCTCAACCTGTGAATAGAGCGTATTTCGACATGATTTAAGTCGTCTTCACATTGCTTGATGATATGGTAGAGAGCTTCAACATGACCTACTGTGGCCACCATAGGGTGCGACGTTGTTGGGGTGGTTGTCCACCATACGTGTGGGCAATGTAGAGAGATAATAATGTTTAGGGCTTAAATTAAACACCAAATTCAAGTCTTGCACGTCTATTTTTCATGGCTTGTGTTTTTTAATTCTAAATAATTACCACAAGAAATAATGACATATATATCTCTTCTTTGTCCACTTTTCATAGCTTCAAATCTTTTCTAATTTTAGGTGAGCACAGATCTCTTCCTTTGTTTGTCTCTCCAATTACGAGAGAGAGAGAGAGAGAGAGAGAGAGAGAGAGAGAGAGAGAGAGAGAGAGAGAGAGAGAGAGAGAGAGAGAGAAATGAAATGAAATGAAATTAACGTCTTCAAAAGGCCACAATGACCTATGAGACCTGAAAGTTACAAATTTGTGGATCTGATACAAAGTCAGATTAACAAAATAAAATAACCTAACAACAGTACAAAACAAAGATATATACTATGGGGTCCTAAGTTGGTCGATGTGAGTGAGACAAAAAACTAAGCAGAATAACGGGCGCCTTGTTGGGATAGCTGAATCACGAGAGATCTAGCATCAGTCGTTGGCGAATCTCATGAAATGAAATGTTATATTAACGTCTTCAAAAGTCCATAATGACCTATGAGACCCGAGAGAGAGAGAGAGAGAGAGAGAGAGAGAGAGAGAGAGAGAGAGAGAGAGAGAGAGAGAGGGGGGGGGGGAAGAGGGAATGATGCTATATTACAATCAAAAGGCTCATGTGACACCAAAGCAATAAGTATGGCTACTCAATTTTATGCTTCAAAAAATGGCTCCCCATTATAACCATAACACATGAAATACAAGTCACGAAAACCGTGGGCCGCTTTCACCAAAATGAGTATCCACTTGCTATCTACAAAATCACCCGATGAACTCAGGTTTCTAAAGTGACAAAGTCTTTAAAGGTTGAAAAAGTGAGCACTCCAATGAGTGACCCTATCAAGAATTTCTTATTCCTCTCTTAAAACAAGTAGGCATGACATTTGCATCATTGGCATTTTGAATTGGAGACCATTCATGAAGCACCTCCAAACATGTTTCCAAATCCTGCCACTTGTTTTCTCCTTGAACATTCCAATAATCCGTGGTTGTATCTCTCCTCAAAAACCCTAGCTCGACTGCTTTTTGTTCTGTATTTATATTGAACATGACAGCAACCTTGAAAGATGGAGTAGACATGGAGGAGCTGCTTACAACCAATACTACATCTCCTATTTCCACCCATGGCCGTGCACATCCAACCTTGCCAGGCTGTAGCAACCAAGTTCGAAAAATGGTGTCGCTCATTTCATATATCACCTTGTTCTGGGTATTGCGCAAGGGTAGAAAGAAGCACTTGTGTAGTATGGTGTATGTTGGTAAAAGACACTTCTTTTTGCGAGAAAAATCCACATCACTGATCACTCTCATCCCAGTGACCTTATCAAGTTGAAAAGCATCTATTCCATTGCCTTCATTTATAAACTCCCCAATCAAGAACAACTCAATGCCTCTGTTATGCTCATGTGACAAGAAACCCGTGATCTTGCATACACCCCTTGCTTTATTTTGATGTTCTAAATTAGTATTTCTGTCTAAAGTGATCACCACATTGTCTTTTGCTTCATATCGCTCGCCGCATATGTATACTTTTGAGTAGGAAAATCCCTCTAGATGAATATATTGTTGGCCCCAATAACTCTTCAAAGAAATTATCTCCCAACCTTCAAGAGCCCTTTTTGTTGCTTTCAAACCATGTAGAGCGATTCCCTTTCTCTGAATCATGCTCAAGCAATGACATGGGCCAAGCCTTTGAGCATTCTTGTACAACTGTGTTGCTTGACCTTCAGAGGATGAAATTGCTAAGCACAACAGATGCCATCTTTCACAAGTTCCTAGTTCCATGCTAGCCTTTGAAAAACCTTGCGGCAATAAAAGATTCTCATGTATGCATGAGAGTATCCTCTCTGAAGGTGACAATCCATCCTTCTCAATCTCCAACTGTTGCAAGGTTCTTGATAAAAGCGCTTGAGTGTGATAATGAGTGTACGTTAACTCATTGAACCTGTTATTGGTTGGAATCTCTACAATTCCTAACACGTTTCTCTCAAACTAGTAGCACCAAAGTCCATCATGGCTACTGTGGCGTATTATGTCATCAAACAACTCTCCAGAACCTATATACAAAGATTGACGTTATTTTAGGTCTCCATGTTATATAAGGAGTTCTTATTATATTTGTGATGAATAGAAACATACACACCTGCCACGTGCTCTAGAGGAGAAACAGTCTCTCCTCCCTCTTCATCCATAATAATTCTCCATGCTAAAAGTAGTTTTCGGGTAGCATTGATGGTATCCAAAGTCCAACCATGAGTACGTGTGTAGTTGTAGAAGATATGAGCTACGTCAACCAAAATCATTCCCACATCTCTCAATGTCTTCTCAATGTCTAGAACATTATTTAAAATGTGTGTTAAACACCATTGAATAAACTTTTGATGCTCTTCTGCAATAAAATTTCCATGGTGTCTAGTAGCATGCAACGGCCATCGTCCACTTCTGCGAAGTGTTCAGGGAATTGCAGCAGTACCTTCATATATTGCATGAGTGATGGATGTTTTCATGCCATTGCTAGCCTTTAAAAATAGCTGTTTAGTATACTTCTTGAAAATGTTCAGTGCAAGAATGTGCATCACATCATACACAAGATCCAAACTAATATCAAAGCCATAGAGATGGTACAACCTCCAGAGTGGTGATTCTTCTATTAGTCCTGCATTGGATAGAGTAGCGTTATACTCCTCCTTTGTTTATTTTTTTCTTGAAAGTCTTATAGCTTCAAACATCTCTGTTGCAGTCCTCTTTTCTGGTGGGTAGCAAGCAATATATTTATTCTTTGTGTATACGTACTTTGGAATGCATACCCCTTGAGTGATTTGCTTCATGGGAGGCTTATCCCGTCTACACCCGTTCTTGTCCCCATCCTTCAAACATCCTAGTTTACACTGGGCTGGGTGATCGCCTGTCCATGACATGAGAATTGCCCTTAGAATGCAAGAACGATATGCTATGTCCAAAGAGTTTTCAAATATGGCCGTTGGTGGATAGTTAAAATTGATGGAGAACCCTTCTCTAGTTGCCACATCTGACCAACACTACCATAAGACTTCTTGCCACCCAAGTAGAACTGACTGCACCATGATTTAGACACATATAGTTTGCATATTGTTGTAAGGGTGGAGCCATGAGGTCCATCACCATCCAATCGTATGGCTCTCTCTCTCTCTCTCTCTCTCTCTCTCTCTCTCTCTCTCTCTCTCTCTCTCTCTCTCTCTCTCTCTCTCTCTCTCTCTCTCTCTCTCTCTCTCTCTCTCTCTCTCTCTCTCTCTCTCTCTCTCTCTTTTCGCTTACCAGGCTTAGGGTGGGTCGACAAACTTGCCTCTATGCGCAGGAGATCAGAGCACCGGACTTCGCGCACCTTCGATCACGCACGCTGATTTTAAAACGCCACGCTGAAGCTGCAGCCCGACCCTAATCGTTACTAAATTATTGAGTTTTTAAAACTCTTCAAAAGATAAAAAGCAGCGAGCTGCGCCAGTATAAGCGATACCCGTTTTTAAAAATCTTCAAAAACAAAGCAGTAGCGCCCGACGCTACTGCTAAAGAAAGAAACGCAATCTTGTTTTGGCGGGTCCCTCACTCCCCTCGTGCGTAATGATCACACGGACGCTCAATTAGATTTGCAGCGGGCTCAAAAAAATCTCACTCTCAACTGGCCGCCCTGGCGAACTGCAGCTCCAATTAGCTGGTCTTCTCGCGAGCGCAACCTCTGCTTATTATACGTCGTCATCCTGCAGTGGCCATCGACCTTGCAGCACAGTGGCCATCGATCACGGGTACATGCCATGTTCGTTTTTTCTGTGCGCAGCCAGCTAACTCAACACGTGAAATGAAATATTATATTAACGTCTTCAACAGGCCATAGTGACCTATGAGAGAGAGAGAGAGAGAGAGAGAGAGAGAGAGAGAGAGAGAGAGAGAGAGAGAGAGAGAGAGGTGGGCATTCGTGTGTGTGTGTGTGTTAGAGAGAGAGAGAGGGGAGTGGAGAGCCTCAGCGAGGATGGAAAATGGTAGTTGGGGTGTTCCTGGCAGGGTTGCTGATGATAATAGGGAATAGAGGCCAGGTGGAGGGAGCCGTCGATTGTAACCAAGTAACAGGCAACATCGTTGGCTGCTTGGGCTACGTCAAGTTCAAAGGTGATGCCCCTTCTCGCACTTCTGTGTGCTATACGGGAGTCAAGAAAATTGACGCCATGGCCACCACGCAGCCCATCCGTCGAGAAATCTGCACCTGTCTTCAAAAGACAGCTGCAACCATCTGTGGTGCCAAGCATGCCTTTGGCGCTCCCAGGTTCCTTGAGCTATCATTCTGTTGGGCTTGTCCCATACTAGAAATAGTGGATTTCGTCTGGCTTGTGTTGCCCGACTGGATCCCTTTGATGTAATGAGACTTATGGTTGCTTTCTAATCTACTTTGTCTCCAAAGAGAGAGAGAGAGAGAGAGAGAGAGAGAGAGAGAGAGAGAGAGAGAGAGAGAGAGAGAGAGAGAGAGAGAGAGAGAGAGAGAGAATGTACCCTAAACAGGACTTGGAGAGAGAGAGAGAGAAAGAAATGAAATGAAAGGATATATTAACGTTTTCAACAGGGGATAGAGAGAGAGAGAGAGAGAGAGAGAGAGAAATGAAATGAAAGGATATATTAACATCTTCAATAGGCGCGAGAGAGAGAGAGAGAGAGAAATGAAATGAAATGAAATGTTATATTAACGTCTTCAAAAGGCCATAATGACCTATGAGACCCGAAAGTTACAAAGTGGTGGATCTGATACAAAGTCAGAGTAACAAAGAGAGAGGAGGTGTGAGAGGTGGGAGGCGAGAGAGAGAGAGAGAGAGAGAGAGAGAGAGAGAGAGAGAAATGAAATGAAATGAAATGAAATGTTATATTAACATCTTCAAAAGGCCATAGTGACCTATAAGACCAGAAAGTTACAAGGTGGTGGATCTGATACAAAGTCAGAGTAACAAAGAGAGAGGAGGTGTGAGAGGTGGGAGGCGACAACGCTAACAGCGGCAGCCATGGTGACCCCCCTCGTCAAGCCCAGGGTTGTGAAGAAGTGTGTAAAGAAGTTCAAGCGCGCCTAGAGTGATCGCAAGATCTATGTCAAGCCAAGTTGGCATAGACCAAAGGGTATTGATTCACGTGTCAAGAGGAAATTCAAAGGGTGCATTTTGATGCCTAACATTGGGTATGGCTCAAACAAGAAGACAAGGCATGTGCTACCCAATGGTTTCACGAAGTTTTTGCTGGACCTTCTTATGATGCACAACAGGAAGTTTTGTGCTGAGATTGCTCACAATGTTTCCACTTTGAAGCAGAAATCAATTGTGGAGCGAGCCGCTCAGCTCAACATTGCAGTTACCAATGGTTCTTCCAGGCTTCGTAGTCAGGAGGATGAGTAGGTGCTGCCCGGTCCTAATGATCACAGCATTAAGGATGAGATAGTTTAAGAAATTTTAGAATTGTAATTTTGTGTTTGTGATAGCCATGCTCTGTTGTATTAGTTTTGGAATATTCAATATCAATGATCGTGTTCTCGAAAGAGAGAGAGAGAGAGAGAGAGAGAGAGAGAGAGAGAGAGAGAGAGAGAGATGAAAATGAAATGAAATGTTATATTAACGTCTTCAAAAGCCCAAAGTGACCTATGAGACCAAAGCGTTACAATGTGGTGGATCCGATACAAAGTCAAAGTAACAAAATGAGAGTGAGAGAGAGAGAGAGAGAGAGAGAGAGAGATGCCATAGTTATTTCAATTGTGCTTAATTGGTAATTTTCTCTTACAGATCTCGTGCTCTTTCATCAAAACATGGAGAAGGAGTGCTTAGAAGGCATCACTCACTGGAATGCAAGGGAAGTTACTCAATTTGTTAATGGCTACTTAGGTTCGGATCGATACACATGCACCATACTCAAGAATAACATCAACGGAAGCAGTCTTCTATATATGTCTGTGTTTGAAATAAAACTGAGAAGAACCGAGTACCTCTATTGGTACTTCATAGCACTCCTTCGCACCTTCGCCGGTGGTTGAGTGCACACTTGAGCGTTGTTGTAAAGAGTGGTGGGGAGTTCGGGGTTCAAAACATGGTGTGTGGATTGACCCGAATTTACAAGCTTGCCTGAATCTACTTTTCTTCCCGAATTTACTAAATGCCCCAAATTTACAAATGTGTATCGAACGGCCCAAATCACTTTAGCCGTCGATCCCATTTGAGCATGCCCGTGCGAGATAGTGTGGAGGTGTATGTGCGGGCATGTGCATGTGACCCTTCAATTTATTTATTTGAGAAATAAAATTGTACATAAATATGAAATTTTCATCTAAAAATCATGAATTTGAGTTGGCCTCAAACCTTGTTTGGGAAAATTTGATGGAGTCATTTTTTTTTATTTGATGTTTGTGCGCTTTCTCAAACACATATTATTTCTAGTTACAAAGACATCCATTTGATGCTGGAAGTGGTATTTTGGGTGACAAGTGGGGCTATGAAAACGGTTTTCCATGATAGAGACAATTACAAGCGCTTGATGTGTTGATCACCATTTATGCACGAGATACCTAAAAACTACCTCTACTATATATGTATGGTTTAATTGTGTCTGGTGTATGTGCAAAATAAGGAAGTGGGTTCCATTGGAAATTTTTGAGGAGCAAATATCCAAGTACCTTTGATAAACTTGTTCGCTTGCTCCATCACTAGTTAAAAATAGTTTGGGTAATCGAGCATCGCACCCTAGCCAACTTCGGCGGTGCATGATCATTTTTTATCATGCGTGTTGAGGATGTACGCACAAAAAACTTCAAATTAAATCGTTGTGAGGTGATTTGAAGTATACTTCTTTTAAATTTAGTCTTCTGTAACTTTTCCTTATGTTTAAATAACTTATGTTATTGTTTGTTTTCCAATTAGAAACAAGTGAAAGGGTCACGACGGCTTTCAAAAACAATAAGAAAGTGATAAAATTGTTAGGTTGAATTAAACTGGTATCAGTGTTTGGGAAAAGATTGCCTCAGCTAATTAGTCTTAAGCCGATTGAAAATCAAGACTAGCTAGCTACAAACCATGGTAAACGGAAGAAAAAACGATGAAATATGTGAGAAAGTTGTTCGAAAATTCTATAAATTTCAAAAAAAATTCTAGTATTTTCGGTTTTCTTCTTTGTGAGGAGAAAACTCGATCAGCGGTCACTTCATAAAAGATACTTTCTCGAACATTCACACTAACTAGAATCAAGCTATAAAATGCAACAAATGAAAATCCATGTGAAGTTGAGAAATGAAAGGTGAAATAAAAAGAGCTAATTAATATATGTGTATGTAAAGAATTTATTAGAATTATGCAAGGTGAAGATTCACTTTAGCATTCTAAAGCAATAGAATGCAAAAAAAAACATTCGTGTGTGTGAGAGAGAGAAATTTACTCAAATTATGCAAGGTGAAGCTTCACTTTAGCATTCTAAAACAATAGAATGCAAGAAAAGTCAACACATGTCACTATATATATCAAATGAAAGGTAAGTCTTCATTATGCATGGAAAACTATGAAAGTCTCTCTGATCCAACACAACACTAAGGGTTTCTTTTAGAAAGCCAGAAAGGGTGGAGTCAACAATCCTACAAAGAGTCGTGGAATGTGTAGGGTCTTCTTTATGTTTAGCATATTGAATGCTTACATTTGCAAAACTTATCTTTAGTTCTCACTTCCTATCATTCCAATGTAGTGTTATGTAAGTACACTGGTCCTACGGGCACGCCACAATAATCTATGCTAGGGGGAGGCTATAAGATAGCATGGTTGGGTGCAGACTATCACACGATATTACTCTCATTCTTTCACTAGTATCCAAGCTATTTCGAAAAAGGGAAAAAGCGAATTGATGTGCATGCGATGCACTTCTCCTCTCCCATGATACTCAAGCCGGAGAAACAACCCTCCACAATGCAGCAAAAGAGAAGCCAAACACAGAGTTTTGTGCATAGCACAGGAGGACAGAGAGCGAGGAGCAACCGCAGCCGCCCACGAACGCCCTCTACAGCGCACAACTAAGGGTGTTCTTTTTCCTTATGAATGATCCTCCACAGGGTTGCAAAAGAGTTTTATGCATAGCACGGGAGGACGGACAGAGAGCAAACAGGAACCGCAGTCGCCCATGAACGCCCTCCACAGCGTACGACTAAGGGTGTTCCTTTCCCTTATGAACGAATTTCCACAGCGCAGTAAAAGATAATCCAGACACAAAGTTCTGTGTATAGCACGGGAGGACAGAGAGCGATTAACAGCCACAGCCGCCCACGAAAGCCCTCCATAACACACGATTATGGGTGCTCCTTTCCCTTATATATGACGGGCGACCAAGAAAAACTCAATCGATAGCTCTACGGCAATGAGTCTCCATTGGTGCCGTAGGCTGCACGCATGGGAAGGTCCTTTAAACCCTTGCATATAGGAGGATTGAACCCAACCTATGGCGGTAAGAGACCATCACCCTACCATCTAAGCTATTGAGCCTTGTTGTATACAAAAGTGAAAGATAGTATACTTGAGTTAACAAAGAAAGATAGAAGGAAAGGAAAGCTACAAACTTCAATGAAGTAGTTTCACCCTTCTTTTCACTCCTTAGAGAAAGGCAAGTTTTCTTTCAAAATTCATTTTTCTTTAAGGAAGAAGCTTCATAAGTGAACAAAAGCCTTCACAGAAGCGATGAGTTTTTGTGAAAAATCAACAAAGGTGTTTTTACAAAGAACAAGACATGAAGCATTACAATTTCCGCAAGGCAAGGATCGCTTACAATGCAAAAGTCACCGAGCATAAAAAACACAACGACTTCAAGCTTTACAAGGTACAAGTTGACATTTTTTCTCTCTCTACATTAGCGTGTGTTTACCATGGCCGACGAGAATATCCCACATACACACCTTTTGATTTTGAGCACGCATATCAAAATCTGGCCACCGGATGTTTTCAAGACTTTGAAAAATTGTTAAAGCATACTTTAACGCAACCTCTTTGCACAAAATGCAAATGTTACAAACCTTACTGAGCTACTTGTGTCACAGACAGCTCAAGGAGCCCAAGCTGACACCGTTTAAAAAACCCAAGGTTGCACGAGTCAAAGAGTCCATGAGGCAAGTGCTTCATAAAATGCAGAAGATAGAAATGCATTACTCATAGAATATCACCATTCCTGAGTTTCACGGTGAAGAGCGTGATCACAACAAGAATGCGATCAATACGTTGTCGAGAAATTTGCGATCTTGCCAGGAAAGCACCGGGCTTATGGCTGTGAGAGTTTGTGAGAGAACTCTAAAAAAAACTATATGAAGGGGTTAAACCATAGATGCCATGAAGATTAGGGTTTAGAAAGAAGTGCAATCAAAGAAGACCCACTCTTTCTCTCTTGCACTCACACACACAAAGAAAGAACACAAAAGATAATGTCAAAATAACACAAAGATGAAAACATCAAGGCTATGGTCATATCGTATCATGGGTAGTATGAAAGGGTTAATAGATGAGTTAATGGCATTCAATCTTGGCTGACCAAATAGGCTACGAATTGTTCTTTGGAATTGTAGTTTTATGCTTACCATAATGTATATATTTTGTCTAGTGATTGGGATTAATTGTATATACAAATCCTCTTGGTTCATAGCAAGATAACTACTCTTATGTCAAAAGAAAAGTTATAGTCTATGAGAGGTAGTATAATGGGATCCGGTGATAGAAGTATTTCATTGAGCCTTTGTGGGCCAAAGAGAAACACTATACGTTGTTGAAAGTGTATTTTACGGCTAATCCATACGTTAATTCTAATAGATCGTACAAAGTGAAAGCGATAGAAATTATCATCATGTGGATTATTCATTTAGGATAACTCTAGTATATGTAAAATGTAGATATGAGAGAAGAGAAGGGAAGAGAAGAGAAGAGAGTTTCCCTCCCAAGCCCTATTCTTGCCAGTAGGCAATAAGGATACTGCGGGGAGAGATGTACCTGTAGCAAGGAGAACCTAAAATTTGTAGAGAGGATGAATTACTAAGAGTGAGAGAGATAGATTTGGTTAAGGAGATGAGATTAGATATATATATATATGTTGTATTAGAGATGAAAAAGAAAACAACAAGAAATCAAGAAAACATCAATGTCGAACACATCTTACTTGACAAACCCTTCGACACCATTATTGATGGAGAGAGAAGAAGAGGGGAGAATTCAAGGTTGATTGATACGCCAACTCCAAGACCTTCTTTGATTAGAGTTGATCTTCCAAGGATAGTGTACAAGAATGGCTAGTCTTCCTCTAGGAGAAAGTGTAGGCTTGGGCTTATGTTAATGGCTAAGTATAATTAGGCATTGCTACTCACTCCCTCAAGAATTCCTCTCATCAATGGATTGAATGCTTGAGTGGTTTCAAAGAAGAAAAGGTCCCCTTTTATAGGTGAAGGGAACCCCCAAGGGTTTACACAAGAAGAGAGGAGCCAGTGTGAACAGAAATTGGAAAAGTTGGAAATGAGTTGTCCCTGCATGATGTGGGCAGACTGGCGTCCAGTATTTTGATCCTATCTCCTCAACCGTGGCTCCAAATAAAAAAGTAAAAATATGGGAAAAAACTTCAGCTCATTAGCTACGATTTTTCATTTTAAAATTGTTTTCCAATTCGGATTGGAACCTTGTGTAAAAAAATCATCAAAATAGGATCTATTTCTCGCAGCAAAAGTCTTCCTGTGGTCTCCTTAGCCTAGAATTTCATTTGATTTCAAAGGACACCTCATGCCATATGAAAGCATGACATTGCTCTTTGAAAAAGTTTTGTAATCATGCTTGCAATAATGCATTAAAATAAGTGTATCTTTGAAATCATGCCACCTAGTGTCCCACTAGGATTTGATTCCCTCATAGTAGCTATTTAAAAAGAAATATAAGAAAAATATGAAAAATACATAGAATATATATATATTGGAGTTTACCGTAGATATAGGATCTAGCTAGGGTGTGAGATGATAATGAGATAATAGAAATAAAGAATCAATGCTTTTTGCCCCAAGTTAAAAAGGCGGAGCTATTGATGCTTTTCCCATAGTATTTTCTGATGGTAAAGTAAGAATAGGTTACCCTTGAGAAAAATAATAGGATGAGATAGAAAGCATATTATTATACTTAAATATGCATATGTACATTATAGAAAATATAACTATGTATCGAAAAAGTTACAAGATAACTCTTGTAAGATGCGTTCCCACTATGTACGTGTCACAGCACGACATCCACCCCCTCTAAACCTATACATCCTCCGGCATGTGCCAACCTCATGGTAACTTGTGAAAGTAATTGTATCCCCTGTCATCCCATGACCTCCTCCAGGATCATATGGGTAACTCAAAAACTTATATTGTACTAAGCATTGAGATTCTCCGCATCTTTTAATTCCTCTCGGATCAGAAGGAATTGTTATATATATTTGTCTCCAAAACATCTATAACAAATCTCCATTATGCGCAAAATCTTCATGACGTAGAGACATAAGTTCCTCATCCTCCTCTTCAAAAAACACTTACAGGCTTCCTATAATATACTTGAAAGATTTTTGAAACTGCACTTCAACCTTCTCACCAACCTCTAAATCCATATGTACCTCTTTCTCATAGAAGTCTAAATCTGCATCTTCATTCTCAAAAGAATCCTCTAGATAGCCTTTCTCAACATCGAGAGAAACCTCAGAAATATGCATGGTAAACCTCTCATCAATTCTCTCACCTTTTACCAAATACCTCTCCAGCTTTACATCATAAAACTTTGCATACCTCTCAAATATGGTGTCTAATTCCCTTTCCAAATCATCCTGGTAGGTATGCTCCCGGTCACTTGTAACCGATTGCTCAAAAAGCTCCTTGGAGTTAATCTCTGACTCAATATCTTCACCCCTTCTTCCTTTTTGACCCATCGCTAAATTATCTTCAATTGAATCATGTCTCCACTCATCTAGGGAGAACCCTTCTTCATTACATGACTCTAGTGTCAGCATAGAGCTAGCATCCTCTTCTTGCTTCAAGGCATCACCATGTATACCCTTCCTATCCATAGCAAATAGATGCTCACAAACCTGCTTGCAATTTATACCCTGTGACACAAAACCTAACTCCCTTTTATGCCTCGGATATTGTTTGTATACCTGCAGGCAACCAAAATTCTTAGAACCCTGTATAGTAGGCACTTTATGGCAAGCATCTTTATTTGTATCTTCACACAGATAAGAAATATCACCCCAATCACAAACCATATTCGAAGAGGTTTCTTGCTCTTCTACTCTATCCTCTTATGTCACTTCAACCTGTATAGCATAACCAAACACTTCTCTATCTTTCATTTGTGAATCTTGAAGATTCATAGCTTCATCCGCAGAACCCCAATCCTCATGCAGAGAATCTGCATCTGTCATTCCTTCCTCCACCATGGAATTGTGAAAGCTTGCTGCATCTAGCTCTAAATAAGGCACAATTTCATGAGTCATCTGCATCACATCTGCTACCCCATATATACAAGACATACATATTACTCTGTCAATGCACTCCTCTTCTTCCACCTTGTCTTCTTGAGGTACTTCACAATCCGCAATGCTATTAGCAAAGCTATACTCACAAAGGAAGAGATTTTCAGTCACCCCCTCTAAATTAGCACTTTCGCAACTAGGCATATCCATTTGGGTAGTACTACATGCATCAAACTCGCATAGGAAATCATTGATAATGGCTTCTTCATCCTGGTATATGTCTTCAGTATAGGCATCCGACTCTTCTAAACTTGGTAAAAGTTCCTGGATCTGCTCAAAAGTAGATAGTAGCACATCACTAATATAGCCGTCTTCCACCTGGATCTGCTCAAAAGTAGATAGTAGCACATCACTAATATAGCCGTCTTCCACCTGTTTTCCCTTCACATCCTCTATCAAAACCATAGCATCCTCATCCTTGTATATTCACTCATGTGCGTCTTCAAACGAATCAAAAGGAGCGTCCAAATCATCTATCATAGTCGACGAGTTTGCATCATTCTCTAAGTCGCTTTGAGCCGTTTCAGGCGCTTGGATAGCATCATGAGAGTCATTATCTTGAGATACGAAGGTTACAAGACCCAAACGTGCATAAATAGCTTCCACTATGTCTGCTTCATCTGCATACAATAAATTTGCATCTTGCAAAAGATATGCATCTATTACTGCTTCTAAATTAGCCTGTATGCATGTGTTGCCACTTGCATGGCTTACAGGAGACACCAACTCTAGCTGGTCACATCCACTTCCACTATGCTCCATCTCTTGGTCTTGATGTTCCAAGCATACCTGTGTTATAGCTGTAGAAAACTCACCCCAGTTGCTTGCATATATACTTGCATAGTCTTGAACTTGGTGCTTGAAATCATCACTCACAAATTCAACAAATGCTGCAATCATCCGAGCTTCTGGAATTTCTTGAAGCCTCATCTCTGTCACATAGCACTCAAGATATCCTTCTCGATCATAGCCTTCGAATATATTAAGCTCATTATATATGGATTTCCTAGCGCTTTCAATCGCTTTTTGAATCCAGTCTTCTTCTTCAAGCCATTTGCATCTGCTTGCAAGCTCTTTCATTTCAGCATATAGCTGCTCCACTTTGCTAGCAATCTTTATGTACTCTCACCCCGGCTTGTTCACGTCGGGCTCACCAAAAATATGTCGAGAAATTTGCGGTCTTGCCAGGAAAGCACCGGGCTTATGGCTGTGAGAGTTTGTGAGAGAACTCTAAAAAGAACTATATGAAGGGATTAAACCATAGATGCCATGAAAACTAGGGTTTGGAACGAAGTGCAATCAAAGAAGATCCACTCTTTCTCTCTTGCACTCACACACACAAAGAAAGAACACAAAAGATAATGTCAAAATAACACAAAGATGAAAACATCAAGGCTATGGTCATATCGTATCATGGGTAGTATGAAAGGGTTAATAGATGAGTTAATGGAATTCAATCTTGGCTGACCAAATAGGCTACGAATTGTTCTTTGGAATTGTAGTTTTATGCTTACCATAATGTATATATTTTGTCTAGTGATTGGGATTAATTGTATATACAAATCCTCTTGGTTCATAGCAAGATAACTACTCTTATGTCAAAAGAAAAGTTATAGTCTATGAGAGGTAGTATAATGGGATCCGGTGATAGAAGTATTTCATTGAGCCTTTGTGGGCCAAAGAGAAACACTATACGTTGTTGAAAGTGTACTTTACGGCTAATCCATACGTTAATTCTAATAGATCGTACAAAGTGAAAGCGATAGAAATTATCATGGATTATTCATCTAGGATAACTCTAGTATTTGTAGAATGTAGATATAAGAGAAGAGAAGGGAAGAGAAGAGAAGAGAGTTTTTCCTCCCAAGCCCTATTCTTGCCCGTAGGCAATAAGGATACTGCGGGGAGAGATGTACCTGTAGCAAGGAGAACCTAAAATTTGTAGAGAAAATGAATTACTAAGAGTGAGAGAGATAGATTTGGTTAAGGAGATGAGATTAGATATATATATATATATATATATATATATATATATATATATGTTGGATTAGAAATGAAAAAAAAAACAACAAAAAATCAAGAAAACATCAATGTAGAACATGACATCTTACTTGACAAACCCTTCGACACCATTATTGATGGAGAGAGAAGAAGAGGGGAGAATTCAAGGTTGATTGATAAGCCAACTCCAGACCTTCTTTGATTAGAGTTGATCTTCCAAGGATAGTGTACAAGAATGGCTAGTCTTCCTCTAGGAGAAAGTGTAGGCTTGGGCTTATGTTAATAGCTAAGTACAATTAGGCATTACTACTCACTCCCTCAAGAATTCCTCTCATCAATGGATTGAATGCTTGAGTGATTTTCAAGGAATAAAAGGTCCCCTTTTATAGGTGAAGGGAACCCCCAAGGGTTTACACAAGAAGAGAGAAGCCAGTGTGAACAGAAATTGGAAAAGTTGGAAATGAGTTGTCCCTGCATGATGTGGACAGACTGGCGTCCAGTATTTTGATCATATCTCCTCAACCGTGGCTCCAAATAAAAAAGTAAAAATATGGGAAAAAAATTCAGCTCATTAGCTACAATTTTTATTTTAAAATAGTTTTCCAATTTGTTGAAGATGATGAAACAGGAAACAGAAGGAAGACAGCAACTCAGAGTAGGAAGAAGATGGAGAAGGAGAAGACACAGAGCTTGTGTACGAGATCTCTGTAGTCTCTCTCTCTGTATTGGAATAATAATTGTGTATTACAAACTCAGAGCTACAAAGCTTATATGAAACCCTAAGAGATAAGGTGTCCTTTCACACCAGATGTCCAGGGGGAAAAACCCAGTGGGAGAAAAGTGCCCCTGGTGAAGCGCGTATACACACTAACACTACTACATGTCTACAAATCCCCCCTGTAGTGATAGTGTGAATCCGTACAAGGTAGCAGATCATCATGTGTATGAGAGTAAGCCCAAAGCTTTTCGGAAAGCTTCAAACTTTTCTCGTGATAACGCCTTCGTAAATAGATCTGCAATGTTATCCTGTGTAGGACAGTAAGTTAGTGTGATCTCCCCTGCATGTAGCCTTTCCCTGACATAGTGGTAGTGAACCTCTATGTGCTTTGTTCTTGCATGAAATACTGGATTCCTTGCAACTGCCATAGCACTCTGACTGTCAGTGAAAATGGTAGTGGGTGCCTGTTGACACTCACAAAGATCTGCCAATAACCTGCGTATCCATACACAATCAACTGTTGCCGTGAAAGCTGCCCTGTACTCAGCTTCACAAGTTGATGTAGCCACTGTGGGTTGCTTCTTGCTTAGCCAAGATATACATGCATTTCCCAAGAAAAAACAATTGCCACTTGTGGAATGTCGTGTGTCAAAATCACCAGCCCAATCTGAATCGCTGTAACCAAGAAGCTGCATAGAACTGTGCTTTCCATACATATCCCCCCTTGGAAAGAACATGGCAAGATTAGGGGTACCTGAAAGGTAACGAAGTATGCGCTTCACAGCTTGCCAATGATGCATACCTGGGCTGTGCATAAATCTGCTTGCTTGTGAAACCCCAAATTGAATGTCTGGACGAGTGTTGCCTGCCAAATATATCAAGCAACCAACCGCTGCTGCATAAGTATGTACATCAAAAGTTTCTCCAGCATCATGCATGCTCAACTTTGATCCAGTTTCTACGGGTGTAGAGATTGGCTTATAATTTTGCATACCAAACTTGTCCAAAATTTTATGCAAATATTTTGCCTGCAACATGTATATGCCATCCTCTGATTGCACAAACTGAATACCCAAGTAATAATGTAGCAAACCAAGATCAGACATCTCAAAGGTTTTTCTCAAAGCATCTTTAAACGCTTCAATTTCATTTGCATTATTGCCTGTAAGAAGCATATCATCCACATAAAGTGTTAGCATAATGAGAACTCCATCTCTCTTTTTGACATACAAAGTACTTTCTGCTGGACTATTCTGAAATCCCTGGCCAATCAAATAAGTATGTATCTTCTCATACCATGCTCTTGGAGCCTGTTTGAGACCATACAAAGCTTTACGCAATCTGCATACCTTTTGCTCTTGACCTTTTACAACAAAACCACTTGGTTGACTTACATAAACTTCTTCCTGCAAATCACCATTCAAAAAAGCAGTTTTGATATCCAACTGATGCACTTTCCAACCATGATGAGCAGCAATTGTAACTAGTGATCTAACTGTGGACGCACGAGAAGTAGGAGCAAAGGTTTCATCATAATCTATGCCTTTCTGTTGCGCATAGCCTTTTGCCACAAGCCTTGCTTTGTACCTGTCAACAGTACCATCTTGTTTCCTTTTTACCTTAAAAACCCACTTTGTACCAATAGGCTTTTTACCTGTAGGCAAGTCCACTAGATCCCATGTATGATTCTTATGAATAGAATCAATTTCTTGCTGCATAGCATCTTTCCACTGAACACACTCTAAAGCTTGTTCAAATGAATCAGGCTCATCTGCATCACAAAGAGTGGTAAAGCAAGCCAAATCTACTTGCTCTCTGCCAAAAGTAGTACCAGCACGTGTTTTCCGTGGCAACGGTGCATCCAACTTGCTATCCTGCAAAGTTTTCTGAACCCATTTAGGCAAGGTTCTTTCTTCCCTGAGAACTTCTTGCTCTTCACGCACAATTTCCTCTACATCATGAGGTGTCACATGCTGATCAAAAGATTGATCAAGATTATCAACCTGTTGTGAATCTTGATTTTCCACAAAAGAAGGAAGCAAACCTTCAAATACATCATGTGTCTGCATATGAGGTACATCAAAAGCAACCATAGGTTGAGCAGTAGTTTCTGCAAAAATTACATCACGACTTTCAAAAATCTTGTTTGTAGCAGGATTGTAAAGTCTATAACCTTTACTTCCACTACTGTACCCCACAAATATACATTTGATTGCCTTATCATCAAGCTTTCCACGTAACTGCTGAGGGATGTGAGCATAAGCAAGACAACCAAAAACACGAAGATAACTGACTGAAGGTTTTTTGTCATACCAAGCTTCATATGCAGTAATGGTCTTCAAGGCACGAGTAGGACACCTGTTCAAAACATGTGCTGCACAAGCAACTGCCTCCATCCATAGCTTATGAGGCAAACTCTTAGCCTTGAGCATACATCTAGCTGTCTCCATTAAAGACCTGTTCTTCCTTTCTGCAACACCATTCTGTTGTGGTGTGTATGGCATAGTGCATTGGTGTTTAATGCCTTTCTTTCCCAAAAAATCCTTAAATGCACCTGACATGTATTCACCTCCTCGATCGGTACGAAGAGTCTGTACTTTGCAACCTGTTTCATTTTCAACCATGGCGACATAATGTTGAAAAACTGCAAACACGTCTGACTTTGCTTTGAGTGGATACACCCAACAAAACCTGGAAAAGTCATCAATGAAGGTCACAAAATAAAGGCTGTTTCCCAAAGATGGCGTCCTCATAGGACCACATACATCACTGTGTACAAGCTGCAACTTTCGTGTCGCTCTAACTGAACCATCCTGCGAAAATGCAAATCTGTGCATCTTTCCAAGAACGCAACCTTCACATACATGTCTTGGTGGCATCTCCAATAAAGACAAATCATGCACCATATTATGACGTTGTAAAGTCATCAAACTGCCATAACCAACATGCCCAAATCTAGCATGCCACAACTCAGCATCCTGCATGGCCTGAGTCTTTGTTTCTGCAATACATACCTGAATCTGCTTTTCATAACGATCTAGCACAAATAGTCCATTGTCCAGCGTACCTGTAGTGATAAGAGAATAACCATTCTCTCGATCTCGTACAACACATCTGTCATCCTCAAAAATGACCCGAAGACCAATTTTTGCAAGAGAGGATACAGACAACAAATTCTTCTTGATCCCTGGAACATATAAGACATCTGGCAAGCATAAATCTGAACCATCTGAAATGGTAATCAAAATCTTACCAACGCCTTTGATTGGATAAGAAGCATTATTTGCACATGTCACCTTCTTTCCTGCTGGAGCTGCATCCAATGAACAAAACAAATCCTTCCTTGAAGTAATATGCCTGGATGCACCACTATCAAAGTACCAAATCATTTGTGTCTTGTCAACACTGTAAGCAGAAAAATCTGAACATACTACAAAAGCATAAGAATCCTGCACAAAGTTTGCAGACTCTTCTTTAGCTGTAGAAGAATCACCAGAAGCTGAAACAACCAAACTTGACTCTTTCTTCTTTTCTTTAGCAATTCGCTTTTTACACTCACTAATGTAGTGACCAGGTTTCTTGCAGTAGTGACATTTACCTTTCTTCTTGGACTTGTCGGAATCACCTTTAGACTTCTCTGAAGATTGTCCTGCACTAGACTTGGAGTGATGAGCACTCTCTTTACCCCTGTTTTTGTTCTGTACAACAAGAGCATGATCCATACCATCCACCTGTAAAGACTTGTTCTTACGTGATTGATCCTCCTGCAATAGCAAAGCCACTAACTCTTCAAAATGAAGAGGGTCATGATTAGCTCGCAAAGACAGAGTCAAAGAAGTCTGAAAAGTCAAATAAGATGGTGGTAGTGAATTGAGTGTTTTGGAAACCAAGTCCTTCTCTGGAATCACTTCATCAATGCTAAGCAATTGCTCTTTAAGATCCCTGATTTTTGTAAGATGCTCGACAATATCGTCACCTTCGTCCATCTGTATTTTGTCAAGTTGTTTCTTCAAAAACTCTATTCTGGCAGCATTTCTTCCTCCAAACATAGCTTGCAGAGTGTTCCAAGCATCCTCAGAAGTTCTGCAAGATCTGATATGTGGTGTGATTGTCCTCTTTATGGTTAAGGCAATCACAGCCATAGCCTGTGCATCTTTAGTATCCCATCTCTTTTGCTCTGGAGTGACTTGTGAGGGTCCTGCACCAACAGCTGCACCACGACCAGGCGTGGCAGGTGCAATGCTACCTGGACGAACTTCATCTCCAGATACATAATCCCACAATCCTTTACCAACCAAAACATTTTTGGCCATAAAAGACCAAAGAGAATAGTTGGTACCATCCAATTTGTCTTCGGATGTAAACGCACCAAAAATCTCTTTCTCCGTAGATTGAGCCATACTGTAGATGCACACAAGAGAGCAAAAGAACCTCCAGAGATTCACAAATCTCCTCTCCAATCCAAGCAAAACTCTACACAAAATCTCAGCACAAAGCTAAGACAAGCTGCTTCCCAAAAGAACTGTTTACCTCAAGAAAATCTGTCAAAAAGCACACCCTCTTGATCTAAACGCCTCGGAAAAGTAACTTCTGCTACGCTGCTCAGAACGAAATTCTGAGGGCTCGAACGGCTTCGAAAGGGGGGTAAAACCCCAGGTCGCCTGATCAGAATACTCCCGGAACGTCGAGGATGCTCCCACGAACAAATTTTTCGAAAACTGCCTGAAAACTGCGATTGCGCGCGCGGACGCGAAAACGCAAGTTGAGGCTCTGGAAATCACCTTGCTCTGATACCAATTGTTGAAGATGATGAAACAGGAAACAGAAGGAAGACAGCAACTCAGAGTAGGAAGAAGATGGAGAAGGAGAAGACACAGAGCTTGTGTACGAGATCTCTGTAGTCTCTCTCTCTGTATTGGAATAATAATTGTGTATTACAAACTCAGAGCTACAAAGCTTATATGAAACCCTAAGAGATAAGGTGTCCTTTCACACCAGATGTCCAGGGGGAAAAACCCAGTGGGAGAAAAGTGCCCCTGGTGAAGCGCGTATACACACTAACACTACTACATGTCTACACAATTTAGATTGGAACCTTGTGTAAAAAATTCATCAAAATAGGATCCATTTCTGGCAGCAAAAGTCTTCATGTGGTCCCCTTAGCCTAGACTTTCATTTGATTTCAAAGGACACCTCATGCCATATGAAAGCATGACATTGCTCCTTGAAAAAGTTTTGTAATCATGCTTGCAATAATGCATTAAAATAAGTGTATCTTTGAAATCATGCCACCTAGTGTCTCACTAGGATTTGATTCCCTCATAGTAGCTATTTAAAAAGAAATATAAGAAAAATATAAAAAATATATAGAATATATATATATATATATTGGAGTTTACCCTAGATATAGGATCTAGCTAGGGTGTGAGATGATAATGAGATAGTAGAAATAAAGAATCAATGTTTTTTGCCCCAAGTTAAAGAGGCGGAGCTATTGATGCTTTTCCCATAGTATTTTCTGATGGTAAAGTAAGAATAGGTTACCCTTGAGAAAAATAATAGGATGAGATAGAAAGCATATTATTATACTTAAATATGTATATGTACATTATAAAAAATATAACTATGTATCTAAAAAGTTACAAGATAACTCTTGTAGGATGCGTTCTCACTATGTACGTGTCACAGCATGACAACTTTCTTACACAAATAGAGTGATATTCATAGGCCTTAACACACCCCAGATATTAAAGCAATTGTGGAAATAAGTCTATCTCTTAAAGGCAAGGCCTATAAGTGGTGGATAACATTTTCAATAGTTGCTCATCCTCAATCTTGGGCTACGTTTGAAGATTCTTTTTCCAAAGAGTTTTTGGACTCTAATGAAGAAGATAAGAATTGATTAGCATGGGATGCATGCCACATGTTTGGCCTCTCTCTCACTCAGTATCTTTCTAAGTATCGGAAAATCATGTTAAAACTAGAAGGTCTAGATGAATTTCAAAAGATACAGAGTTTCAATAGGGGTCTTTACAAAGACTATCGTCTTCATATCAAGACCCAACATCCAAAAACTTTGAAAGAAGCCATCGGTCATGCCCAAACGTATGATGATGACCAAGAGAGGAAGGAAAATGTTTCCTACTTTAAAAATACTTTTGCTAAGAAAAATTCGTCTAAGAGCCAATAGCAAGGTAGATCTCCCACACATTCCAAGAGGAACAAGAGGCAATCTACCTCTCCACACCCACAAGAGCCTAAGAAATCACGAGATACTCCACGTGGGTCTCTCAGGTTTGCCAATTTTGAGCGTACAAAGAAACACAATTTGTGTTTTAGATGTCTTTCGGACCAACATAACAAGAAGGATTGTCCTCTTTTGCAAGGCAAAGAAAAGGCCATGCACACGGAGCAACGCCTCACATTAGATTCATCTCCTAAATATTGTGATGTAGAGGCTCTTCATATGGAAGAAAAGCACAAGTGTTGTGTGCCTGCTTCAATGTGGTAGCCCACCTTTGGCCCCCATGAGTTGATTCTCACGTATGGCACTATTAACGGACAACATATTCGTATTTTAGTGGATGATGGTGCAACTCATAACTTCTTGAACTATAAGCTAGTCAAGAAATTGAAGCTTACATTGACTCCATGCTCCCATAAGTATGTGGTAGAACAAATGTCTGGAAATTTTAAAGAAGTATGGGACACAGTAGTTTAAGGGATTGACCTTATTTTTCAAGATCATACGATGACCCTTGACTTTCAATTTATGAACATGGACCGTGGTCGTGTAGTTTTGGGCGGGAGTGGCTGCATGTTTTAGGAAACACATTGCACACTAGTTATGAACACAACTCTTTATCCTTTATAGACAATGGCAAACATGTGCTTTTTCTTGGTGAGAAAAATATACCATCTGCACCTCTTATATGTACATCCGAGTTTTCTATTTTACAGAAAGCAGATTTAATAGATGAAGTCTTTTGTGTTACTCCTTGTCTCCAAGTCTTGTGAATTTTCAAGAGCAAAGTGCTATGGATTTTAGTTATGGTATGCAAAGTGCAATGAATTTTAATGAAAAGCAAAGTACTAACAATTCTAAAGAGCAAAGTTCAATCAATTCTAATTATATTGAGCAACGTGGAATTACAAGATTCTCCATCCCATCATAAGTCTAGTTTACATAAGTGATCTATTCTCAAGTGATTTACCGCCAGGTTTACCCCCTACACATGATGTGCAAAATGGCATAGATGTCATATCGGGCACTACAGCAGTGAGTAAACCACCTTATCGTATGGGTGCTAGTGAGGCCAAGGAGGTTGAGAGTCAGTTGGCTAACTACCACGTATGTGGTTTCATAAAACCTAGCACTTCGCCTTGGGCATCGCCAATTCTACTGGTAAAAAAGAAAGATGGTACTATGCACATGTGCATAGATTATTGCGAGTTAAACGCCATAATCATCAAGAACAAGTATCCTCTGCCTTGAGTGGATGAGTTGTTTGATCAACTCCATGAGATAAGATACTAACAAAGATAGATCTTCGTTTAGGATACCACCAGGTATGTATCCTTTTGAAAGATATCTCTAAAACTGAATTTAAAACATGGTTCATGTATTTTGAATTTTTGGTTATGCTTTTTGGTTTAACCAATGCTCCAGCTATATTTATGACACTTGGATAGTGTCTTACGTCCCTATCTTGGAAAATTTGTTGTGGTTTTCCTTGATGACATTCTCATTACAGTAAATCTGAAGATGAACATGGAGAGCGCTTACGATTAGAACAGCTACGAACTCATGCCCTGTATGCTAAGCCAAGAAAGTGCCATTTCTTTAAATAGAGATACAATACCTCGGTCATGTGATTGCTTATCCTGTCATTAAGATGGACACTGACAAGGTCGCTGCCATTATTTGATGGCCATATCCCAACACAGTTGAGGAGCTTTAAATCTTCTTAGGCATGGCTGGATTTTATCGACAATATATCGTTGATAATTCCAAAGTCGTTCTTGCGATGATGGATTAACTTAAAGCAAAAGGTAAGACCTTTTCTTGGGAAGAAGCCCAACAACGCAGTTTTGAACAGGTCAAGATAGCTATAGCCACTGCTCTCATCCTAGCAATCGTTGACCCACTTAAGTCGTTTGTGGCAGAGATTGATGCTAATTACAAAGCAATTGGTGCGGTACCTCTCCAAGAGGGAAGACCTATAGCCTTTGAAAGTAAAAAAAGTTGGATAGAGCTCAATAATATTATTCTGTCTATAAGAGGGAGCTCTAAGTCATAGTTCCCGCTTTACAAAAGTGGCAACACTATTTATATGGTACCGAGTTTGAAGTAGTTTTTGACCATAAGAGTACAAAATGGTTCACTACTCAAATGGCTTGAAGGGTTGTAAAGCTAGATGGGCAGAGATCCTTCAAGATTATGATTGTAAGCTACTATATCGCAAGGGGTGATATAATGTAGTAGCGGATGCACTAAGCCAGATGCCTCATATTAATTCACTTGCTTTCACAGAAATAAAGAGTGAATTTTTGGATTCATTATGTGGCAAGTATGCACAAGATCAATCATATGCTAAAGTGTGGAGTGCAATTTTAAGAAGGGATCCCTCACACTCACATGTCTTTGCAAAGCCAGTTCAACATGTTTCTGCACATGCAGATAAAACTCCAACACAGAGAACTCTGAAACCCCTACTCAAGAAGAGCTTAAGCGATGGAAGAATTTTTCCATTGACGATGGCTACTTATTCCACAAGGGTAGAGTATGTTTGCCAAAGGACTCAGACACTAGGCAACAAATATTGTTTGTCTCACGATAGTCCAAGTGTTTGTCATCCAGGTATTCGTAAGACGTATGCCTTAGTTCGATAGAAATTTTATTGGCCAAGTTTACATCACGTTTTGCATTTTCTTTGGGAGTGTGGAAAATGCTCCAACATATCAAAAAAGCTTTGAGGCTGCTCAAAAGGAGATGTCAGGCACCCCAAGGAGGTGGGTTAGTTTCTTCAAGGGCTGAAAGTTGGTGCCAAGGAGGCCAAGAATGAATAAGTGAAGGAGGAATTTGAGGAGTCGAAGCCATCAGAGAAGAAAGACGTTGCCTCTTCAGAGGAAAAATGAGTGTCACAACCTTCAAGTCTAGCGTGCATCTTGACTTGTGATGTAAGGATGCCCACTAGAGTTACTCGGTGGAGACTTTGACACCGGCCATCCTTACTCGGGCCATGACACCCAGCCTCAATGGAGATTTACTCGGGCCATCATTGAGTACTACCATAATTGCAATGATGTCCAGTTGCATGACAGGCACCGATTCGAGCTAGAGATCGTATCACTATAATCGTGCAGGATAAGTAGAGAGAAACAATGTAGCAATGATTCCTATATATGAGTCTCACACCTTGCCCAATGCTGAGGTTGAGCCACGTTGTTGCAATGTGAAACCTCAATTCTTGTGAGGCCTAATGTTGTGCGACATTGCAAAGGCATACAACACTTAAGCACCTTTCACTTATACATGGAATGAAATAAAAAATTAAGAGTAAGCATAGAACAACATAGGTAGATTCCATTTAGATATGCTCAGGTTTTAGTTCTCTCGAGAAATCTTGCTCGGGCTATGGTAACACACACACACACACACACACAGTGAGATACTATGTTCGTTTCATAGTTATAGATTGCTTTTATGGAGGACAATTGCACTTCTTCTTTTGGCAGACTTTCTTCTCTCATCTTCAAGCTATTGAGGTAGCATTGGTAGCCTTCATGGAGGAGATCAAGGATTACGCAGCTTGGAACGACCTCATTGAGTTATTCTCTCACCACCTCAATGCGAGAACAAGAATAGTCCTACTAAAGAGCGGTTAAAACTCTATTATGTATATATAGGGAGCTCGACAAGAGGAGTGTTCACTATTAGTTACCTAGCTATCTTGGTGGTATTAGAGAAAAATGGGACAAAGGAGTGCATGGCTTTGCATACAAGAAGTTCTCTCTCTCTCTCTCTCTCTCTCTCTCTCTCTCTCTCTCTCTCTCTCTCTCTCTCTCACACACACACACACACACACACACACATGGTTACATGCCTACCAACGGTGATGATTCTGCTTTAAACATGTGAGATTACAAGGTATCGTCGGACAAGAAATTCGTAATTTTTCTAAATATCTATGAATTTGAGAATTATAGAATCTATATTTAATAGAATTCATAAAGATTTTGTGCAAGCCTATGTACGAGATGCTTTAGGCGATGATGCTTCCTTAAGTTTCCTTCATGCTAATAGCATGTATCCATCTAAAAGAGGTTAGTATGTGTGGAGGGTTTATGCATTGGGCATTATGAAGCATTTTGATTTTGATTGAGGACCAAGGATGTTTTTTGTTTTCATGCATGTACGTGATATACTATGGTCATTTGATCCAGGTGGATTAAATCTATGGCTTATGGGTGTATTGATGCTCACAATAATTAATGCTACAACATGTAAGAGGAAGGCTTACAAACACCCCTCCTATGAAAATTGATTGATGCTCACAATAATTAATGCTACAACATGTAAGAGGAAGGCTTACAAACACCCCTCCTATGAAAATTGATTAGGGTGAAGACCAAAGATGTTGGCAGATGTCGGAGGATGTGTAAATTTGGAGGGGTTTGATGTGAAATGAAATTTCCACCTTACTTTTTATTTGTTTGTATGTGTGGGGGCTAATGCTGTAATGTACATAGTGTGAAAACAGATGCCACAGTTGCTATCATGTACATATCTTACAAGGGAGTTGTCGCCTCGGACATGCCACATTTGGGTGTTTCCTCCCTCTACATGATGCCCCTTTTTTTATTTTAGAATATGAATATGTCATGTGTATCATGATAGCATATTCTTCTTGCCCAGAAAGTTTGATGTCAAAGATTATTACCCAAAAATAGCAGTTGGCATGCACGATCGTCAAAAATGTTTCTAGAGATCATGGCAATTAGAGAAATCATGTTTCTTGTAACCTAGAGTGTTTCATGTGATTATTCGAACAATTTTTTTACCCTTGGTAATGAATAGTTGTTCTGTACACATTAACCGACTTCAAGCCATGGTAATCGACACATGTACACATAGTTCCATCTTTTTTCTTTATAAATAAAATAGGAAAATCCCATAGTGAAGAATTGGGTTGAATAAAACCCCTACTAAGAGGTCAGTCAAGTATCGTTCTACCTCCACTGCATCTTTATGATTTCTCTAATTGCCAAACATGATTTCTCTAATTGCCCAACATAATTGTTCTATCTACGAAAGAAAACTCTATGCTATTGAAGAAGTGGAGACACTATTTGTATGGATCTCAATTTAAGATTGTGTTTGATCATGAGAGTTTCAAAGTGTTTACTAATCATACAAATTTGAAGGATGAGCCAGGACCTAGATTGAAATTCTTGAAGAGTATGATGTTCGGTTAGAGTACCGCAAAGGTCCATATTATGTTGTAGTGGAGGCTCTTAGCTGAATGCTAGAAAGTAAATCTCTTTTGTTCACAAAGATGTAAAGAGTGTATTTTTCATCCTTAAAAGGAATTTGTGAGCATGATGAGGCATACTCCAAGTGTAGAACCCGGAGCGGTCACTTTTTAGAATGTGTATGCTATCACGTGAGTTAACCAGAGAGGATTATTAAAAGATCAAAATGTATACATATAGAGGGGGGTGGGGGTTTTTTAAATAGGCACATAGTGTAAATATAGTATGTATATTGAGGTATTATTAATAACCTTTTGAACGCACGTGATATAGGAAGCTTTTGATAAGTGACCGCCCCGGGGTGTAGAGCCATGTTAAAATAAGAGATCCTTCTCATTCCAATGTGAATGTTGTTTCTGTGCCAACTTCTTTTATGAAAATATCATAGTTGTAGGGCATCTGGGCATATAAAAGAATTATGCACTCTCACTTATAAGGACAATTTCACAGAAACGGGTTTACATAGACATGTCCAAGACTATCTTGAATACTAAAACATGTTCGGATAATAAAGCACAGTACCTCAAAGAAGTGGCTGCTTGCATCCCCTAAAGATTCCCAATGGCAAGTGGGATAGCATTTCTAAAGACTTTATGGTATCTCTTCCTATTATAGTCCAAGGACATGATTATTGTTGATAGGTTGACCAAGATATAAGTTTTTATTCCAACAAAATCCACAATAAAGACTCCCAAAATAGTACACTATTTGTGGAGCATGTTTACAAGCTTTAATTTTCCTAGTGATATAGTACGCGATCATGATCCAATGTTTAACACCCATTTTTAGAGGGCTATTTTTAAAAGATTGGGCAACTCAATGTTAGTACGTGGAGATGGATGCGATATAGATAGCCTAGACACAAAGGTTGAAAATAAAATAAAAGATTTTATTTATAATTTGTGAGATCAAGAAGACGAGGAGAATGTTGTTTGGTTCATAAGCATTTCAATAAGGTATTCACTAATCAACATCCCCCCCCCCCCCCCCCCCCCCCCAAAAAAAAAAAAAAAAAAATAGAGTGTATAAACCCAACGCCAAATCTCAAATTGCTCCTCTCTAAGTAAAAAAACATAGCCCCAATTTTGCTCAAAATGTTAGATTGGCCCATTAGAGAGAAACTTAAAGATACTATATGAAAGACTTTGGGAGACTCCCAGCTTGCATGGTATACCTAATTATTATTTTTATCCTTTATAAATATGTTTTGATTCCATATCTTATATAAGTTTGGTGACAAATCTTTTGAAAATTAGTTCTTTTTCTAGTAACATCAACATTGGTGCATAAAGTTTATTCATGATGAGGAGGGATTTACATATATGGAGATCTATCATACGTTTGACTTCCATCGATGAAATATTTCTTCTCTCCCTAGGAAGGAGAATTAATCCTTCATTGGATTAGATCTCCCCAATCTCGAAAAAATAAAAAGCCTTTCAAAACATCTTAAGTGCCTAAGTGAAAGGTGAGTTTAGGAAAGAAAAGGAGCCATGAAGGTGGAAAGTCAAAAGATTTTTTGTGTCCATTTAAAGAGGTGGTCGACTTCACATCGGTACATTTGTGTTTTTCTTATCCTTATTTTTTCTTTAATGTTTTCTTCTCTTTAAAGTGTCCTTGCACTATGTATTTGCACTATATAGATAGTGATTTTATTTTTTATTGAAGCCACCTAACATAATTATTTTTTAAAATTAGCTTGCTCTTAAGGAGAAAAGAAATTATGAGAGGGAAATCATTTTGGATGCTATCATTTCTTTATAAGAAGAAGAAAAAGAAGACGAGATGCTTAAACAATGCAAAAAGACCTCAAAAATCTATCCAAGGAGAGGGAATGGAATATGCCAAATATTCTAGACAAGGCTTATCACAGAGCTGAGCGGTTTACATTTTCAGCCTTTGCAAGATATTGGCCTTAGTAAACAATGTATTAGAATGTGCTCCTCCTTTTTGGCAATGTTATAGCTAGAGTGCTAGTTGATGGAAATGTTATTGACCCCTTTTCTTTATAAACATTTACCAAGCAAGATCTCCCACTTGCTGCCCCTCTTTTTTTGTCGTTACCTTAGATTTTTTAAATGGCTAGTGCAAGACTACCTACGATAGGGGGTTTCATTAAAGGTATTAGCATTCCTAAGATTGTCACTGATCTTTGCTTGCAAAATTTACAAATGATATTAGTGCACTCATCAAGAACAACGTAGTATATATAACTACATTGTGGTATTGTTTGAATAATTTTGTTTTCTAGTGGTCTTGCAAACAGCCACAACAATATAGACTAGAAAACAATGTTCTATTATGCACATTTGATCATTTGCAAGCAAGCTGCTAGGAATATAAGAGAGCTTGGATTTTGAGGCTCCTTGAGATTCCAATTGGCTTCAATGTAACCATGAACAAGAGGTGGAAATATGTCTAAGTACTCTCTCTCTCTCTCTCTCTCTCTCTCTCTCTCTCTCTCTCTCTCTCTCTCTCTCTCTCTCTCTCTCTCTCATACACACACACACACATAATTTGTCAGCGTATTTTGATCACATCCTGAGTAACCAATATTAGCGTAAGAGGGGTAACGATAGATAAGTAACACATTATACTTGTATATGGTCAAATGTCCGATCAAACAACAATATGCTCATATTGGTCATGAACATGCAAAGCACCACCAACATTTCCATGTTAGAGAATTATGTAGTGTATGTCGCGACTCATTGACAAGATGCCATCCTTCCAACATTATGCATCTGCCATGAACCCCAACATTCCTAAGCCAAGAAAATTTTCAACAAGTGTTTTCTCTCTTGTGTTGTTGAGAACAATGAAATTAAGATGGAAATTGAATAGAAGGCTAGAAGTGGAGCTGAGAATAAGCAATTAAGGAAAAAGAATTTATACTAGAATTGGAATAGGACATGCAATGAGAATATAGTTATGACTGGAAGAGTTACCAAGACTGATTATGCGCAAGAATGTACATTTAGGAATCAAGCAAAGTCATTGATAATACTCGGTGACACAAAGCTAGAGTAAGTAGAAGAGATTGGAAATGAGGCTGAGACTATACTTATGACAAGGTAAGTATGATTGTTTGCTTTTTGTATCACACATCAAATAAGGAATATATAGCTTGTAAAGAATCTCAACATTAACTTGGGAACCCCTACTTATAGATGTCCACTAATATAGATATCTTGGGCAAGAATCTCTTCACACTCTCCGCAACGCCTAAAACACTGTGGCCGTTGGAACCCTTTATAGGCATATCATGCAATAAACGAGTCCCAACGACAATAGCAACTTCTTGTTTGATGTTGTAGGCCTTGAAGATGTAATCATAGGTACAATCTTTGCCTTACGGCAAAAGATGATTGGAGGAATATCAACTTGAGGGTGAAATCAAAGAGAGTCAAGGCTTTTTAGTCTTTTTGGCATGTTAGCACATGCTTTAGAGAACAAGGAGAAAGGCGTACAAATTTTTGAATCCAAGTTTTTAGTTTGTAAATGAGCCCCTTCATTGATGAGCCTCATAACTTCCTTTTCAGCTTTTGTATTAAAAAGACTTGGTTTAGTTTGTAAATGGCTGCTTCAATTAGGGAAACTTTCTTTTCAAATTTTTGTTTTAAAATGCCAACGTGAGTCTTCACCTTATTTGTAAAAGCTTCTTACTTCAATACAATTTTTTGCACTTATTATAGAAAAAGAAAAGAAAATATAAGGAGGGTTGGAGATAGCCTCATACATTCAGAAGCTATGTGTCTTTCACAATAGCTATCCTACAAATCTTCCTTTTTTTTCTCAAAGAACTTGCAAGTTTGACTTGCCCTACTATTACATATCTATGCTTAGTGTTGAAGAAGCCATACAAGCAAATTTTTACACGTTTTTCTACATTGTTGATTCTACGCAATGAATCACATATTTAAATGGTAGCATTTGTTAGGGTATTGCCACACGAAGGAGGTAATTCATTTTCATATTTTCTTTCTTTAATTAATCATAATTACTATTGTAGGAGTTCTCAATTTTCAAGCAATATACTTGATAAGTTTTCGATCAACCTCTCTACACCAATTGTTTGTCACAATCGCACATTGATTTGGACACCATGTGGATACATTTACTCATGAGCAAGAAGCTTCTGATGTAAACCTCAAAGAGCTATAAATAGTTTCTTGGCTTGCCTACCTATGTATGCAATACATTTCAAAGGAATTTCGTTTCTCTTCCTTTTGGCCCTAATTCCTCTCTTCCTTTTATCGAGGATATAGGTCCACATGGGTATTGTTGCAAAGGAAAGTGGGTTTATCGGTATGTATGTGACACATATTTCTAAGGTTGTGCGTGTGCGGATATAGCTGCAATAGGTTTTGGGTGACACATCCTTCCCAAAATAGGACTCATCACTTGTTGGGGGGCACTTGGTACCTCTATAAGGGTCCAATTGCCTATAGTTTGCTAGCATGCACAAGATCACTAGAAACCTAGCATACTTGCAACTCCTTAGTTATTCTTTGTTAACTTCTATAGATTTGCTCTTCCCAAATCCAAGGCATCCACCCGTGTGAGTGTGTGGGCACACGTGCAGATGCACACGAGAGAGAGAGAGAGAGAGAGAGAGAGAGAGAGAGAGAGAGAGAGAGAGAAGAGCTTATTTAATATAACTCTACAATCAACAATTGATAGTCTAACTCTCTCGAAGCCTACAATAGTCCTTGAGCATCTATGCCGTACCGCCTTCCTTGTGGGAATCACGTGAATGACAACTCTATGAGAAAAAAACTTGATGTACTTTTTTACCCGTAATTAAATTTGAAGTACATCACCTTGATGTACTTTTTTACCCGTAATTAAATTTGAAGTACATCACCTTGCTTCTATTGGTCTTCAAAGATTGTGTTCTTTGACTTGCTTATATTGGCCACTCAAATTTTTCATGACCTGTTCTTTTTCTCACATTTATGGATTTGTCTTGGATTTCTCCTCGTCGCTTTTGCATGAAGACTCACACATGGGCCTTATAAGGCATGAGAAATTAGCAAGGTAAGATAAAACACACACACGAGCAATTTGGGTGCCTATCTTCCTTCTCTTTTAAGGCATGCTTTGGCATGCCAAATAAACAAGTCAAGAAGATTGCTTTCAACAATTTTCCCCCAAATCTAATGGAGTACAGAATTCATTTTATACACTTTCTACACTCTTTTCTCCGTCACTTGCTTGAGCCTTCATTCTTTTGTTCTTGGTATTAAGCCCAACGTCTTATGTGACCCATTGGTCACAAGTTCTCATATTTGCAGATTTAGGCAAGCTGCTGTTTTGATAAGTGCAGAGGAAGATTCACTTGCCAAGCTCTTGCCAATCATACAATCAATTAAATTCATCACACTTTCTACACTCTTTTCTCCGTCATTGAAGCTTCTGCTATTATACACTATAATTAACATAATTCGCGCGCATGGTGGAGGCATGTCCACCAAGGTTCAAAGAGGGGTGGTAGACTCCAAAGAAATGACATTAAAAATCTCTGAAATGCCTAGCAATGGGGCCACACTTGGTTCCATTAGTGAAGAAGAAAAAAACTTATTGCCTTACCTACATTAGCCTTGATAATAGCGTGAGGTGAATTGCTTACAGATTCACACTAACCTCCACTCCTGCAATTTGCGATCTTTAGATGAATTGAGTTAGCAATTTTTGCCTCTTTTAGCTCCAAAATTTCATATGCACTTGAGGAATCAAGAAATGTTGCCATACTCCTATTTGTCTAAGTCCTCGATACTCAAGTCCATATGGGATACAGCTCACTTTTGGCTCTAAAATCCAACCCCTATCCTTGATTTGCCAATTACAAGAGAAGTACTTTAAACTTTGATACGCGTCTAGCTGCCAGAAAACAGTATGAAGTGTCAACACCCATCTCATTCACACACTAGTAGTTCTAGCATGTAATTTTCAGACATGAACCAAAATACCTGGCAACAAGTATGACTCGAGGGTCAATGCCTCCACTTCTTTGCATGACCATCCATCATTTGTGGTTCCAAAAATCCCCGAAACTACAAAACTCTAACGCTCTCTCGCTCTCTCTCTCTCTCTCTCTCTCTCTCTCTCTCTCTCTCTCACACACACACACACACACACACATACGCACACACGCATGCACAAAGAATCTTCTATAAAGCCAACATCTCAAGCAAGCGCAGGTAGGCATGGGGTGGATGGAGGTTGTGTGGCACTTTGCATCAGGGGAATTCAATTTTCAAACGAGCTGGCTCACATTCTGCAAGATCAATATACAAAACATCCTAACCACATTCTGCTCAGATACGCGTCTAGGTGGTTTGACTCCAAATTTCATGCAATACACAATGAATACCATGGCTACTTCTTGGTTCTCATATACATTTTTATCAACTCCAACAGGTGGGAAATTCTCTTCGTACTGTGTCGTCAGCATAGCAAGAGGAATATAATCTCTGTCTAAACTAGGTGAAGGTACAATAATTTCATCAAGAGCCTTATCAGTCTCTAGAGAAACACGCGATGAGCTGCCCCAGGGAGGAGCCCTCTGAAGCTGAGGTATCTAAAGATACTAAAAGATCAGAGGCAGAACTTCAAACATCCTTAAGAGCTTCCATTTGAGAAGAAGATACTGTGCTTTGATATTGTTTTGCTATGTGCAGATGTCACCAAGGTGTTAAAAGGCAGAGACGTCCCTTGCTCGCAACCAAGGGAGGTTAACACACACCTCTTTACATCAACCATACGACAATCACAACCCATTGTAGGAGACTCCCACCTACAAAATGCTAGTGAAGCATAACTTTGCGTGCCCCATTGTCGCATGCCCTTCGAGGGGGTGGGGGGCTGTGGTCAGGCTGAGGGTGGATGAGGCCGGTGATACTAGGGCAGATGAAGCACCACTATGGTAGGCTGTGGGGGTGATTGCCATGGATTTTGACAAAGAATCCGATTAGGAACGGGAAGCTGTCCCGCCTACAGTTTTACAGGAAGAACATAACAGCAACAGAGGTTCGAATAACAATAGATCGATTGACGAGGAGTTGGACGACCAACTCGAAGAAACTCTCATTGAGGATCCACAGATTGCACATCTCAGACAGAAACTGCAAGTAAGCAGTTGTGCAAAGCGCCTTATGAAGTATTCTAAGGACCATCCAAAATATGCTGAAGTTCTGAAGGAACAATCGATACCAAAATTTTACGGGGTGGCAAAAGGTCACTAACCCTCCTCTCAAGTCCACAACGAAAGTTAAAGAAAGGCCGAAATCTGACAAGAAGACCTTTCTTTCGAGAGCAGAGAAAATTGATCGAGACGTGGAGCGGAAGATCAATGAAATTCGAAATACATGAAACAATCTCACCAGGGACGAAAGTCCGAGTCTTTGCCCGGCTATCTCTACCACCAATCTACCTTCGATGAATTGGCAAGAGGAGTCGTCTAAACAAAAACACCCCCAACGTGTTTCAATCCTCCTCCTCCTCCTCCTCCTCCTCCTCCTCCTCCTTCCAATTCCAGTGAGGAAGACCGACGATGGTCAAAGAAATGAAAGTGTTAGACGAGAAGATCCCAAATTGCGCCATTCAATTACTAAAACTACTTTTCTACAAACTCTAACGATCATTCTTACACCTTTGGAACTACTTTTAGCAAAAAGAGGAATCATTAGATTCGAGAACCGAAGTATGGTAATTTTGAGCGTGAAGTTTGGGCAAGGATGGTGGCCAAAGCGTGAAGTTTGAAACTTTTTCGGGCCACATAAATACCCATCAAGCCTTATATCACTCTCTCTCTCTCTCTCTCTCTCTCTCTCTCTCTCTCTCTCTCTCTCTCTCTCTCTCTCTCTCTCTCTCTCTCTCTCTCTCTCTCTATAAATTTGAGTACAAATTATAGTAGAAACTTGGAGATGCTAGAAATAGCCTACCTTGCAAGATGTACAGGGCAGCAAAAAACCAAAGGTGGATATGGAGGAATCCACCAGATGCAACTCCTCAAGGTGGGGTATGAGAAGAGTGTAGGATGAACCTCCAACGTCGGAAATTTGTGATGTCCTCGACCTCGTCGATAGGAGGTGACTCTGCTACGGTTACCAAGACGGGAATCCGTTTCTTGACAGGAAACTCTAGCTCAGGTTCAGGTTGGGTATTAGCCCTGGAACCTGGACGAGGCTCCAGCTCTGGGATAGGCTCAGGAGTAGGGTCCATCTCCAGCAAGAGCTCCTTGGGAACCAAGGTGTGTCCCTAGTGGCCTTGAAACTCCAATCGCTAGCTGATTGATTAAACTGTACACATACCCTCCTTTATATAGGAGATGAAAAGACACATGTGAAGAGGCATGTCTGTTGACGAAGAGACGTGACTCTAGACTAAGTGTTACATACTTTGACCAATAGCTGTGACCAGTTGTTGTACAGATGTAGCCATTCAGTGTAAGGGTGCAACCATTTGATGAAGAGTCGTAGCCCTTGGACTAAGAGGCGCACCCTTTCGAGGATTGGGGTCTCCATTCTCGTCCATCTTTGCGTGTCCATCAGGATTAAGTGCAAAAATGTAACATATGGATGAAGTAGACGTCACAATAGTGCCATAAAAGGGGTTAGGATTAAAAATCCTAACCCTACCAACTTGCAGATCAATGATGAGGAGCCTAAAATAATCAAAGACCAAGTAAAAGCCAAATTGCATGGATAATGATGACGTGGCAACAAAGTACGGACTAGCCCGCAAGTCAGTACTGTACGGACAGCCCCATAGGTGGCAGCTTCTGGACCAGATGCTTTGAGATCAATAGCTTTCCATGTGGCATGCTTTTGGATGGGCCAAGAGCCTTTAAATACGTTGTCTCTCTCTCTCTCTCTCTCTCTCTCTCTCTCTCACAGCCGTTTTTTGACCTAGTAGACAACAGTTCACTCTTTTGACCATAACTTGCTCATCCGAACTCCGATTTAGGTGATCTATAGCCTCAATCGAAGAGCACGAAGCCCTCTACGCATTGATGTAAAGACAGAATTTTTCTGTGTAATGGAAGGCTTTGCTGTAACAGCATCTCAGAACTGAAAAAACTGTCAAAACTTTGCGTTTTTGTTGCCGACTTGAAGGCAATGTCAGACAAAACTCGCAAGGGTGGAAAAGCCACACTCGCCATGGAGAATGATGCAAAATCTCCAAGGAATTTGGATGCTAATCCAACCACATCGTCTACAACAACGGAAGCAATGATCATGGCTTACTTGATCTCGTTACAAGAAACCGTCAACAAGCAAGGTGAAGAGTTACGCGCACTTGCAATGGAAAATGGTACTTTAAGAGTTCTCGTTGTGGAGAATGAGCACCTCAAGAAGGTTCTTGAAATGCAAACAACACGCTTGATGCATCTTGAGAATGAAGTTCAAGAATGTAAACGCTCTCTTGTTGACATGAATGTAGTGAAAGAGCGCTTGAGAAAAGTTGAGAGTGATCATGTATTGAAAGAGGAAACGATAGATACAATACGACATGATGTATGTGAGATGAGAAATGCATCCAAATCATGGGCTGATATATGTAAGGATAATGTGGTTTCTACATCTCCTATCACGCAAGCCGTTATCCAAGCAAAGAATGTAGAGAATGTGGACACTCAAGAATTGCAAGAACGACAAAAACGCTCAAAGAACATCGTCATTCGTGGAATCAAGGAGGAAAGCATGGAAACACCCCAATCTCTTGCGGTTGCTATTGAAGAGTTTTTTGCTACACACTTTGGTATGTCAGGAATCATGGCTTATAGTGCACATCGAGTTGGAAAACAAGGAGTCCCTCGCTCGGGAGAAAGACCTATTGTATGTACCATGGCTGATGAGGTAAAGAGAAAGATCATCCTTGACAATGGTTGGATCTACCTCAAAGGAACGGGTTGTAATGTATATGAGGATCGCACTCTTATGCAACAAAATGTACGTCGCAAAGCATACGAGGAAAGAAGCAAGAAGGTTAAGGTATCATCTCAAGAAGAAAAGGCACTTGAGGAGGATGCAAGTCCACCCAACAAATAGGGACACATGATCTATGAGACCAACTCACGCTTGCGAATAAGCTTTTGGAATTGTAACGGGTATCCATGGAATGCGGGAATTGGCATTGATGAGCTTACCAATGACTCTGATGTGATACTTCTTGTCGAAACATGGGAGCATGATGCGCAACGAATTCTTGGATTTGACAAATACGATGTGCATTCTTTGATGTGGGCCAAAAATGCAAAGCAACGAAGAGGCCAAGGAGGCGTAGCATGTATGACCAAAAAGGGTTTGAAAGATGTTTCCATTGTCAAAGAAGATAAGTATAAACGCTACTTATGGCTGAAAATCAGCCCACCAAATGGTCAAGTCATGTTTGTGGCCGGCTGCTACATTCCTCACTATGACTCCAACTTTTATGCTCGCTTGAATATGGATAGAGATCAGCCCTTTGTGGAAGACATTGCTCATTACAAGGATCAAGGTGAAGTCATTGTTTTTGGAGACATGAATGCTCGCACAAATATGTTACAACATGACACACAACAAGTCGACATGCCGCATGTATCAAGAAGAGTGGATGACTCATACATGTATAATCGAAGTTCTAATGATGCAAAAGAAGTGGATCACTATGGAAAGTCACTTCTACATATGTGCAATAGTACCGGAATGCTCATTGCAAATGGTGTATCTCTATGGCAAGGCACCAATGACTTTACATGTAGAAAGCACAATGGTGCTAGCGTGATTGACTATATGTTGTTCTCAGAAGCCACTCTAAAATGCATACAAAGCTTTACACTTGGTGAATGGAATCCGGAATCGGATCATAGGATGTTATGTATTGACCTCAAGTGTGGTAAACGGCCCGAGCATGTAGCCTCCAATCATGATGTGAATCATTTGTACCTACGTCTAGACTTCAAACGAGCACTTATATATGCTGATATAGTGGACCAAATGTTAAGCATGATAGAGCATCAAGGGAGCCCAACATTAGAATGCAAGTGGAAAGTTTTCAAAGAAGTAATTTTCTCTTGTGCGAAGGAATGCTTTTCGGCGAAACACATGTCTTGCAAAAGGTCTAAGAAGGGTAGCACCAAGAAGAAATGGTTTGACATGGAATGTAGTCAAGCCCGAAAACACTTGCTAAGATTGGATGCAACCAAAGACAAGGAAGTTTACTTGGAATGTTCACACACATACAAAGCACTTGTTCAAAAGAAGAGGAGAAGGTGGGAAGTCGAAAAACAACTTCTTTTAGCACAAGAGAAAGCACATGCATGTGGCAAGTTTTGGCAAAATCTAAAAGGCAAGCGCGTTGAAAGCTTTGGTGACTTGACTCTTGAGGATATGTATATGCATTGTAAGAACCTCTATGAGCAACCCAATGTTGATAAGATGGAGGGTTGTAGCTCCCTTCCATTTATGTCTCCCTTCTTTACCATTGAAGATGTATGCCACGCGCTTGAGAAACTTGCTACTCGCAAGGCAAGTGACCTTCAAGGTATCAAGGCTGAAATGATTAAATGGACAAGCAAGAAAACACGATATTGGATATGCGATATGTTTAACCTTGCACTTCAGTATGGCATGCCTCATGATTGGAGTGCAAATTGGATCAAACCTTTGCACTAAGGAGGAGATGTAAACAATGTGAACAACTATCGCACTATAATGGTTGGTTCTTTGATGGCAAAGTTATTTGGATGTATCATGGAGATGAAGATAAGTGAATGGGCTGAAAAGCATGGCAAACGTGCGCTTGGCCAAGCAGGTTTTCGAAAGCATCATAGCACTATTGATCACCTTGTCACTCTTCGAGTTCTTATGGAAGCGTCTCGATTGAAAGGAAAAAAGTTGTATTGTTGCTTTGTGGATTTCAAGAAAGCTTTTGACATGGTACCGCGAGGAAATCTTTGGAGACGTATGCAAAGTCTTCAAGTGCCGAGAGAATTTATGCATGCAGTCTTTCGCATCTACCAAAAAGTGATATGTCGATTACGTATGGGAGATGGAATTTCAGAATTTTTTGCAAGCACTATTGGTGTCAAACAAGGATGCCCACTTTCCCCAATCCTCTTTGGGCTACTCATTGATGAATTGGAATACATGGTTCTTGATTTTATGCAGCAAGAAGGCATAGAAGAGGTTAAGATTGGAAATGCGGTGATCATGCTTTTGCTTTATGCCGATGATGTAGTGCTCTTGGCACATACCTTAGAAGATGCACAAAAGCTTATGAGTGTCTTGGAACGCTTTTGCCTACATAGCGGGCTGATCGTGAATGGATCCAAAACCAAGGTTATGCTTGTAAAGACCCTCAATGACGAAAATCCATGCATTGTATACAACAATGAGAAACTTGAAGTGGTAGATCACTTCAAGTACCTTGGCCTTGAGGTTCCATCCAATCATAAATGGAAGGATTGTGCAATGCGTCACTTGGAAGCCGGAAAGAGGGCTTATTATGCATTTGAGAACATGTGCAATGCAGGAGAGATCAAGTGTTGGGCTCTCAAAAAGTACCTCTTTGACACATTGGTGACACCGGTGCTTCTTTATGGAGTGGAGGTGTGGGGTGGAAGCATCGGGAAGTCTACTTGGAAAGAGTTTGAGAATGTCCAAAAGCGTTTTCTCACCAACTTTCTCCAAGTCAAGACACAAACACCCTACATGCTCTTACTTCTTGAGTCCGGATCGCTTCCCATTGAGGTCTTGGGCATGGAAAGGGTTGTGGAGTACATGCATAAGACACAACGTAGCCCTTTGCATCGACTTCCTAGAATCGCATATGAAGCAAGTCAAAAGGTTCAAAAGACATGCAAGAGCAAATTACTAAGTTCGGGGTGGATGCTTGATATCAAGAAATGGTTTGGAAGATGGGATGCATGTCACTTGGTCAAGGATGCGTCGATCGACTCCCAAGTTAATGAGGCCTTCTTACAACGCCAATGTATCATGGCTTGGGAGAAATCCGGAGGTTCTCGCTTCAGCCATTACACCACACACGTTGCCCCAAACTACAAATCTCTCTTCTTCTCGGAACGAGGTAACCGAACCCATTCCTACATCCTTGAGCCCATCCCGTTGAGTGCGATCCGCACCATTGCCTCCATTCGTCTTAGCTCCCATTCTCTACGCTGCGAGACAGGACGTTGGGGCACTGGCGAGGAGTGTCATCGACTTTGCACCTTATGCCCTCGTCAAGTGCGAGAGAGTGAGTACCACACACTACTTGAGTGCTCAGCTTTTGACCACATTAGGTCCTCTTTTCCCCATATATTCAGCCATGAGCTCTCCCTACATACCTTCCTCTCCCAACCACGATGTGGACTCTCTATTGCGACGCTCATTTCAGCCATTTTTGAGCATCGAGAGTCACTTATGAACTCCACTCACACCACGTGACATGTTCATTTGGTCCCATAGGTCATATTTGACCTCCCAGAACGATAATAGAACTATCTCTCTCTCTCTCTCTCTCTCTCTCTCTCTCTCTCTCTCTCTCTCTCTCTCTCTCTCTCTCTCTCTCTCTCTCTCTCTCTCTCTCTCTCTCTCTCTCTCTCTGTGGCATACTAGAACATGGAGAAACATAGCAGACTTCTCTGAGCTTGTACCTTGTTGAGCAATATAAAGAAATACTGAAAGGAGCGCCAAGGTTTGGGGCCATTGCAGTCTGGAAGTGGAACTCTGCCCCTCCGTTTGTCGTATGGATCCTCTCTCTTTCTATTCACTTGTTTTGAAGAGCTAAAATTCTGTTCTTTTCACTCGGCACATGGTGCCATCCCATTACACGCCCATGATAGCCAATCCGTGCAATGCTAAATACCAAAGTCCCATGCTGCACAACAATCGGGGCTCCAATGTCTGGGTTGAAAAACACCCACCAACGTTGATGAAAAGGTAAAACGGTGTGTCCCGCAATGTAGCTATGCTAGTTAGGAGGAATAGCCTAATCAATCTCAGGCCCGAAGGCATCATATCAGCCTGGAGGCACACAGAATATGACGGAGGTGATAGTGGAAAAACCCCTAAGATATTCAACAACCACAAACCTGAGGGGAAAATCTACCAATGATGAGAGTTACAAATGATAGGTGATACTGCTCAAAAACTGGGAGCAGGGGAGTAAGGGAAGAAGGTTGTAGAGAGCTGAAGCAGAAACAAGCCACCCAAAGCTGTAGGCAAGCAAACAAAAGAAAAAACCTCACACAATTGAAACATGCAACCACACAGCAAATACACAAACGGTCGCCAGTTCGAGGCCGCTAGAGTAGATTCTGAGGCAAGCAGATATGCAGCGGCAATCTGGCATGGCTGTAGGCAAATCAACCTTCGACAAAGGGCGGCATGTGCCAGACAAGGTAGGGCTGATGGTCTCGCCCACCTGTGAAGCAAGACACATCGACGCTACTCTGCTGCCTTGGAGGAGCCTGCTCAAGAATCCCATTGACTACGAAGAGTATGCAGCAACTCTGTCCAAATGGCTGTCAAAACAGGGGAGGACTGAGAGCCCAGGATGTGGGCACAACGAGCTTTCCACATGGTCCAAAGTGTGATGCTGCATATCGTGGTGAAAATTGTGTCACAGTGGCAAAAATTCAATTCATGACCTGCATCTGGTATCATTTGTAGAGTACATGGTCTGTATCCTAAGGGAGTAAGCAAGAAGACCAAATCTGTTGGCAAGCCCTGAAAAATGATATGTGACCCTGCAAATTGCAAAAGTCATGCAACTTCCCCCATGTCACAAACCCATCATGGATCCCCACTCTAATCAACAAACAACAAACTGCCATCCACACTGACCGCACAAATGGACAAACCTAGAAACAGTGCCTCAAAGACTCATGCTCCAAAGTACATCTCTAACAAGTCAGATCATGACCAATGACTGCTGACCAAGTGCCTACAGGCAATCCAGTATGTGCTATCATCCACATGAAAAAACATATCCTGCGGCTGATCCGGAGGATCCAGATGGAGGACCAAAACTGTCACTAAAAGCGAGGAGGATGCATTGATCTTGCCACACCTCAGATCGGCGTGGACAATGAGGTGGATGCCAGGTGCACAAAAGAAGCCTCCTCCCGAGGGAGACTATGTACTCAAAAAAGGATAAGAGGGGCGTCATCATCACTCAACGAAGGCGAGTGCCACTCATCACTCAACGAAGGCGAGTGCCACTCTCCACGATCCCAGTCGTGGAGAGTGGCCCTGCCAAATCCATAGTTTCCAAAGTAGAGCCTCTTCAACAATGAAAACATGGTCAACACACGATCTCCTCTTGAAAGAGCCAACCACTCTAACAAGCTGCCAATGGGCAGTCAGCCTCTGATCAGGTGAAACCTCACCCTGAAAGTCCAATCTGATGGGACGTCCATGATGGACAGGCACAGCGATGCCAATGACTAGAGTCCCCTGCTGAGCAACAATCGGGTCTCCGGAGTTGAGATCGAAGTACACCCACCATCCTTGATGGGAAGTTAAAGTAGTTTGTCCCTCAATCAAGGCATGACAATCAGGTGAAATGCATAGAAACAAGGGACGGGGGGACGCGGCCCTTAACTGTGGGGATGAGGCGAGGGACGCCGGGACGTGGGACGGGAGGACGCTAATTTGGAACGGAGCCGCGTTCATCACACGGGGCGGGGACAGGGGCGGGACACGCGTCCCCGGTGACAAGTCCGGATGGAATGCGGACAAGGCGCGTGGGCAATGGCGAGACATTTAAAATTTGAATTTCAAATTCCATAAGGCCGTTCAATGTTTAGGCTCTAGGGGCCGTTTCACTTTGGGGGGGGAGGGGGGGGCGGGGGATGGGGATGGGGAGGGGGGAGTGTCTATTTAAGAGCAGCCAAGGCTCAAGAGGCTCAACTTCAAGCCTCATACCCAAGGCAACTTCCCAAGCCTCAAGCCTCAAGGGCCAAGAACCAAGACTCAAGTGGCATTGTGGCAAGCCCTTAGCCTTGAGCCTTGCAAGTTGCCCTCCCCTCTTGAGTCTCTCCTTCTCTCGCTCTCTCTCTCTCTCTCTCTCTCTCTCCAAGTCGAAACTTTGGAGCCTTGAGGCTTGATTCCTTGAAGGCTTGAGCCTTGAAGCCTATCCCTCTCTCCTTCTCTCCGAGCTTTTTCTAATATCTATCATCTATGGCATCTCAAGATGGATCCGAAGCTTCTCTAAGCCCTCCTCCTTCTCCTTCCTTCGGCCCTGCCGCGGCTTCTCAACCCCCTTCCTCCACCAACTTCACATGTACATGGTGGAATGAGGTGATTGCTCCCAAGTCCAGTGTTGGAGGTGGAAGCAAGCCATGGAAGTGCCGCCGTTGTGGCTACGAACGCAATGGTTCCGTGAGGAAGGTGATGCCCACTTCCTTCACGAAAAAAGGAATCAAGTTCAATTTTGCTCGCAACCCGTCTTGGAAGAGGAGAAGCAAAAGCTCCTACACCTTGAGAAGACTCTTGAGGAGCAATGCCCGAGTCAAAAATTGTCAATGGAGTGGCATGCTGAGCACGGGCCGACATGCCGGAATGGTGGGAGGAAGTAAAGACAATCTCCAAAATGATGAAGCCTATCATCCACCTCCTGCGAGTGTTGGATTCCATGAAACCTTGCATTGGCAAGATATATGAGGCCATGGACACCATGATTGCCTGTCTTGAAAAACTTGTGACCGACCCCGATAGGTAGTCACGAGTCACTTTTAAGTTTTTCCAAATGGACTATAGCACAAGCACTATCTGTTGCTCAACGGATACATCAATCCCGAAGTATTTGCAAGTCTACCCTTTAGGTAATTATCATGTGCACCCTAGTGACAATCTTCATCTACTCCTACGAGAAAGCCAAAAGAATCGTGCCAATTTATGAGAGCACCACTAGCCATGCAAAAGTAGCAAAAGCATCCCGTAGACTGTCCAAGGTGGGTGTGTCATATCGAACAAAGAGCATAGTGTCATCAGCATATTCTTGGTCCAACAAATCTGGTGAGTCAGCCAATGGCATAGTAAGACCTCTCAATTGTGGGGTTCTATAGCGCAAGAAGAGAGACATGACCACAAAAAAAGAAAAGAAATAGGCAACCAAGGGGCATCCTTGGCGAACTGAACAAGACAGAGAAACCGCAGCCAATGTGACCCCTAATTGTGACAGTGTTGGAAGCAGAACAATATAGTGCAGATGCACCTCTGATCCACAAAGGAAAAATCCATCCTCTGAATAATGCCCTCCAAGAAACCCCAATCTACTCAATCATAAGCTTTCTCAAAATCAAGAGGAATGAAAGCTATAGGCTGATCTATCCGATGAGTCCACTCAATTGCTTCATAGAAAGAAAAGATATCATCAAGATCCGCATGTAATCTGTCTACAGAATCACACAAGGCTCTAATGGAAGTCGCCTTGGGACGCTCTCGGAAGTGGGCAAAGAAATTCTTATTCATCCTTTCCGCTTTGGATATCCATGTAGAGACCTAAGCATGATATGCAAATTTGGATTTCTCAGTCTGTATGTGACTAAGTGTCTCTCTAGTGTCGACCTCATGCTCACCCAGGAACTCATCTCCCGGAAACTCCTCAAGCTGTCGGCGAATGCAGCTCAAACAGTCCTGTAGGTCACGCTCCATACAAAACACGCGTCTTCGCAGGTCTGCAGTGGTCTGTCTACAAGCCTCAGAGGACGCAATGATGCATGTAAGCAAATGGGACCCTGGATCTGAAGAAGCAGTGCATGTCCAAACATCTTGAATCAACTAAGACAATGAAGCATCCTCTAACACCAAGTCAGGTATGCGCGATCCACGTCTAGGCATAGTGGAAATTGCAAAACTCAAGTGCAAAGAAACTAGGGCATGATCACAGAGCACTGTGCCATGCCAAATCATAATTGTACCACCATGGGATGCTGACCATGTGCCCACATTGAATCTGTCCAGTCTCTCCAACAAACGACCTGATTGCCGTCTAAAACCCCACGAAAACTACAATGACTGTGGAGCGTGAGCCACAAATAAAATATGCCAAGCGTCTGTGCCAAAAAACTGCGAAAAGGAATCTGTCCCAAGCATCTCTCTCACATGGTGCTACATATGGTAAGGATGGGGGCTGAATCGCGTGCCAATAATCAATGGTCTCTACATTGTTGAAATCACCGCCGACAACCCACGAAACCATAGGGGCAATGCAAGTACAATCTATTGCCAGAACTCTATCCTAGGCTGAAGTGGGGGCATAGATGCACATTACACCAACCAGGGTATAATCAATCTCTAGAGTAACCCTCATCATTCTACCGTGTACTAAAGTACCATCGTCACGAACACAATGGCGCCAACGAGGTCCCACAGAAATGCATACATCAGTGCTAGAGTAAGGCTGTCCTATCGCAGTTTCCCAAAATGTACGAGAATCCCCAAGCAACAACTTGCTGCATTTGCAATAACAATCCATACATAACTTGTGCTCCTGCACAAGAAGGATATCCACATCTAGATCTACATGAGAGCGCAAATCTCTACAAAGCAAATTCTGTATGGAACCACTGATGCTAGTGTGATACAAGCCAATGACATTCCAAGTGACAATATGTAAATCCATCTGTCAACCAATGATGAATCTGAAACCTCAGAAGCATACATCAATCCTGTCATCGGCTACAAGACTGAAGATCAATTGCCATGCTCTCTTGATCCTTGGCCGAAGCTGTGGAACAAAGAGCTAAAGGAAGCGCATCCTCGTCATGGGGAAGTGGTCGGAGGAGGTCCTGGAGCAAAGGAGCGAGCAGCTGTAAGGAACCAAAGTAGTCAGATGAGCATGCTAGAAGATACTCGCATGGTGGGAGGGATTAATGTAGTATGGTCCACGGACAAAACGAGCGGTGAACAGTAGCAGTCCTTTATATGGAGCCATTGTATCGCTCCTATGCTCTGTGTCAGTCTATTTGTAGCAATGCATGATGGAATGCAACAGCTTGCACAAGTCTGGATAGTCTGTAAGGTGTGGCGAAGAAAACAATCCATAACTAAACCTCTGTTCATGTCTCTTTGCCAGTAAAAGGTAGGGAAAAGGAGAACATGGGACTTTGCCTACTACCTAGAAGAGAGTGTGCCTTCTATCCACGTCATCCAATGTACAGTCGAACCAATAAAAAACTAGTGTTTTCATTGTTGTACCTAGCTCTAGAAAACTGCCAAGTTGGAGGTACAGAAGCAAGGATCTAGGAGCATGAGGGGGTGGTGGGGTGCACAGGAGAGGTAGAGAGGATGGAGTGCCATGGGTAGACGTGGTTGGGTGGGGTTGTGTGACAGAGGGTGATAGTGTTGTAGTGTCAGAGGGTGGGAGCGGAAGGAAAGAAGAGGCTAGTGAAGATGGTAGAGGTGGGAAATTTGTCTCCATTAGAGTAACAAGGAACGGGGGGAACAAGGCCCTCCCGTTCCCGGAATGTGTTCCCAAGCCCGGCACCTCCTTGAAACGAAAACGAAAACGGGAACAGAACATCGTTCCCTTCCTACGCATAACCGGAACGGCAGTCAGAATGGGGCCCAGAACAACCAAAACGGCAAGCAGAACGCGGAATAGTAGCATCCGGAACACCAAAGCTTGAAAATATGGTTGTTTGGGACAGGTCTTTTGAACTTTTGGGGGGTTTTCTTACCATCCTCTCCTATATAAAGAAGGGCTTTAAACCCTCTCTCTCTCAATCTCTCTACCTCACCCTCTCCCTCAAGGCCCTCTCTCCCTCTCCCTTTCCCACAAGGCTTCAAAGTTCAAGCCTCAAGCTCTGTCGCTCTCAACCTCACCCTCTTCCTCGGGCCTCAAGGATCCAAACCTTCATTGTCAAGCCTCCAGGCTCAAGCTCCAACTGGCATCCCTCCCTCGTGTAAGCCTTAAGCATTATTGAAAAGCATGTCTAAATAAGATTCTACTTGGACTGATCGGTGTTGTAACAAACTGCTGACGTGTCGAAACCCTAATTTTGTTGAAACCCTAACCCTAAAATCAAAAACCCTAATTCTGCCCAAAACCCTAATTTTGCTAAAACCCTAACCCTAAAATCAAAAACCCTAATTCTGCCCGAAACACTAACCCTAAACTCAAAAACCCTAACCCTGATTTTCTGATGTGGCAGGCTAACACGTGGCCTGCTGTACGGACACCAGCACGATTTACGAAAAGCTAGTAGCTTTTGGCATTGCTTTTTGGACCAGGAGCTTTTGAGTTTTGAAGGCTTTTCACTGTAATTTCTTTTTAGGCCAAGGGCCTTTTTATATGAGGTTAGGGCTCATTCTCTGGCATGCTTCCTGGAGAAGGTGCAAAGTCTGTGTTGGGGTTATGGCCTATGTGCCTTGACCGGTCGCTCAGGCCATGGGCGCCCGCCCACTGTTACCATATACTTATAGTGAGTATATTGTATAGGGGGAGCTGCCACTTCACAGTCTCCCCACCCACATCGTGTGTGTGTCTCCTTCTCTCTCTCACTCTCCGTCTGTGGTGCTCCCCGATCCCCTTCAATTGGTATCAGAGCGTAGGTGTGGAGGGAGCGCGTGTGTGCACAGTCACGACGACAGCGGAGAGCTAGTTTCATTCCCGAAATCGCTTCCGCGCGCGCGCGCACTTTCAAGAGTGCAAACAGGGTTTCGACTTCGGCATCGGCAAATTCAGCTTTCCGAGAGCGTTTCCACCAGGCGTCCTGACGTTTTACCCCCCTTTCGAAGCCATTCGAGCCATCAGAAACCTCATTCGAGCTACGGTTGAGGAGCTGCATTTTTCAGCCCTCTTTTGGTAGTTTATGCTGCGTTTTTGGGTCGAAACGGAGGTTTTTGGCATAGCTTTCACACCCGGACTCGGATACATGTGATCCAGGAGTCTACCTTGGGGTTTTGGCACGCTCCAGACGCGCTCCTCATATCAGAATTTTAAAATTCTGAACGCTGCTACAGCAGCAGTGGTTTATTGTGTGTCGAGGATTCCACACATGGTTTGCTCTCAAATGTGAGAGTGATATTTGCTGCAAGTTTCCTCACAGGTGGGAGGATACAATGTATGTCTTATGTGGTTTGATGCTCAGGGAGACTAATGTGATTGCATTTTGAGCTCAGCAATGTATGCCTCGAGCATGTTTTTGGCAGTCACAGGTAGAGCACATATTTGTGTACTAGATTTGCATGTGTTTGCAATGATGTATGCAAAGTGTGGAGATTGGTGCATGCATTTGGAGTGCGGTTTGATGCGCTTTGGTTGCTCATGGTTTTGAGCGTGTAGTCAGTTTGGTTACTGATTTTGTGGCCATTTTATTGACAAAACTCTGGCAAAATTTTCCCAGGAGTTTTATGCGTATCATTTATGCGATCTAGGTAGAGATTGCGGGTTGCACTCAGCATTTGCGTGCGGTGTTCTCTGCAGGTGGGAGATTTGTGCGTGTGTATGCATCGATACCGCACAGTGTGGGTTTGGTGATTAGCTCACAGATTGCAGTGTGATACTAGAGCATGCGAGGCTTGTATTGACATTGCGGGAGCTCTATTTTAGAGTGTGTCTCACAGGCTTTACATTGTGTTTCTGGCCATATTTGTAGACAGTTTCCAGGTGTTGTTGGTGAGGTGGTTTTGCTTTCTAATTTGCTACATTGTGCTCATGGCAGAGACAGGTGATCGCTCAGATTATGATCTCTCCGAAATGTGCATGTTTGATAGGTCAGACTTTGCAGCATGGAGAGAGTGTATGCTTGATGCATTGACACAGCGAGGGTTGCATCGACCATTGAGTGGTGATGCAGGTAGACCTTCAAACATGTCTGACGATCAGTGGCAGGAGCTAGAGGAGATGGCACTATCTACACTCTCTTTGCACCTTGCGGAATCTGTATATGCTCTTGTTATGTATGAGACTACTTCGAGAGCACTTTGGCGCAGATTACATGATATGTATGATAGATCTGAGTCATCACGGACTCGTGTGAGACATGTACATTCACGAGCACGCCGACAGGTGACATGTTGGTATTGTGGTCATTCTGGACACGTTAGACGGCGCTGTTTTCGTCATATGCGACATCGTAGGAGACATGGCAGTCTCAGAGATGTATGTAGTGATGCCATGGACTCAGTTGCTTTGACAGTTGAGGCAGATGTAGTGTCGGAGTATACTAGTGACGGGGATGTCACTTTTACCTCGAGCTATGCACGAGATGCTATACATGTGGATAGTGCACTCCCTTCGCAGTGGTTGCTAGATGCAGATGCTATCTTTCATGTCACGCCGCATCGTGAATGGTTTTGTAGCTATTCTAGCGGGATGCTTGGCAGTGTACGTTTGACCGATGGATCGGTGCATGCGATAGCAGGTGCAGGAGATGTGAGACTGTCATTACCGAGTGGTGCATCTTACTTGTTACGACATGTGCGCTATGTACCAGATTTGACAGTGAGTTTGATCTCGATTGGTCAGCTTAGAGATTGTGGATGTCAGATTTCGCTACGAGAGCGAGATTGTGATGCATTTGGGTTCGCTAGTGATTGCGAGAGGTGCCAGGAGTGGTACAGGTTACCCATTGCATGTGGATCACGGGAGAGACGGTGTTGTCTCTGTGATCATGCAGCCAGGTAGAGAGCGAGAGAGCAGGCGAGTCTCTTTTGCTTGTGGGTTGCAGGATGCTTTGCATGGAGTGCAGAGCAGTGACCTTGTTGTGCAGGTTGCGTCTACGGTTGCACAGGTAGAGCGGGACAGCTCTAGTGAGTCACAGCAGGATGAGTCATCAGAGGTGATGACAGAGATGACTCACATGGATGCTGAGATATCGGCTATTGTGGAGTCATTTCTTGATATGCTTATGCCAGATCTTGATGCAGATTCAGGACAGATGGATACTCTTGGTACACATGTGATATGTGGTGGGCACGAGGAGTCACTCCAGAGCTCGGAGTCAGAGTGCCATGGTCTCTATGATAGGGGACAGGATTGCCATGAGTTGAGTTCTGAGTTGGAGGTGGCAGAGATTGCCAGGGTTGCATCAACGTTTGGTGTCCTCATGTACGAGATGCTGATCTCAAGGTCCGACATAGCAGCTGAAGTGGGAGCATTTGCAACAGGGTTGATTAGTTGTTCGATGACTGCTCTCGGCATAGAGCATAGGGGAGGTTTGCAGGGATTGGACCGATACTTGCAGGAGTGCATGAGCTCTTATAGACTCTTTGCAGCTTGGAGCTAGCTCTGTGTGGCTTCCGCAGTGGGATGTTTGTCTATCAGTAGAGCCGGATGCACTAGCTCATCGAGAGTCAGTGGGCATAGGTTGAGAGAATATCTCACCTTCTATTAGTTGTACACTAGTCGATCTTGCTTAAAGGCACATTGGCCTTTAAGTGGGAGGTTGTTGGGGTTAAGGCCTATGTGCCTTGACCGGTCGCCCAGGTCATGGGCGCCCGCCCACTGTTACCCTATACTTATAGTGAGTATATTGTATAGGGGGAGCTGCCACTTCACAGTCTCCCCACCCACATCGTGTGTGTCTCCTTCTCTCTCTCACTCTCTGTCTGTGGTGCTCCCCGATCCCCTTCAGTCTGGAGTACCAGCTTGTACTATGTTGATGCAATATAAAGAAATACCGAAAGGGGCGCCAAGGTTTGGGGCCAATACTCTCTGGCGTGGAATTCCGCCACTCCGTGTCGCGTGTCGTCTCTCTCTTTCAATTCAGTTGTTATTGAAGTGCTAAAAGTCTGTTCAGACTGTTCTTTTCTATTGGCACGTGGTGCCCTCCTTGTGACAGTAGTATCAGAGCATCAGGCGTGTGCTTTTTTAAAAGCATACCGGTCCTACAAAAGAGCAAACAGAGCTATTGGAATTTTATGAGGCATCTTCGCCCTCAAATCCGGACTTAATAGCCACTCCCACCCTTACTTCATCGCGCATCGGGCACGCTCCTGTCTTCACCGCTCATGTCTTACTGGGCATAAGCCATTAAGATCACTTGCAAAGAAAGATCCGATATTTGTTTCGAGTCACTGTTTTTCTCAAAAGCAGTGCCATGCAGATGTTGATGTCAATAGCTACCAAGCTGCACACTCCAAGTACTTGGCAAGCTTTCAAGAAATTTTTCTTTCTTCCGAAGTTATATGGTTTCTGACACCTTCCTTCGAAGTGCAACTTCTGGTAGAGTGGGGTATCCTGAAATGCTTGCCATGGAAACCCTAGCAGATTATATCTTGAAATTGCTCGACGTCTCTCAATAGATGTCTCTTCACGAGCAGATGACCTTGAAGGTTTAGTGCAATTGCTATCTTGGGACTACCATCGCCGCCAAAGCAACATTGTTTGTCCAAGAGCTGACGGACCATGCTGCGCTCGGCTACGACCTCATGGAAGGAATCTAACCCTAATTTTTGGTGCAGGTTTCAAGATGGAAAGTTAGTCGACTTTCCGAGCTCGAATGATGTCGAGATTGCTTTTTAAGTTTGAGTTACGTTTGATCTTGTTTGGTGGTCCTGTTTGGAATTTGTTTGAAATGGATAGTATCTGTTTTGAATTTGTTTTGGTGCTGATTTGAATTGTTTGACTCTGGTTTGATACTGGCTTCAATGATTGGTGATTTTACTCTCGGGTGGAGAAGTGAGAAATATTGTTTTGGTATTGTTTGAACCTACGAACGACGCACGCCGATGCCTGGGGAGCATTTTGTTGTATGTTTAAAAACCTCCGAACGACGCAGGCCGATGCCTGGGGAGCGTTTGGTTGTATGCTTGTAAAATAATTGTTGTTGTGACTCCCGGCCCGGACTTGGATGGTTATGCGGGAGGAGTATTAAGAAGTCTAAGCAGTGGTTACTCTCAGCACCTCCAAACGACACAGGCTACGGTCTGGGGGGCGTTTGGTTGTAAAAGCCCTATATATCTCCCGGCTCGGACCTTTTTAGGTTATGTGGGAGGAGTGATGAGGGAGTCGTTGAATATCTCCCGGCCCGGACCTTGTTAGGTTATGCAGGAGGAGTATTTATCGGCGGCTTTATGTTTCTATGTCTTGTAACATGCATATGTAAGCATTTGTGTTGCATTGTGATGTGCCAACCACTGAATATTCCTAATTGGATGAGATTGCCTGGGTATGTAATTTTAGTGCATCAAGACACCCGTGGAAGATCAGTACGGTCTGGGCGTCATGGCTAATTTTACTACGCCGGAATATCAAGAGTTCCGATCTGGACGAAAGGAGAAGCTACCTCCTTGATCAAAAGAGCAGAAAGGAGAAGCTAATTCCTTAATAAAAAGAGCAAATTGATTGTCCCTCGGAATGACCCTTGGAAATTTTTGAGCTAACTTGAGTTGTTTGCAGATATGCTGTAATCGCGGACGATTACTCTCTTTCAAGAAGGGGAGATGTAACAAACTTCTGACGTGTCGAAACCCTAATTCTGTTGAAACCCTAACCCTGAAATCAGAAACCCTAAATTCTGCCCAAAACCCTAATTCTACTGAAACCCTAACCCTAAAATCAAAAACCCTAATTCTACCCGAAACCCTAACCCTTAAATCAGAAACCCTAACCCTCATTTGCTGGCATGGCGGGCTGACACGTGGCCTGCTGTACGGAAACCAGCGCGATTTACGAAAAGCTTGCAGCTTTTGGCATTGCTTTTTGAACCAGGAGCTTTTGAGTTTTGAAGGCTTTTCACTGTAATTGCTTTTTAGGCCAAGGGCCTTCAAATATGAGGTTAGGGCTCATTCTCTGGCATGCTTCCTTGAGAAGGTGCAAAGTCTGAAGTACCGGCTTGTACTATGTTGATGCAATATAAAGAAACACCGAAAGCGGCGCCAAGGTTTGGGGCCAATACTCTCTGGGGTGGACTTCTGCCACTCCGTGTCACGTGTCGTCTCTCTTTCAATTCAGTTGTTATTGAAGTGCTAAGAGTCTGTTCAGTCTGTTCTTTTCTATTGGCACGTGGTGCCCGCCTTGTGACAGGTGTGTAGCTCTCTACTAATGTATAGGTTGAATCCAGCGTAATCTAAGCATATTGTAGGTTTATCGTTCTAGCCACTGTTCCTGTTCCACCAGCATGAGGGCCACCTGTTTTAGAAACGTCTTAAAGCCTCGCCCCCCGTTCCCATTCCGTGTAACTTTGGTCTCCATAGCTAAATGCGAGGAATCTTTGGGTGGATGCCACGAAGAAGAGGGTATGTTCGATAACGGCAGAAGAGGCTGAGTAGCTCAGACCTGTGAAACTATCAGGGAGACAGGTTGTCGAGGTGGTGGTGGTGGTGCTGGAGGCGGCGCCTACCGAAAAGTATGGCGACGACGAGCCTTCTGCCAACCACTTGTTGCACCTTGAGATGGGGGATGTTGTGGCTCAGAGCGACGCAGAGGATGGGAAGGGCAGTCTCTCACCATGTGCCCAAACTAATGGCATCTAAGACACTGATCCAGAGCGACCGATAACCACCAACCTCTGGAGATAGACCTGGTTTGTGGTGGGATCGCGAATTCGTACTATATCCGTGAAATGGGTGTCCCCAGGTGCATAGACCTGTATCCGTGGTATGCCGATCTTTGTAGCTAGTGAACTTGGTATAACCTGGCCCCACCTAGCTGCTATACCAGTAACACAACCTAAAAGATAGACCGAAAGCGATGGGAAGGAGAGAGTGATTGGAAAACGAGGGATCCTTTGTTGGCGATCAAACACCTCAACTAAAGTCTCGTATCCAGCACTCTTAAACCAACAGTCAGATTCCTACAGCAGCAATAGGAGAGCGATTGTAGAGAGACTCGGCATAGTGATTGTCTGAAAGCTACACCTAAAGCTGCCACGGCTCCAAGATGTTGCCGTCACAGCCACTGAATGCCAGTGGACGTGAGTTCCAGAAGGGGAATTGGTTTCGGGCAAGTTTTGGGGCTGTTATGCTGCCGAAATTTTCCCAAAGCAGCTGGTATCTTGCTAGATACATGTAAAGAATATCCAGGACTCTACTTTGTAATCTACCCTCTTAAAGAATAAAGAAATACCGTAAGGGGCACCAATTTTGGGGCCTACAGGTCGTCGGCGTCTGCTCGGAGCATTCTAGCTTCCGAGCCGTGTGTGTGCATAAGTGTTAATTCCCGTCGCAGGTTACCTTTCTAAAGTGCTCTCTGTGTGTGTCTAAAGTAAAGAATTTCGGGTGAAAGCCAAAGCCTACCGCCCCACGGACCGGTTTCAAGGTTCTGTTGCCGGGACATCAATCACTTTTTCCTCAAAGAGTGAGCCTCGGTTGTTTTGGGTAAAGACAGAGTACAGGAACGCGGGATTACACTATGGCCGACAAAGCGAAGGGCATTATGGAAGAGGTTCCTCTTCGAAGGACAGACGGGAAATTCCTATGGTGTTCGAGATTGGCGAGAGCTCATGGCCACGCCAGTTTGTACCTCCTGTTGAGGTGAATGTCCCTCCGGTACAGGGCTTTATGACTAGGCAACTCGAGGATGATGCGTTCAAGACTTCCGACTCAGTTAGTTACCGCGGTGAATGTGTTTTCCCATCTGGTACCACCAGTGCTACAGCAAAATACGGAGTTCTTGCGAGCGCCACCAGTGCTACAGCAAAATATGCAACCTACACCGCAAACAAAGCTTGTTGAGGCTCAAGCCCAAGTACTTCATGCCTCTCAGCAGGATAGGGAACACTCGCATGCTGCGGAGTCAGGGGCTCCAAAACAGGTTCCTCCCGTCCTTGAACAGGTGGTTAGGATAGGACACCTATTCCACAGGTTATGCCAGTTCACCCCGCCACCTTTTAGAGCCCGCATGCTATCTTGAATGGACAGGGAGCTGGTTACGAGGCAATGCATCCAATTTTTCCACCACCCACAGTACATCCTAGGTATTTCGGGCGTGGATTTGTGTTCCAAAGTATGGCTGGTTCTGCGCCTGGAAGTCAGCCGTACATGCCAGGAACAGTGTTTGGGGCACTGGAAAAGCCGAAAGCTTACAAAGAAGGTGGTGCAACTGTAAAGTTTAGCACTTTCAGCGACTTCGAGGATAAGGCAAAGGCTCTCACTTTCCTCCAGCAGTTTGATACAGCTTATGCAGGAGGGAATTTTACAGAGGCCTCTAAGGTCAGGAAAGCTGCCACTTTCTTGAAAGACCACTTACATGGTGGACGACATTGTTAATGCAAGGACAGGCACCCGCCACTTGGGTCTACTTCAAGCAAATGTTTGCATCTGCTTGGCTGTCAAATGAATTTGAAGCAGACGTCATGACAGATTGGCACCAGCTTACTTCGGCTACATGCAAGAGCCTGCTGGAGTACAATCGAAGGTTTTGTAAAGCGTTACTCTCAATGACCTCCTACAGATTTGTGCCACTGACAGAGTAGATAGAGAAGTATTGTTGTGGGCTGCCTAAAGGGCTTTGGGACTACTGTACCAAGAACAGAGTGGCTACCCTCACCCAACTCATGGAAGTTGCTAACACTGGTCTTGCCTTGTTGAAAGGAGAGGACAGTGGGTTTTCGAGCAACAAGAAAGGAGGGCAGCAAAAGAAAAATTCAGCGAAGAAGCCCTTTGTGAAAACGGCTCCTAAAGCGTCACAGGGGTCAGAAAAAGCCACCAAAGATAAGGATTCAGCCGGGAAGGATTCAACCGGGACTTCTGGAGCGCAGGCAAAGAAACAAAAAAGGAAGCCTTTGTGTGCAAGTCGCTCGAGGAAAAGAAGGTCCTAATGGTTGAAAACAAATGCTTTATATGCGAGCAGCCTGGTCACTTTGCTACCAATTGTCCACAAAGGAAAAGACCAGCTGACTCAGATGATAAAGAAGAGCAGAAAGGCAAGAAACCTAAACCCACGGCAGGTCTGGTGCTAGATATGGTGGGTGACAGGCCCAGTACAGATGCCAGTGAGTTATGCAGAGCTTGGGATAAAGTTGAAGATCAGATGGCACTCATCTTCTTTGATCCAGGTGCCAAAGCAAACTTTATCTCACCAAAGCTAGCTATGAAGCTGGGCATCAGAGCTGAAGAGATAGGGTACACAGCAGAGGCAAGGTTGGCATGTCCTCGCTACTCAGAGTGTGTTACTCCCATTATTGGAAAGTTGTGTCTGCATATTCAATCATATGTAGACACAGAAGAATTGTATATCATGCCATTGGAAGGGTGCAATGCGCTACTTGGAGTTCCGGGGGTGTTCAGAGTAAATGGCGTACTGGATGCCTTCGGCAAGACGATCACCCTTCATCATAGGGGCAAAACTCATGTTTTGGATGTAAAGCTCAAAGAGGAGTCTATCCCTATTATATCTGCTTCGGCTATCACTTCTGTAATAAAGAATCGTCTTTCTGTGTACTTGATTTTTGCACGCGATGTCTCAGATAATTGTCAGTCAAAGTTATCTGTGTTAGATAAAGAAAGGTCAACATTCTTGCAAAAGTTTAGTGACTGTTTTTCTGATTCATTACCGTCACAATTGCCGCCAGAGAGATCTGAGGACCATCGGATAGATTTGGTGCCAGGGTGTAGCCCACCAAATAGACCTCCTATTCCTAGAATTGATGATATTCTCGATCGTTTAGAGGGTGCTGCAATTTTCAGAAGGATAGACCTTAAGAGTGGGTACCATCAGATTCGTATAAGGCCAAAGGATGCGCACTAGACTGCGTTTAGAACGACATGTTGGTCTTTATGAGTTTCTAGTGATGCCGTTTGGGCTAACAAATGCTCCTTCCACGTTCAACAGAATGATGGACCGGATTTTCCGCTCGCATCAACAGTTTGTTGGGACGTTCTTCGATGACATGATAGTCTATTCGAAGAATGAAGAGGAGCATGGGCCTCACTTGACCATTGTGTTCGAAGAGCTGCACAGTCACAGGCTACTTGTTAATCCTAAGAAGAGTGAATTCTTCTTGAAAGAGATCCACTTTCTTGGCCACATAGTCTCAAAGGATGGTGTCATAATGGATCCCGCAAAGGTCGAAGCTATTAGGACATGGCCAGACTTGAAGACTGTGCACGATGTCAGAAGCTTCTTGGGATTGTGTTCCTACTACAGAAGGTTTATTAGGAATTTTGCAGCGATAACATCACCTCTTCACGATTTTCAAAAGAAAGAGGTCACTTTCAGATGGACCCAAAAAGAGATTTCAACTTTTAGTCTCTTAAAGGAAAAGTTGACTTCAAATCCAGTAATTGTTTTGCCAGATCTCAAGAAGTCATTTGTGGTCCAGTGTGACGCATGTGGCAGTAGCATCGGAGCAGTGCTAATGCAAGATGGACACGTCGTAGCTTATGAAAGCACAATTTTGCAAGGGCCAGAGAGAGGACTATGCAAGCCTATGAGAAAGAGCTCTTGGCCGTGATTCATGCGCTTTCTAGCTGAAGCACTACCTCTTAGGTGCTGATTTTGTTGTCCAAACAGACCATCAAACCTTGCGATACTTTTTGACACAGTCAAAGTTATCCGAAAAGCATATGCGATGGGCAAACATTCTTTCTATGTTCCACTTCCAGATTATGCATGTGGAAGGCAAGAAGAATGTTGTGGCTGATGCGTTATCAAGGAAGCCACAAATTTCAGTTGGCTTGGAGAGCCAGCAAAGACCCAAGCAAAAAGAGGCCCCTTATCCATCGGAGGAGGCACGCACCCTTTTCATCCGCAAGAGGGTCATCCTACGAGGTCTCACAGGGCCACGCATCTACCTTGATGATGACCTCACAAGGATACAAGTAGAACATATAAGAGCATGGATGCCTCGAGTACAATAAGCGCGCAAAGAGGGAAAACGGGCTTCCTACCGTGATGGTCGAGTCATCATTGATGGCAAGGCTGTAGCATAGGGACTCGCGGCCTATGAGACACTATATGAGGAGATACATATGGCAGTTTGGAACTGCAATGGCTCTCTATGGACACACCCAGGGAGACTGGAGGAGGTGATGCATGACCGAGACCTCGTTCTGCTCACAGAGACACATGAGAGTCCATAGAGAGGCCTACCCCAAGTGCAGGACTATCAATGGGAGTCTATACACAGGAAATGCACACAGCACAACACCTCTCAAGGATCTAGTGGAGTAGCAATCCTCTATCACCGCTCACTCCATAGGAGGATACAAATAGAAGCCCGTGGTCCAGAGGCACGATACATGTGGGTACGGATTGAGCTATCTGAGGAGCTCACCCTCTACATTGCCATTTGCTACTTTGCACCCAACCGCTCCAGATTCGCACAAACATGAGGAGGAGAGACAAGGGACACTTATACACATGGAGGGGAGGAGGAGGATGATACACACTCACCATATGCATGTCTCAGGGAGGAGATCACGGAGTACTCCAAACTAGGGAAAGTCTTCCTCATGGGGGACTTCAACGCCAGGACACAAAGTAGACAGTGTGACATTTATGACTTTGACGACCCAGAGATTCTCTCCACCATGGAGAACACAAAGGCAGAGAGGATCTCCAGAGATACCACCACGCCCACACCATATGGGAGGCACCTACTCCGCCTAGGATCACAACACCGTCTCGTTATTTATAACGGCATGGCGCAATGGCCATCATCCAGAGGCCTGACATGCATACCACTATCATTATCCGGCGGGGGTAGTACAATGGATTACATCATCGGCTTCAAAGAGGCAGCCCACTTGCTCGCATCCTTCACCATCCCACCATTACCTATTGGGGCTGATCACACATATCTTGCTCTCTCTTTCACTGGCTCACCCATCTCACACACACCACCTACATCCACACCACACACTACTATACATTTCACACATGAGCTAGCCAGACTTTAATCATCACATGTATATGAGGGGATATACACTCTCAATCCGAACACACCACTATCCACACTCACCAGTCAACTCTCCGCAGTTTTACACACTTCAGCCTAAAGCTTCCTCCCACACACTACCCACACTGGCCGCCCGACCCCCACCCTCTGGGCGATGCCCCAGAATCGATGGTATGACAAGGAGTGCAGAGATCTATAAAGACAGCTACGGGCTCGACGAGCCTTGGAGGAGATCACCAAGAGCGAGGTCAGGCGACACATGAAGGCCATCACACACCGTAAACGGCGAGCCTTCGAGGAGGCACAGGAGCTTGAGCTTTACCACCTACTCATGAGCACAGATTGCACCACAGCATGGAGGATTCTCAGGAAGCCATGCCCCACCACCCCCCCGGAGGACCCTCATATTTGGCATGACTATGTCGAGCGCTTATACAAGATACCTTGGCCGCCACTAATACCAGAGCCATCCGATCCTCGACCTTCTTCACAACTAGTATGGTGAAGAGGGCTATTCGACGGCTACAGCATGGCCGCTCAGTAAATCATACCGGACTACAGAGTGAGCACCTAATCTACGCAGCAGACACTCTCTCCGCCCTGCTAGTACGTCTCTTCAACCGCGCATTGGTTGAGGGGCTACCAAAGGAGTGGACTATGCACACTATTGTGCCTATCCACAAGTCTGGTGAAACCCTGGATCCAAGGAACTACAAGACTATCATGATTGGTCACACATTGGCCAAATTGTATGGGGCAGTGCTTGAGGAAGAGCTTAGCACATATGCAGAGACATCAGGGCTACGCGCACCCAAGACATGCAGGCTTTAAACGCACCTTCGACTATCGACCACATCTTCATGCTTCGCTCTCTGATAGACGGAGAGAAAGCACGAAAGAGGAGACTCTATTGCTGCTTTGTGGATTTCCGCAAGGCCTTTGACACTATCCCCAGAGAGAGAGTCTTTCAGCGCCTTCAGGAGTTACAGATACCATCTGAGATGATATGGGCCATTCATTCTTTGTATGCACAGGTCATAGGTAGAGTGCGATGCTCAGGTGAACTATCGGATCCCATTGCTAGCACCATTTGTGTGAAGCAAGGATGCCCTCTCTCCCCGACTCTATTTGGTCTCTACATCAACGAGATATCAAACTATATCCTACAAGCAAGCAAAGCCGGATAAACTTAGCAGGTATGCCAATCCATATCATGCTCTATGCTGATGATATCATTCTAGTTTCAGAGACACAGAAGGCACTACAGAGCCACCTACCAGCCTTGGATGATTTCTCCACACATAGAGGACTCACATTGAACCTTGGCAAGACCAAGTTCATGATTTTCCATACCTCCAAGACAATTCGGAGTAGAGCAGTGCTCCGCACAGGCGGACAGGTCGAGGTGGTTGATCCATATGTATACTTGGGGGTGACTTTTACTGGCACCACTAGCAGATTTTCCATGGCCCAGGCAGCCAGAGACCGGCTTACACGAGGATATGCAGCACTAGCCACCTTAGAGCGAAGATGCCATCAGGCCCACTTCTAGGAGCCCCGCACCAAGGGGCGGCTTTTTGACACTAGTCACACCTGCCATGGTGTATGCTGCCGCAGTATGGGCACCAGGGCTATCAACATCTCTATGGACACAGATAGAGCACCCACAGATCATCATGATCTCTCGTTGGCTCCACAGCAACCCCTCAGTACCACATGACATTATCACAGCAAAGCTAGCCGCACCACCGATGCTAGTAGAGACCCTCTTTCAGACAATTCGCTTCATCCAGCGTATGCGAGAGCTCCCACCAGACAAACGCACCCGTAGAGCTTTCGAGGCATCGATACAGCTGCATCAGGAGGGAGACACGAGAGCATGGTAGTCACAGGTCGTAGAGTGGTTTACATCCCATGGCTTGGACATCACGGACTTTCCTTCTTTCCAGTATGATCCCGATTCTCCCCACATACGCCTCTCACACCAAGAGAGGAATAGAGTTCTCAGACAAGATCTCTGTACATTCGGGAGACATGGATCACACCAAAGAGAGCCTCTTCCCACGAAGAGGTAGTACTACAGAGACCACTTCCTGACCATTCTAGGAAATGGTTTCATCCAGAGACCGAGATACATGGATGTCTACATGCCACAGAGAGCATTGGTCGCCATTGGACAGCTCAGAGTATCATCACACCAACTAGAGATTGAGACAAGGAGAGCTACACATGTCCCTAGAGCAGAGAGGACATGCGGACTTTGCAAAGTAGAGATTGAGAGCGAGGAGCATTATGTATGCACATGTAGAGCATATGAGGAGATCACAGGCGAATACCCGACCTTGTTCGCAGATCAGCCCACTGTACATCAGATTTTTGAGCCCAGTGACCAACGACAGTTCGAACGCTTCGTCCTAGAGCACGACAGCACCAGAATCCCTCCTCCAGGCATCATCAGTTGTGAGAGACGAGTGCCATACACAGCTTGCAGACTTCTTCCAGAGGGCCAGAGTACCACCCATGATCATTCAACGAGGAGTGACTCTGCAGCAAGCTGAGGAGGTCCGAGCTAGCAGACGCCCACGAACCCATGGAGGTAGGGCACCTCAACTACACCAAAGAGAGATTCAGAAGATCCAGGAGCACTACTACAAATCTCTAGAGGAGAGACGCATCCGGGCTTTTGCAGATCCAGCCACCATCTTACGCGAATTGTTCACACGCTACCCGCCCATGCATTATGTCTTACACCCTTATTATGGGACTGAATGGAGCTAGAGATATGATAGCATTTTTTTCTCATGATTGTATTTACCCCAGTATATCGGTTTGCATCTTTTCCCCAGTTTTGGAGCTCCACCCCCCACCCTTGTATCACTTCCCTCCTCCACATGGGAGACGTCAAGTACGACTATGTACCAGCGCGGACATTGACGATACTCTTCAACAACCAATGCAGTACATCCTCGGACATTGTACTTCATTTCATTTTGTACCCAGACATAGTATTAGATCCACCAAGATTGTATCAGTTTGGTCTAATAGGTCATTTTGGCCTTTTGAAAACATTTAATATAACATCTCATTTCATTTCTCTCTCATATAGCTATATTCCTATGTACCATGAATCCCCACAGCAACGTTAGGCCTGTCACCACAAAACAATACAAATTGACGTATATAAGAAAAAAACTCTCCTCTAAGGTGGATAAAACAAGTGTAGTGACTGTTGTCACACAACACTGCCTGCGTGAAGCCTCGAAATGCAGAACTCCGCCCCCAAGACCTAAGAAAGTCAAAGCATTTCTCCTTTGCCGTCAAAGAACGAACAAAGCACAAGGAGGTGGAAGGCTCTATTGAGTGCTTTGGCTTACTGGGTGGTGCTACAGATACTTTTCAGACGCTAGGTCGGGGAAGAGAAGTGCACGATCTAAGAAAACCACCACGTTTTAAAATGACACAAAATAGCAATAAGTAGGCAGATAAAAGTAAAAGGAACCTGATTTGCAGTTAACCAAACTGAGATGGTAAACCAGGACAGCAGACCCCTGCCTACAAGCGAGCAGGTGGCCAACTCACAACCATGGGATGTACATGCTATGACAGGAGAGATTAAACTCGTAGCAAGGAGCCAGGGCACTGGGAAGGTGTTATCTATTAATATGGGTGTAAAGTAGACAAAACCAATTTTCCAACTATATAGCTGAATTTTTGAAAAAAAAAAAATACAAGCACCTGAGTTCCATCAGCTGTCCATCGAGCTCCATAGCCTTCCTTTACTCGGATCTCAAACACAAATAAATTTGGAGGCATATGGTGAATATTTAGCCAGCAAGCATGTTGTATAAGATAAGAGATGCTATTTAATGCAAGTTCATTTTTCTTCTCATCTGTGAAAAGGATTAAACAGAACACAATCAATACTGTTTCAACAAATCTAAAACACGCTTCGTTTTCCAGGCATCTTACTTTCTTACATCAATCCACACATTTTCAGCCAATGATGTATAAAAATAAATCTCGCCACAACAGTTCACTTGGCACAACTCTAACACAGCCTCCATTGGGTTACATCAACGTCCTTAATGCACAACTCATCTTTTCTCCTACTCTTGGCCCTTGTGTTCCATCTGATGGCACTTTCAAGAGGTCCACATGATTCTAAGTTGCAGTATTAGAGGCTCATACTTTCCATCTTGAAATCCTTTCATCATTGCTTTACTCAGGTAATGAACTTCTATCAGCTTGCCTTCTCAAACCCTTGTTGCCATTGTGTTCATATATTGAGTTGCTGAGGCAGAGACAAACCCCAAAGTTACTATCTCTGTCTTGCTCATTAAAACTCTTCAGTCAGTACCCTTCTCCCCTCTGTCAGCAGATCTTCCCATTTAAGTAAATCACTTTCTTTAAATGTTACTCTTCGATGTATTAATACTTCAGAAGCATAGTCAACTGAATTCAGCATGTGCTTCTAGGCTTCTAGGTGTGCTTTGTCTTCTCCCTAGGCATACAAAGTGGTGATAACATGTCGAATCCCACACAAAATATCCAATCACTAAACAGATTTTCATCAAAAAAGTTTTTTGTTAATTTTTCCCTCCATTAAATAATACGTTCTGAAAGCCTTGTAATGCCCATCTCTTGTGCATGTTTTCATCACACATTCATAAAGAAATGGTACTTTCAATAAGGAACAAAGATCCAAATCAATTGCATTATCAAAAGAGAAACATACTTTGAGTCAAAACCACGTTCTCATAATGATAGTGAAATATCCATAAACAAGCAGACAGACAGAACTGATTTGATAACTTGGCAACTGTGACAACAGCTTTGTCAACAAAATGAACCTTTCTATCAACAGCAATAGGCGAGTCCCATCCTTGTTAAAAAACAAGTTCTTGCCTTAAGCCTGCATAGCTTGTCCTTCAAGATTGCATTCACCAGTTTCTTTCCCGTGCTTCATGCCAATAAAGTAAAATTCCAAATCCTTACAAGTACTTCCCAGCAGACTAGACTATTACTGGGCATAACTCATCATTTGCTCCCCTTACTTTTAATTTTATCTCTCCTCTTTTGTTGGAGATGATATAGTGATATGCTTAACTCTTGAAAGTACGCTTACTGGTGATAATTAGTAGAGATGAAAGATGAATGATAAATCAAGAACATAAAGAAGTAGAAAAGGAGAGAAAAGTAAATAATTGGAGCAAATGAGAAATAAATATAGAATTACTTTATTGACGTGAAAGGCCCTCCCTTGCGTTTTGGCTTGGCTCTTGCCTAGCTCAGCGTAGGGATCATCAATACCTCCGTATCCAAGTACCTTCAGTACCCGCAATACCAAGCACCAAAGTACCCGTAGTATCCAATCCTTAGCCTCGCATTATCAAGCACCTCCCTTGACCTTCGAGACAATGATGTACAACGGCATCCGATTGTATGAATGAAACAAAAGAGCGTGCATAAGTGTATAGTACATGCAACATCTTTACAGCCGAGTCCAAGATTACATTCATTCTAACCCTAGCATAATATACATGTACAAGTATGCTCAACTATGGGAAGATACTAACCCCATCCGATCGAAACACTAGGGCTCAAGATGAAGTGCATAGGTGGAGAGAGCGCCCTCTCAAGAGTGCTGAAAATGGAATCTGGTAGTAAAGCTCCTCTTTGTGCACTTTATATCTTGCACTAATCACCTCTTAGTTCCTCGTAGTCCAACGCCAGAGACATTTAGGTCCTAACAGTGTGGCCTCCAACATGCTCTAGCAACCCTATCCCTTTCACTATACGCCCTATGGTGGCTAGTACCTATTACCTCTCTATCCATGCTTTGCACAATAGTGGACAGTGTTGGGCATTCTTGGGAAAGGGTTATGATTCATCTTTGTTTTGTATGTTTCATTTAACGAGACGGCACCACGTGCCAACAGAAAAGAACAGACTAAACAGACTTTAGACGCTTCAAAACAACTAAACTGAAAAAGAGAGACTTCCCACGAGATACGGAGTGGCGTAGTTCCACCCCACAGAGCACTGACCCCAAACTGTGGCACCCCTTTCAGTATTTCTTTATATTGCTTCAGTGATGTACAATTGTGGCAACATTGCTCTACATCTCCCGCAGGAAGGATGCCAAAGAGTGAACCCTCACCCTCAGTTCATATTACAAGGCCCTTGGCCATCCAAAAGCAGTTTACGTGAAAAGCTTCAAGTCCCAAAACCTAGCGCAAAAAGCAGCCAGCGCGATTCGTGAAAATCCGTGCAATTGCCACGTCATCATGTCAAGAAAAATTGTGGCCGTCGGTACAACCTGCCACATCATCATCTTTTATGCAAGGGTGTGTGTGTGTGTGTGTGTGTGTGTGTGTGTGTCATCTTTATGCTTAGGCCCCTTCGGCCAAGTTCCATAAGTTGTTATGGATTAGGATTTTAATCCTAATCCGTATTTAATAATTGGGGCCACTCGACAAGGATCTGTAAGTTGGTGAGGACTTAATCTTCTTCTGCTCCTCGGCCGAGATCTATAGGTTGGCTATGTTTAGGGCTAGGGAGTCCTAACCCTCTGGGCCTTCAGTGGATTGACACGTCAGCAGTTTGTGACATGCCCTTTCTTGAAAAAAGAGTAATCGTCCGCAATTATATCTACAAAACAACTCAAGTTAGATTAAAAAATATCCGAAGGTCATTTAGTTCTCTCATTCCATATTGAAGCTCTTCATATTTTGGCATAGCAAAATCAGCCATCACACCCAAATTGCATTGATCTATAATGGGTATCTTGATGCACTAAAGTTACATACCCAGGCAATCTCACCCAAGTAGGACAACACATTACGATGCAACACAAATGCTTACATATGCATGTTACAAGACACAGAATCATAAAGTCATCGATGAACACTCCCCCCACAAATCACATCCAGGTCCTGGCCATGAGCTATTCATTAACTCCCTCATCATCCCGCAAATAACCTAAAAAGGTCCGGGCCATGAGATATAAAGGCACTTTACAGCCAAACGCTCCCCAGACCGCAGCTTGTGTCGCTTGGAGATATTGGACGCCCATCCCGACGGCGTCTGGGCTAGATCCCCTCTCCCAAGAGCGAGACATAACACTCTCTCTCTCTCTCTCCAATGTGGGCCTTTGTCTTCCAATTTTTAGCTCGAGTTACTCTAAGTTCTTTCAATGTTGAATGCAAGCAAGACAGTTAAATAGATGTCAAGATCTAACCAAAAACCTCAAGCAAATGCTACCTCTTTTACTTCAATATTTGTCGACATACACCTTTACTTGGGAGTCTCACCATGCGGGCATGTTTGAAGTTGGAAAACAATTCGACACAATCATCACATCATCACATCTTTCCAAATAGAAGGATAAAAATACTCCAAAACAGCCGCCTCTCTCTCTCTCTCTCTCTCTCTCTCTCTCTCTCTCTCTCTCTCTCTCTCTCTCTCTCTCTCTCTCTCTCTCTCTCTCTCTCTCTCTCTGTGTGCACCTCTCTCTCTCTCTCGGCACCTTTCTCTCTCTATAGCTACACGTGCATTGTTCTCTGTGTCGCCAGAGCTACAAGGCACACTGCCGGATGAAGGAGGCTACAACACATGCTCTCTCCTGTGCAACTCTCTTCTTCTCGGTTGTGTGTGGGTGTGTGTGTGTGTGTGTGTGCGCTAATAAAAAGAGGAAAATGGTATAACCTTTCTATCACCAAAGTGTGGTAGATTGGTTATGCCATTTTCCTCTTGAATAACAGGTCTTGAGTTCAACTCTCCTCGTCGGCTAGATCTTTAAGGTCCCTTGGGATAGTTTCCTACGACGTTGAAACTCTCTTCTTCTTCTTCTTCTTCTTCTTCTTCTTCTTCTTTCTCTCTCTCTCTCTCTCTCTCTCTCTCTCTCTCTCTCTCTCTCTCTCTCTCTCTCTCTCTCTCTCTCTCTCTCTCTCTCTCTCTCTCTCTCTCTCTCTCTCTCTCTCTCTCTCTCTCTCTCTCTCTCTCAGTTCCAGCTAGTAGCACTTCTAGTTTCATTTTATATATTTTTTGTACCCAAGCATGGTATCAGATTCACCAGTTATTAATGGTTGGGTCCCATAGGTCATTTTGTCTTCTTGAATACGTTAATATATCAGTTCATTCCTCTCACGTGGCAATCAACTTCAAAATACGATGCTTTAACAGGAGTCTCTCTCTCTCTCTCTCTCTCTCTCTCTCTCTCTCTCTCTCTCTCTCTCTCTCTCTCTCTCTCAGCTAGTAGCACTAGAAATTTTTTTGCTCCCAAACATGGTATCAGATTCACCAATTCGTAATGGTTTGGTCTCATAGGTCATTTTGGCCTCTTGAATACGTTAATATATCATTTCATTTCTCTCCTGTGGCAATCAACTTTAAAATTTGAAGCATTGACAGGACTCTCTCTCTCTCTCTCTCTCTCTCTCTCTCTCTCTCTCTCTCTCTCTCTCTCTCTCTCTCTCTCTCTCTCTCTCTCTCTCTCAGCTAGTAGCACTAGAAATTTTTTTTCTCCCAAACATGGTATCAGATTCACCAATTCGTAATGGTTTGGTCTCATAGGTCATTTTGGCCTCTTGAATACGTTAATATATCATTTCATTTCTCTCCTGTGGCAATCAACTTCAAAATTTGAAGCATTGACAGGAGTCTCTCTCTCTCTCTCTCTCTCTCTCTCTCTCTCTCTCTCTCTCTCTCTCTCTCTCTCTCTCTCTCTCTCTCTCTCTCTATACGTGTCTCCGTCTCAATGTTCGGGAAAAGTGTACCTCAACTTAGCCTCGAGCCCGTTGAAAAATCAAAACAGCCAGTCGAAAGGAGAGAAAGAAGGAGAAAATATGCTTGAAAAATGCCAATTGTTTTGAAACATCAAATGATCTCCTCTTTAAAATTCCTAAGATTGGGGTAAAACCCCTTGCCTCCCCCACCTAAACTCCACCAAAACTGGGAGAATTAGGATTTGTGTGCAAGGTTCATTGTGCGAACGCTCAGCTAGTAATTGGAGGGGTTAACCATGCCCTATCTGTCTATTGGGGTTTGAGTACCCTATAAACGTGCAAAACGCCCCTAATATAACATTTCATCTCTCCAATTTGAAGCATTAATAGAATCGCTCGCTCTCTGTCTCGCTTGCTCTCTGCGACGGCCACACCTTTTGCGTGATTATCCCGCCCCCTACGCCTAACCATCTCTATCACACACACACACACACCATTTGTGCCTCGACAGTCGCCGGCAGTGTTTGGGAAAAATCATTTTTCCAAACATACAAAATTCCTTTCCTTGAATTTTCCATGAGGAAATTTTAGAAAATTAGGTTATTTTTTCGGGATTTTGCACTATTTTTCTCTATTTTGGAGCGGAATTTCTCCTTTTCTCCTTGCTCTTAAACGGCATTTTTTATATTGAAAACGACACGATATTAAGCCAAGACACATTTTTCACCGAACACTGGTCGCCGCCAAAAAACTCTCTCTCTCTCTCTCTCTCTCTCTCTCTCTCTCTCTCTGTGTGTGTGTGTGTGTGTGTGTGTGCGCGCGCGCGCGCGCGTGTGTGTGTGTGTGTGTGTGTGTGTGTGTGTGTGTGTGTGTGTGTGTGTGTGTGTGTGTGTGTGTGTGTGTGTGTGTGTGTGTGTGTGTGTGTGTGTGTGTGTGTGTGTGTGCGCGCGTGTGTCACACTCGCTGCCTTGTCCAACGGTGCCTACAAAGGAAATTAGGGTGTAAAATAATGAAGCAATTCACCTCCAAAGCCTACATAATCAACTCAAATTCTAGTTTTAGCATCTTGTATTGTTAGACAATCAGTCTTCTTATGTAAGCTACAACCAGGGGTATTTTGGTAATTTTGGTAAATTAACAAGGCATTTTGGGAATGTTTGACAAAATATTAGGAGTATTTTGGGAATTTATGAAATTTGAGGGGTATTTTGGGAATTTCCACAAATTACCCTCATTCTGCAGCGCATTGGCAGCGGGGAGAGAGAGAGAGAGAGAGAGAGAGAGAGAGAGAGAGAGAGAGAGAGAGAGGAAATTTAAGAAACTTAGATTATTTTTTCAAGATTTTTCTTTATTTTGGAGCAGAATTTCCTCGTTTTCTCCTTGCTCTCAAACGGCATTTTTGATATATATATATATATATTATTACCCGGTCATTTTGCACATGCCAGATATCCACAGGATATTCACATTTTTGTACATGGATCTGTCACATAGGCCAGTTTTCTTTGGCCTTTTGAAGACGTAAATAAAATCTTTCTTTCTTTCTTCTTTCTCTTGTATCACACTATTGCCTTGTCTAACGGTGCCTACAAAGGAAATTAGGTCTAAAATAATGAAGCAACTCATCTCCAAGGCCTACATAATCAACTCGAATTCTAGTTTTTAGCGTCTTGTACTGTTTGACAATCAATCTTCTTATGTAAGCTACAACTGGGGGTCTTTTGGGAATTTTGGAAATTTACACGGCATTCTCGGAATGTTTGACAAAATATTGGGAGTATTTTGGGAATTTATGAAATTTGAGGGGTATTTTGGGAATTTCCACAAATTACCGACGTGCTGGCAACGAGAGAGAGAGAGAGAGAGAGAGAGAGAGAGAGAGAGAGAGAGAGAGAGAGAGAGAGAGAGAGAGAGAGAGAGAGAGAGAGAGTTGGGAATTTCCACAAATTACCCTTTTGCAGCACGTTGGCGGCGAGGGGGTGAGAGAGAGAGAGAGAGAGAGAGAGAGACTCCTTCTGTAGCGCCCTGGCCCCTATTGAATGGCGTAGACATGGTCTTTGTCAGTGAGCATTAACGCACACGGAGTCGGATGGTGCAGTCAACGTCTCTCTCTCTCATTCTCAGTTCGCACGCTTGTCGCTGTCTAGACTTGCTTGCAGGGCACACTCGCCTGAGCAAGGAGATAATGCCATGTGGCAAGAGGGAGGGGGGATCCTTTTATTATAGTATAGATACTGCCATACGCTTTTCTTCAATTCCTCAAGTTTTGTGAAGCATACTGATCTATTTCCTGTCAATCCAAGAAAACCTGTGGAAAGATATTATATTCTTCGTACCACTGCACTCTCACTTTACAATGGTACTTTGCCAAAACCCCTCATTTCCCTATGATCTTTAACTCCCTGGTTGCCTTTGGAAGAGGATTCTCACGAAGGCTATCAAGATTTCTCTCATGATTCACACACACACAGAGAAATTGGACAGCTTTCTTAGCATCCTTACTCTTTATCCTTGCGTAGGCCGATCTATCACCTTTGTCTCCATCCACACTCTATGGCTACCCTAAGATGGGTGAATAAGTTGACATCTCTTGCACAAAGAAATTTTGCTCATCCTTTACATCACCTATAGCCACCTTGACATTAGGACAAGCTCCATATAGATCCCTTGAGGAGTTGTTTGCAGCTCTTATCATCCATCCATGATCTGTGTCAATTGGTCACTTCCTCTTCATGTAGATACTTTTGGACATGAGAATGATTTCAAAGCCATGATAATGCTCATCTAGATCTCCCACTTTGACCAATGTTTTTGTGGTGGCTCTTGCTCAATGGCTCCTTGCATAAAATGACTCCCGTGTATAGCATCCTCAGCATCCATAAAGCGAACATGTTTTCTATTCCCAGAGGAATGATAGCATCCTACCATGCTTTCGGCATGGTCATTGTCATGTATCTGTATTCCTTGTACCTTTGAAGTATCCCCTTTACCCAATGCATGCCTCTTCCTCTTGACATGATTTCTTTATGAAACTCTCGCTTTGCAATTCCAAGAACTTCACCCAATGTAAACTCACTTTGCTATTCAAAATTCTCTCTTCCAATACCTTCTTCACATTCGTAGCAGCCTCCATATCTGATTGCAACTTATATGCAAGCAAGAATCTTTGCTTTGCTCTTTGTCTACTCTTGCTTCCTCTCAGATGATATATCCTTCATGGGCACTTCAGGTAGTGGAACCTGTTGCGATGAAGCCTCCCTAGGAGGAATAGTATCTCTACTTTCCCACTCTGGTAGCCCTTTGAAGTCCCTTCATCTCCATTTTCTCATTTGCGCTTATCTTCTACGATAGCTTCATGATTTGGGCATTAAGCAATGTATGCATGAACTGACAAAGTATCCACTGGATCATTCCATCATGTTGTTTCACGAATACAATCTCCAAATTTATGCAGTAGATCTATTCCACAGTATTTGGCCATAACTCATCTGATACATGCACATCATTGCTTAGATCTTTATTCGACACATGCTCAATCTTCATCCCATAGGTTGTTGCCTTAACCCTAGCAATAGCTTGGCTTGTGGCCATTTTCTGTCCCCACTTTGAACTGTTGCTTCTTTTTGCACACCTACCACATGGAGCTCCAGCAAAACCCCACCGCAAGATCACACCGCCGGCTTTGATCGCAACAAATCCCGTCGCTTTCCGACCCTTCCAAGCCCTCGAACGACGAGACCTAAATTGGGTAAAAATCATCTACTCCTCCACAACAGTAGCCCTCCGACTTTGTCTGGATGTATCTTTGCATCGCGAACTCCAATTGAGATAACGTAACTTCCAATGGACCTCACATGTTGCATAGCACTCTAGCAAACCTTGGCGAGGTTGACAAAATCCCTGAAGGCACACCTACCGAGGGCGGTCAAACTAACACACAACTTGCCCTCGGTAAAACTTCAACCAAATATAACCTGATCGTTTGAACTTTGATTGCCGATCCGGGAAGACAGACATGTACCGTAAATCGAGCACTTCAAGCCCATGCACCAATATCCTCCCCCCACCATCCATCTGCAGCTGTCCAATCTGGCAAGGATATGCAAACCACTTTAAACTTCAATCTACCATAACTTGCACTCCGTAGCTCCGTTTGATGAGCCGCCTGGACCAGCTTGGAGAGCACATTGAGGACCACCTTTGGTACTTCCATTTCTGCAATTGGAGCACTTTGTCCAGCCATCTTTGATAGGCACCTTGGCAAGGCATATTGGTCCAAAAACCACACTTGCCATTGACCTTGGTATCTGCTTTGTCGCCTCGGCATATACCTGCAAGCACACATAGCTATGCCTTGCACACTTCATAGCATTGACAAACTTTAGTTGCACCAACGTTGAGTTGGGGCATACGTAGGTTGTAAATCAAAGGCTTCAAGGTAAAGCTGGATTACATTTGGTGACTCTTAACAATTCACTCTTCCATCCATTTTGCATCCATAGGTGAATAGTTCTTGAACTTCACCAAATAACGATGAACAAATTTTCCCTTGACTTTTCTCTCCTTATGTGCCAAAATCTGCTCAGGTAACAAGATCTCATCAAGTTCCTCAACTTGTGGTGATCTTCATCTTGCATATCTTCAGGCACACCACCGACAAAGGGTCTTAAAAGACTCACGTGAAACACATTTCAAATCATCCTAAGTGTCGGGAGATTTCACCCTATTAAAACATTATTTATCTTATCAAGTACTTGAAAAGGCCCATAGTAAAGCATATTGAGCTTCGGTTACAACCTTTCCTTTCACTTCATCTTCTTTAATATGGCCTTTTCAAACCGTAGAAGAACCAGGTCCCAATCACCAAATGAAAACATCGGGGGTGACGATCAACAACCCTTTTCTGCTTTGCCTAAGTCTTCTCTAAGGCAAGCTTAATTTTCTTATACATTTCATCCATACTTTCAACAAATTGATCTACTTCGAAAATCATGTCGTGCAAAATGAGAGAAACCTTTTTGCCACATTTATAAGACCAAATGGCATCACTAGAAACTCATATAGACCAAACGTCTTTCTAAACACATCTTTTGGCCTGATACGAATGTGATGGTATCCACTCTTATGATCTGTGCTCCCCATCCTACGCACTGCCCCCCTCCCTCCCACTCGCATTGTCCTTGCCCTGCCCCCCCCGGGTGCATGCACAACCTCTTCGTTCCCGCCCGCTGCCTCTCCCCTTTTCGCTCCCGCCCGCTACCCACCCCTCCATATCTGGCACTAAACCACATGTGGGTTTGTGTTTTGTCCTCTTTGTCCTCTAAGTCAATTAGCCTCTTCCTCTGTGGACAATCTGCACCAAAATGACCACGCTGCTCTCAAATAAAGCATTTATTCTCATCTGTTAAAGCCTTCTTCTCTTCGAACGACCTGTGCACAAAAGGCTTCTTCTTTTGTTTCTTAGCTTGTCCTCCAAAAGTCTCGGTTGAGTCCTTAGCTTTCTCTACCTTTTCTGACCTCTAGGACACTTCAAGGGTCTCTTTTGCAAAGGGCTTCTTTGCTAAATTTTTCTTTGGCTGGCCCCCCTTTCACATTGCCCTGGAATTTATTGTCCTCTCCCTTCAACAAGGCATGACCAATGTTGGCAACTTCCATAAGCTGAGTAAGGATGGCCACTCTATTCTTTGTACAGTAGTTTCTGACCTTTAGACAGCCCACAACAATACTTCTCAATCTGCTATGTCAACGGCACGAACCTGTAGGAAGTTATTGAAAGCAACGCTTTACAAAACTTCCAATTGTTGTACTCCTCTAAGCTTTTGCAAGTTGCCGCATCAAGTTGGTCCAAACATTGCTTCAAATTCATTTCAGAGCCATTCAAATGCAAACATTTGCTTTAAGTAAACCCATGTGATGGGTGCCTGTCCTTGAATCAACAAAGTCGTCCACCATGAACACGCATTTTCTTTCAAGAAAGTGACAGCTTTCCTGACCTTGGAGGCCTTTGTAAAATTCCCCCCTACATAAGCAGTATCAACCAGTTGGAGAAAGGTAAGAGCCTTCGTCTTATCCTCAAATCCACTGAAAGTATCAAACTTCACAATTACACCACCTTCTTTGTATGGTTTTGGCTTTTACAACACTCACAAATTATCCTAGGGAAGTGTCTGCCACAAGGGTACAATGGTAGGGATCATATGTGCCCCTTGGCCGTTAACATTTTGGTTCCTTGGTGCCATATTTGCCTGCTCGTCAAAAAAACTATCTATACCAAAAGCGGCTTGTGGCACCTTAGATTACATTGAAACCCTAGCTATAAGCCTATATTACCATACAAGGGGTTTGGCATTATGCCTTGTACACCCCAGAAGACTATTCCTAGCATGTACTACTGGTTTCTAGGCGCATAAACAGTCATGCTTTGAAACACAGATCCACCCCCAAAATACCCAAGATGTACCGTGAGTGCTGGAAAAACCTAATGCATAGCTTGAAAATTAATTCCCTATCCATTTAATCCAACATTTGGACTCTTAAAGGTGGCTGGTTGGATTGGTATAGCTTGTGGATTAGCCACCTGTTTGTGGACAGAAAGAGTTTGTCTTGGAGCCCCAATTGACTTCGCAACATGGGAACACTCCCTGCCCTACTGAGACGCATAAGGGACCTCCCCTTGAGTCTCAACAAGCTCTACTACATGAGAAAGTTTCCTTGTCTACTGTGACATTGGTGGAACTTGCAGAAATCCCATAAACCGAGGGTTCTGCACCAACCGAGTAAACACATTCACAACAACACCAATTGCATCCTCGTCTAGTTGCCTAGTCATAAACCCTTAAACTTGTGGAGCATTCACATCAATGAAAGATACAAACAGTGCTGGCCGTCAACTCTTATCAACCTGAAACACTAGATGAACAGCCTATTTGTCCTATGAAAAGGATCCCTCTTCCCTGGTGTCATTCGTACTGTCAACCATAGTGTAATTCCAAGTTCCTATGCTTTGTGTCTTCGCCGAAAACCAACCAACGCTCACTTCTTGAGAAAGAAGTGATTCTATATTGGCGACAAAACCATGAAACTAGCCCGTAGACTCACTAAAGGGCGGTAGACTTTGGCTTTCACCCGATCTTTACGCTGTTTAACTTTACGACACAAAGGAAGTTCACGAATAAACCTATCACTAGAATTCAACGCTTCAAAAACAAATCACGCCTTGGCAGCTAGAGTGCTCCCAAGTAGACAATGACACCGCATTGGCCCCAAAGGCTGACGCCCCTTTCGGTATTTCTTTATTGTAATTAAATTTTGGAGAAAACCTGTAAACTCCTACGTGCTGTCCCACTTTTAACGGACTGAAAATGGCCTACTCTAGCCCAATTTCAGTAACATAATGATTGTAAAAGGCTTCATAGACAAAATCCCCATGCACTAGGTGACTTCCCGCGCGCAATAGAGCACTTTGACAAACCTAACGAGAGGATACAGCTCGCTGAAATCTCTGTTTTTCACCTCTAAAATGCACCCGAACACCTGTTTCGCAATTCCCTAGCTTCCACGATGCTCCAGGGGCATTTTGGCATCAAAAGGGTTGAAACCCTAAACCTGCAAAAAATTACACCCAGCTGTAATTCCCCGTTTGGCTCCATTTCGCATGCCAGTCACAACCGTAGCAAGCCCTCAAGTTCCCGCACCTGTAGGGCTACTTGCCCTTTGATTTGGACGAGATTTCTCACGAGAAATCTCTCTGAATCAATTTGTACCTGCTGAGGATTAACAGTCAGTTCATCCCGCTACCTATGCAAGAGGCTCTTGCCTCGGCAATCGCACATAAACCCACATAGTTGTACATACAGATGAATAGCGCTTAAGCCAGGAATCACGATTCTATATTCAAAACAAGAGAGAGGTGCAAGAGAGCGGAATCATCGTGCTACATGGAACAAGGTTTCCATTATAGCTGTAATCATGCACCCACTACTCACAGATACTGTAGGCTTAAAATAAAGGAGAAGGCAGCCCAGATCAGCCCCAAATCAATTTGGGCGCCCCCTTGCAGTTGAGGTGCCTTGCAGTTTTGCTCTAGAGCTGCCAAGCGCCTGCCCAGTTTGCTCTTTAGAGTTAATTTCCTAGTGCCCACCAACATATAAAGTGTCGCGTGGGGCCTAAATGACTTTGAACTGAGCCTAGCCACCCTTTTACTACTCGGATTCAAATGCCAATCGGCCCAATCAACTAATGGCGACGTGGCCTTCATTGCTGCAAGTGAAACTCTCGGCCATCAATCGTTTCACACTAGCCATACAATGTCCGGCCATTTGGACTTCAACAAGACGGTCCCAAAAATTAAATAAAAATCGGGTGAAAGAAACCAACGACTAAAGTTAGTGGTTGTCATAGCCTCGTGACAGAACCAGTCAAGGATTTGAAGCCTGGCTTCTTACCGTATTGAATTGCTCCTCTTGGTCCATTGGAACAATCTCATCCCACGAAATAGTATTCAGAAAAATTGGTTTACCGAGGAGGTAACTAGGCCAAAAGCTAGATGGCCATGTCCTCTGAACCAATAAGCTGTCCCATATCAAATATCTCCTTCTGAAGCTCCTGCATCATGTTGACGTGATCCCTCATGGATGAGTTTTTCACATCCAAGGTCCTCAACTACACCTCTAAGGCTATCCACTTCATTGGAGAGACTCGATCATAAAGTGAAGAAAGCCGATCCCAAATCGACTTTGCGTTCTTCATCAATTGGATGTGACTGACGACTGATGGTGTACTACTGAGGATTAGGAAAGACTGGATTCGAGCATTGACACGCTCCAATAACTTTGCTCTTGCAGGATCCTTTGGCTTTTGCTTGTCACAAAGCCTTCAAGCTCGTAAGAGTTTAAGACGGCCATCATGGTCGCTTTCCAAATGGCATAGTTATCGCCATTCAATTACCAATCCGAGGGAAAATTAGGGAGGGTAGGTATCTTGATTGGTTGATCACCTACGCCGGAGTAGAACTGGGATCAATCTTCCCACTCCTCGTTGACGGGTGGTTAACCGTGAGCAAATTTCCTCTCGGGAATGGGTAGCCAACAGATCTCCGATCTATCGCAACAAATCTCCTCGTAGACGAACTCCTATCACGTACCACCCCCCCGAACGGGCACGGGTAGCAATCAAAAAGTGCATGCATGCACGCAAGTAGGGGCTCATGCGGAGGGGAAGTGGAGCCCTAGAGAGAGGGAGCGGTATCGCTGGCAAAAATGTTGGAGAGAGAGAGAGCGCACACACAAAACGCTAGAGAGAGGGTGTGCCCAAAACGTTGGAAACTCTACTCACTTTTACAACAAGCCAAAAGTTAGGGGGAGGGGGGGGGCGGGGGGGGGGGGGGGGGGGGGGGGGGGCTGCATATATAGGGCAATAGCAAAATTGCCCTACCGTGCATAAAACCCCATGATCCTAATAAATGGCCAAAATGCTAATAAATGTGTAAATTCACTAAAAATGACCTGCAACACATATTTAGTAGCAGAAATGCAGAATACTCGAGACGCATGCCAGCTTGTCAGGTGGGCAACGCTAGAGAGAGGGTGTGCCCAAAACGTTGGAAGCTCTACTCACTTATACAACAAGTACGGGGGGGGGGGGGGGGGGGGGGGGGGAGGGAGGGGGGGCTGCTGCATATATAGGGCAATAGCAAAAATGCCCTACCCTACATAAAACCCCATGATCCTAATAAATGGCCAAAACGCTAATAAATGTGTAAATTCACTGAAAATGACCTGCAACACATATTTAGTAGCAGAAATGCAGAATACTCGAGACGCATGCCAGATTGTCAGGTGGGCAACACCATGGAGTGCATCGTCAAGAAAAGATACGTCTACTTGAGATACTGCCAGGCACAGCCACAAAACAATCCCCCCCATCCCCCCCCTCCTTATCTGCTCCTGGGAGATACTAGAGCCACCACCAGACAAGACACTTGACACTTTGATGACTCGTCGACCTCTTTTCTCACCCAATTCCTCACCACTTCACTCTACCCAGTTGCACAGCCACCAATTCAACGTTGACCTCTACCGTCACTACATTCTACCATTATGTCAGCTCCTTAATGTCTTTGATTCCCAAGCTGATCTCCTCTCCTTTTTTTTCCCTTCTCGGCTTCTATCTTCAGGACAAAGAGAGACCTTGCAAATATGCAAGTAATATTGGTATGGGTAAAAAACATTGTAGACAAACTTGCGCTCAAAATATGAGCTCAAAAACATTATATTACCATCAAAAGGCTAAAATTTTATTATCCAGATTCCTACGATGTTAAAATACTCTTCTTCTGGGAAAGGGGGGGGGGGGGGGGGGGGGGGGGGCTAATAAAAAGAGGAAATTGGTATAACCTTTCTATCACCCAAGTGTGGTAGATTGGTTATGCCGGTCCTGAGTTCAACTCTCCTCGTCAAATAGATCTTTAAGGTCTCTTGGGATAGTTTCCTACGACATTAAAATACTCTTCTTCTTCTTCTTCTAAAAGCAAGGCAGGTTTCAAACTTGAACTTATATATACAGTCAAATTCTATATATATATATATATATATATATATATATATATATATATATATATATATATAAAATATACACACATATATGTACATTTTCATGACCCTTGCCCTGTGCCAAAATGAGAGGGCCCTAAAAAATGTTGAATGCCGGAGTAGTTCAAATTTAAGGCTTGTTGTCGACGATGCACGCTGTCAACGACAGTGACAGCCGTATTGTCGTCATCGTCGATGTGCCACCACCCTAATTGTTGTTTTCATGCCACTGGGATTGGCACGTGTCAAACACATGTGTCAAGCCCACATTTTTGAGAGAGACTATGGGCTCATTTTCATCTTTTTTTGCAGGTGTTCCGCAAGCAGTGCACAAGGGAAAGCATATTGGATTTGTCCACCTCTAAATATCATGGGAAAAAGGTGCATACAATGACATATATCTCTCACCTAGAAGGAGAAAAGCTAAGTCTAAAGTAAAAGGCTAAAAGCTAAGTCTAAAGTAAAAGGCTAATAGCTGCCCACCTCAATAGTCAAACATAGCTGAGATAATAATAATTCTTGATCTAAATAAGCCATATTTGTGAGAAGGAGACCTCACTACACCTACATAGGTGCCACCACCCAACAGAGTCCCAATTTTCTAAGCAACTCGCAATAGTGCATTAATCTGAGTGCTAAAAGCTATCCCACTTTCGTAAGTTTGTCAATATAGTGCCTTGCAATAACTACAATCTGTTCAGAATGTCATTCCTGAAGTATAACTTTAAAAAAAACATGCTTTAGAATTGTCGAAATCCCAACATCATACTCACCATCTTGTGTTGAATAAGTGGAATAGCTTGATTATCAAAGACGACCAACTATACACTTCAATGTGTAAAAATGGTTACAAACCAAGAAAAGAAATAAACTTCAAGTAGACATAAAACAATTCAATTAGAGTGCAATTTTACCATTCCCTGAGAACGGTCCCCACCAACCAGAGCTACTCCGATGAACATGTTTTGCCAAAGCCCGTCCACCACTAGTTAATTTAGTACCTACAACCTTCAAAAAAAGTTTGGATTGCAACACTTATTTATCAATGCATACGAATCATATACTCACATCAGTTTTATTGGCTTCTAGAAAAGATGCCAACAGCAAAGATCTTGAGGGAGGTAATGCTTCTGTGATGCTTCCTATTGTGGATCGAAAGCCCAACAATGCTTTTACACCTTCTATACTCAACACCTACAAATAAACATTCTGTTACAAAAACAAAGGGAATTTACTTTTGTGGATAAGTTCACCTTAAGTTTTATTGAAATCTCCATGTTTAATTTGAATTCCACATTAATAGCTTTTCGTACTGAAAGCTATGGTGGGATTTAATTGGGAAGGTTCCTCTCACTTGCTTACAAGCAGCATTGCCTTGCAATTTTCCACAATCAGGAAATTGGTTTTGAAAGCAACTTATGATTCGCCCACTTTAAAGAGCAAGATAAGCTAGTGTTGTGTTGTCTGCTACATTATACCTCAATCACTAAACCGTCACAATATAATAAACTTTTATGTGAGGACGACTTCTATATCAGGATTAACACACTTTCTTGCAGCTTTTATACCTTTCAGGGTGTCACTTAACAGAGGGCTAGTGCACACTTCAGTGGACCACCGATAACCCCTTTACATAAACTCTTCAGTCCCCCCTCCTTCCCTGTGTTATGAATGGAGGATATATCCACAAGAGAAGCTCTACATCTATACACCTGTATAACTCCAACAGCCCTTGTCTACAACAATCAGCTCTGCACCTCCTTATCTTTGCCTCACTAGCCTTCTCTTTCTCTTATCTCAGTCTCGCCTCCTCTTTCTCTGAACCTCCTTGTATTTTCCTCTCTCCTTCTAGCCTTCTCTTTTCAGATCTCCACCTAATCCACTACCTGTTTCTTTCTAATATTTTGCAAACAATGACACTCTGCTGTTAAATGACAGCCTTTCACCACTCTTGTCGTAGAATGAGCTATGATAGTCGCACTATGCCTCAAAAATTACTGGTACGATGACAAGAGATTGTAGAGAGAGGTGGCAACAAGGGGCGCCACACACCGACAGGCACAGATTATTTTCCAATGCCTTGTGAGATGAAAGAAGAGAGCATGTTTAGCTCAGCTTGAGGTGTTGTACAAGCTATTCTTGAGTCGGGATTCTAGAGAGGCATGGAGATCATTTCGAGAGCAGTGACCCCCCACACCCATTAATTCTGCGGACACATGGAGATAATATGCAACAAGTCTCTATATAGTGCCAGCTCAGCCTCCCCTACCATTAAAACCAATGTCTCAACCCAGAACTTCCACCTCCTTCACCGTCAGTATGATACGTGATGCCATTGAGAGACTACACATAGGTGGATCACATGATCACCATGGTCTAGTTACCAACATTTGTCACGCCCGAGATACATTGGCACCTATGTTGGCGCACATGTTTAACGGAGCCATATGCGAAGGCTTTCCTCAGAGCCACAGCATTAATGCTATTGTGCCAATACTGAAGACAGGGGATCCTATGCTCCCTAGTAACTATCGTACCATCACATGCGCCAAGCTTTACACTTCTCTGATTGAGCATGAGTTGTTGGGCACAAAGAGAGGGTGTATGAGCACAAGGATAGGTTGGATTTAGGAAAGGATTCTCTGCGCTTGACCGTCTACTTACACTTTGAGCTATCATTGAGGGGATTCGAGCACATGGGCGGGCGTCCTATAGATTGTTGCTTTGTGGATTTCTACAAAGCTTTTGATACGATACCAATGCATAGATTGTATGATTTGGATGCTCCAATTGAGATTACATGGGGTATCTTGGCAAATCATGAGACAATGGCAGGTAGAGTGCATCCAGAGAGCTTTACGATCGTTGGACTCCACTCTCTCCTATATTTATCAATTTATATATTGACGAGGTTTCAAATTATACTGACAGAGGGGGAGATAGAGGTGCACAATTATGAGGCACTTGGAGACCCTTGTTTCTCACTAGAGAGGCTACACAGACGTTTGGCTACATTATGGACCTATGCACAAAATAGAGATTTGCTCCCATCGTATGCAGGGCAGTGTGGTATAGATGCGTCAGTCAAAGCGGTCGAGACATACTTTCATTCGCCTTCTTTGAGGAGAGATGTGGATGCCTTTGTGCGAGCATGCGTGATTTGCCAGAAGTTCAAGTTTGACAGGCAAAAGGCACCAGGGTTGTTACAACCACTGCCTATTCTAGATAAGCCATGGGAAAGTATTGATATGGATTTTATCTTGATCTTCCAAGAACGCCGACAAGGAATGATGGTATATGCACCATTATTTACAGGTTTAGCAAACAGGTCCACTTTATTTCAATAAAGAAGAAAATAAAATCTGATCAGATGGCACGGTTGTTCATGTACAATGTGTTTTTAAGTACCATGGTATGCCACAGTCTATTGTTAGTGATCGTGACCCTCGTATGACGAGCCTGTTTTGGAGAGGCTTGTTTAAAAACATGGGCAATATGCTCAAGTTTTCTTCCTCATTTCATCCACAAATTAATGGACAGTCAAACGAGGCTAGTTCTAGCGTCTTAGATCTGTTGAAATGCTATGTGTCAAATAATAAGGGCGAGTGGAAACAATATTTACCTATGCTTGAGTATGCATACAACAATGCAATGCATTCGTCAATAGGCAAGGCACCCTTTGAGATTGTTGAAGGTGGTAAAAAGGTTCCTCCCATTTTGCACACAAAGGACAAGATTTATGAAGCAGATTCATATGTAGAGAACATGGATGAAATGTATACGTAAATCAAGCTGAAGACTCAGGCAAAGCAGAAAAGGGTTGTTGATCATCACCAACGTGAATTGTTGTTTTCACCAAGTGATTGGATTCTATTGCGGTTTGAAAATGCAAGGTTAAAGAAGATGAAGGGCAAGGAACGATTGTTTCCGACGCTCAGCATGCGTTACTATGGGCCTTTTCAAGTACTTGACAAGATCAAGGATGTTGCTTATAGGCTGCAGTTGCCTGATACTTGGAAGATTCATAATGCGTTTCACGTGAGTCTTCTACATCCTTTGCGGCGATGTGCCAGAAGATATGCCATATGAAGATCGACCAAAAGTTGAGAAACTTGATGAGATCTTGGTACTTGAGCAGATTTTGGCACATAAGGAAAGAAAAGCTAAGAGAGACACGTTGCGAGACGCTATTAGGTGAAGTTCAAGAACTATCCACCTATGGATGCAAAGTGGATGGAAGAGAATGAACTTCTGGAATCACCAATGTATTGCAATTTTACCTTGAGGCCTTTGGGTTACAACCTACGTATGGCCCAACTGAACGAGTTCAAAAGAGGGGTAATGATGGAGCTATCACATCATATGTACATGCAGATTCAGTGCAATAGAACTGCGCATCGCTCTATAAGTGTTAAAGGTACAATGCTCACTTCTATGATAGATGGAAATACCAAAAAAGTGAAGGTTCCATCAAGTCATTTGTGTCTATGTTGAGGACTTTCTTGAGGATACATGTGATGTCATAAAATATAATATCTAACTTTACCAAATGATTTTCTCATATTAAATTGATCACTTAATATGGGAAGATAAAAGGGGAACAAGAGTTAAGATATATATATATGTGCTTCTATACTTATCTCAACAAGGGACCAAAAGGAGAAATGGTTTCATCTCAATAGGGGTCCAAAAGGAGACGGTCTACCAAAGAGCAATGTGCAATAAGTGCTTCTAGATTTACCTCAGCAAAGGACCAAGAGGAAAAATGGTTAGGGGTCGAAAAGGAGGTAGTCTATCAAAGAGCAACGTGCATCTAATGGAGCTTAAAAGACCTTAGGGTTAGCTTCATTAAAGACCTCCAAAAGTTAGTGTTAAAAAGTCATTTGACCTTACGCAAACTAGGGCTAACCTCGAGGTGGAAATCATGAGGTGTTAAGATGCTTGGTTGTGGGAACCTTGCCCAAAGCTTGAGGTGATTTTTATGCTTAAAAGGCTAAGGTTTTTGAAATGTTAAATTCAAATATAAATTCTCAAGAGACATGAACATTTCCATGCTTGATTGATTAAGGCTTGAAGTATTCAATTCAAAACAAATACTTAAGAAGCATAAAAGACACATGCTTGCTTGATTGACTAAGTCCTTGAAGTATTCAATTCAACCAAATGACTTAATAAGCATAAAAGACACATGTTCAAACGATCCTCCACATGTGGCCCTCATGATGTGCTTGAATGCTATTGGATAGGTTTTAAAGGGATCCAGTGAGACTTTAAATACACAAAAATAAATAATTAAGTTCTTTCTCTCAAAGAGGAAAAAGAGGACACATATCCCAATGAAATAATAAAATAATACGAGAGAGAGAGAGAGAGAGGTGTGGACCAAGCATGAGAGGGGGGTATACTCTCCCACACACACACACACACATTCTCCATTGTGTGGAGTGCAAAGTGCAAGAGCTCCATCTCCTTCTCCAAACTTGTGGAGAGGTGGAGAGCCTACACCAACACTCTTGGCTATGGAATGCAAATCCAACCAAGAGCCATGCTTCAATGCTTAAGCTTGTCATCTTCTTCATCTTCATTACTATGATATTATGCTATGCTAAGCAAGAAGAGTGATGATAAGTGAGAAACTATTTCTTTCTCCTACGGAATGTTTCTTCTTCCTCTTCCCTACCCTCATTCCCCACTAGCCCTCTCCCACCTTCGAAGGTGTTTGAGGCCTTGGGACTAAGGCTTGGGATAGTTAATGCTTTTTGCAAAGTTTATGTTAAGCTTGTGATGCATGAAGCTTTCCATCTTCATAGCATCACCAAGGTCACAAGGAACACAAAGATTGTATTGTAACAAAGCCTCTCTTGATGAGAGAATCTATAATACAAATGCCTTTTGGAAGGGGGACCAGCTTTTAGTAAATCCGATCCTCAACTATTGTCATGTTCTCTAATACTCTCTCTCTTGCAAAAGTATTGTTCATGCCAAGTTATTAATTAAGTGCTATGTTCATGTTGCTACCATCAATTAAGTTCACCCTCTATGTTCTCAAAGTAGTCTCATAAAAATGCTTGCTCTAATTCTCTTAATTCCGCTATTCTCAAAGTTCATAGGCCATTTCCATTACATGTGATGATAAAGGGTGCTAACCACACTAAATCATCTATGACATGTATATTTGGCATGCAATCGAGGACATTTACGATTTCAAGAGGGGGGTATATCACAAGGCTGTGACAACCACTAACCTTAGTTATTGGTTTCTTTCCCTTGATTTTTGTTTGATTTTGGGACCCTCTTTTTGAAGTCACAAATGGTCGGACATTGTATGGCCAGTGTGAAACGGCCAACAGCTGAGAGTTTCACCCGCAGCAATAAAGGCCAAGTTGCCACTAGCTGGTCGGGCCAATCGGCACTAGAATCCAAGCAGTAAAAGGATGGCTAGGCTCAATTCATAGTCATTTAGGTCCCACGCGACACTTTATAAGTTGGTGGGTACTAGGAAATTAACTCAAAAGAGGCAAACTGGTGGCTCTAGGGCAAGATATCTCAGCTGAGGGCACCCAAATTTGAGAGAGGGGGCTGATTTTACTTATTATGAGCCTACTCTGTGTGTGAGTAGTGGGTGTAGGTGATCACAGATTTAATGCAAAGCTTGCCTTCTCCCCTACTCTATGTAGCACGAGGATTTTTCTCTCGTGCACACCTCTCCCCTTTTGAATACAGAATCATGATGCCTAGGTTAAGGGCTATTCATCTGCATGTACAGTTGTGCAGATTCATGCTCGAGCACCAAGGCAAGAGTCTCTTGCACAAGTATTGGATTAGCTAGCGGCTAATCCCCCGTAGGTACAGGTTGTTTCACAGAGATTTCACACCAGAAATCTCATCCGAATCAAAGGCCAAGTAGCCCTTCAGATGCGAGAGCTTGAGGGCTCGCTACAGATGCAACCGGCACACGAAACGGAGCCCAAAATAGGCCTGCTGTGTATTTTTGCAGGTTTAGGGTTTTTACCCTTTTTGACCCCTAATAGTCCCAGGAGCTTCGGGGAAGCTAAGGGATCGCCATACAGGTGTTTTGGTGCATTTTCGGGGCTGAAAACAGAGGATTCAGCGGGTTGTAATTTCTCGCCAAGTTTGGGAGAGTGCTCTAATGCGCCGGAAAAGTCACCTTTTGCATGGGGACTTTTTTTGTGAAGCCTCCTACTCTGGTTATGCTGCCAAAATTGGGCTAGAGTAGGCCATTTTCAGCCCAATAAAAGTGGAACAGCTCGTAAGAATTTTACAAGTGTCTCTCCAAAGTTTAAATTGAATAAACAATACCGAAAGGGGGGCCAACACAGTGTCATTGTCTGCTTGGAAGCACTTTAGCTACCAAGCCGTGTTTTGTTGAAGTGTAATTTCCAAACACAGGTTTATTCGTGAAGTTCCTTTGTGTTGTTTAGTTTAAGTAAAGTTATCAGTGCAAAGATCGGGTGAAAGCTAAAGTCTACCGCCCTTTAGCGAGTCTACAGGCCGGTTTTACTAGGTCATCATTAAGCTAGAATGGCCTTTAATTACAGCTAGCCATGCGGAGAGACTCTAGATGTTGGTATGCAAAATGTCGGTCTGGTTTCAGTTTGCATGGCTATTCTATAATCAAATTGCCACCCTTTTAGAACTCCTTGAACGCAACATCATTCACACTCACACGTTAGGAGATGAAAACGATTATCAACAAGATTTCACACAAAACGATTCCTAGTTGTTCAGTGCCATCCAAACGATATCTTTGTACTGCTCGAGCGTGCAACGTCCCTATTGGGTGGGTGCATTAGTTTAGTCTGCTTTCTTTCCATGGCAGGGCTGCGTTTTTTTCTCGTGGGATCCGTGCCGCTTCTTACTGTCGTTTTTATGCCGATGCATTTCCTAACGATATGTAAACAAGGCATTTCGGGTCCCTTGTAATGTGTGTGTGTGTGTGTGTGTGTGTGTGTGTGTGTGTGTGTGTAGGGTTTGCGGTGTTCTTCACCTGGGTCAGATTTTGGACTCAATGGGCCATCTGGCACCATAGGAACTCCTTAATGTTCCAAGGCACTTCTGTTGACCCCTTTCCCTATTTCAAATTATCTCTTGGTCAAGCGCTGCAGTTTGCCTATGACGCTGGAGACATCACTTTTGATACTTACAGGATTTACTTTGACTGTTTCTAGCCTTCGGAGCCTCATAGTGCTCCGCTTTTTGTATCTTTTTCTTTTCGTGGGTTTTCCTCGCTTTGAGGTTTCCCACTTGTAATTAATCAAAGCAGATTTACGAAAAAAGAAAAAGTAAGTGTGTGTGTGTGTGTGTGTGTGTGTGTGAGAGAGAGAGAGAGAGAGAGAGAGGCTTCAAGGAAGAGGGAAGAGGGAAAGGCTTCAATCAAATTTTGAATTTGGTTTTGCAAGTGAGTTGATCTTTGAAAAGAGTCAGAAACTAACTTATGCAACTTAACCAGATGCTTTTCAAGCAAATGCAATACGTTGAGGAACTTCAGGTTTAGATTTTGTTTGATTAGGAATTGTTACAGAAGGAGCAATAAAGATCTTACTATCTTCGGAGATAATAAAATCTTTTCCATTCATCATACAAAACTGAATGGTATATGCAGAGGATGATGCCAAAGTGTTTCCCATGATTCTTAGACATTGTCTATAGAAAATTTTATTGTCAGACTCAAATGTTTCTAAGTGCTAACAGTCTTCAATGCTCTAGGTTTAGCGAAAGACTTATGCATAGAAGAAGATGCGAATGGCTTCTTTGAAAAAATTACATAATTGGAAGAATCTAAATTATCTATACAAAGGACTCTACTTACTAATTAGAGTAGGTTGTATGTCAACTGCCCAATTTTCTGGCAGTTTAACCTCGAACCAATCAATCTGATCACATCGTAACATCTATGAATGATCAAATGAGCGTATGATAATACTTTTTTCTTTATGATCCTTTTCACAACCATTTGAATTGAGCTACTGCATACTCTTCATAGCAAGTGGGATACTTCAACCGACTCCTCCAGGGTAGCAACGCAACGTAGATGTGCCTTTCATCACACATGGGCGAGATTGTCAGTTCTTTTACCCTTCAGGATCCTTTTTTCATTGGATGCTTATTTAGCTTCATAAATTGCTAGTAAGCCAAAGTTTGCTGCTCTAGCTAAGACAAAGAAAGAAAACTCTACATTAAGAGTAAAATGCTTTAGTCGCAGCCAACAATTTTAATTGCAAACGTTAAGGCTTCATCAAAGTAGGGGTCATATAGTGACACGTTGAAGTTCGGTCTTATTTGCAGGTAGACTCGACCGTCTACAAGGTTTGTTTCAATTCCGCCAAGGAATTGATCTTGCAGGTTTCTATGTCTTGTGTCTAAAATCATTATGAGACATGAAACTGCCAATCCAACTCTGAAGAGAGGATTTACTCCTATGTGTACACATCCAAGATATACAAAGTGATAGCCTTTTTTGATGGCTTCAACTTTGTCATGTTGGAGGATCTTAATGAACGCACTACTCGAGCTTTGACGCCACATTGAATTGCGAGCCCAAGAGATGACTGGTCTTTGAGAGCAGCTAAGAGCCTTTCTGGATTGGCAGCCTAATGTCACATCTACTATCCACCCTCAGCACCTGCAGCGGTATTTTACTTATCCGATCTGTCTAATCTGACTTCTAAGTGTGCTGAACATCATTGTCCCTGTCAACCGCGTAGGTCGTTTTACATATTCACTTCAGTAGCTGTTGCTTTCATGTTAGTATTCTAGAAGATTTATTTTTTCAGACTCACAGAGAAGGTGATTGGTTTAGTGGCACGCAACCGTCAGGTGGTTACACTATCATGTTACAGTAAGATGCTATAGTCCAGTGTTCATTGGTTCGATTGGCTTATGTGGCTGAATCTGTTGGGTTTGGACAATGAGAGGCGTTCCAATGGACCCTAAGGAACAGGACCATAGACAGTTGAAAAGATGTTCTACTGGACCAAGGAGCCGTACTGCTTTAAGGGGAGTAAGAGTTGGGATGGTGCTCCATTCTCAAATCTGAACCATGGCTTCCAGCTGACAACATATCCTTATCCAGTGCATCCAATCAGTACATCTAGGGGCCTGCCTGAGTATCTTGTTGTGTCTAAGGCTACAGAGTCTCATTGCACATCCACTCTCCACAGTTGAGCCTCGATACCCCCCATGTATCTAGACTATACAATCTCAGTCTCATTGCACATCCATCATGCCCAATTAAGCCTCAAGACCCCCCATGCATTGCAATCAATGGCCCATAATATTGAGCCTGAGTGCAGTTCAAGCCAGTCACCTTGTATCCCGTACGTTTGGATGATTTATTGAGGTCTACAACTCATCATCATTGCATCTGAATACTTATGTGCTCGTGTTGTGACTTATCCTTTGTGATGCTTCTATATGTTGATAATATCTTGCCTATGTCCTGTGAATGAGACTTCTTGCATATTATACAGAGGCAACCCACTGCAAGAAAAGCACATAGAGACATATCAACCACACTGTCACGTGACACATTCCAACCCTATGTGTCCGTGGACAAGCTACACCACAACAGGGTTCAGTCAGTCCGATCAAGTTAGATTAGCAGTGATCTGACACTTTTGTGAGTCTATTCGTGGACCGTGCATGCCCAGTCACTTAGCATAGATGCATATCCTCCGGTTACACACAGCATGATCATCGGAATTCCCATCAGAATCCATTAGCATCAGTTAGGGGAATTTTCCAGTGCATTTAGCCTATTTTCCTATTTATTGGTATTTTCACTTATTATTTTTAAGTGACTTTCCAACAAAAGTAGGTAGGGCAATTTTGCTATGTTAATATATAAGCAAACCCAAGTTAGCACTTTCTGACAGAAGAGGCAGCAGGAGCTTCCCGCTCAACAGGCAACTTCTCAGCAGTACCCCCTCAGCCACCTAGCGTTTTTTAATCTTCACCCATCCCTTGGCGTTTTTGCATCTACACCCCAACCCTGGCGTTTCCTTCCACAACAGGCCTTCGCCATCGACAGCAGCACCCTAGCGACTGCAGAATCACATGGTCGCCAGCAGATCCAGCATTGCCAGCGTTTTTCCCAGATCTGCCCTAGCGTTTTTGCGACAGGTCGGCGTTTTTGCTTTCAACCTTCATCTACAGCAAATACACAGCAAATTCAGCCTTATACACAGTAGCAGAACCACCCCAATCCGGTTGCAGATGTTCTCCCATTTTCAACCATAAAAACACAGCCAAAACAGCCATTTTCAGCCACCGAAACAGCCCCGAAAATCAGCAGATAGAAGATCCCAGATTTCAACCATCAAGTCGTCGTCGTCATCACCGTCGTCGTCATCGGCATAGTCCCATTGCATCAATCCATTGCATTCGCATTGTACACGTTTGTGCAATCAAAGTAGACGCGAGAGTGGGGCCTTCGGAGGAGGGTTTTACAACCTCTCAGGTGTCGTATCTCTTTTCTTTCCTTCTCTCAGTCTCATTCACTTGCACGCACAAGATCCACTCACTTTGTTCGTGATCATAGCACTCTCCATAAGACGGAAAGCTCTCTCTTTCCCTAAGAACTAAAAGGAACCTTGAGCAATAAAGATCACTAATCTTGAGAAAATACAACATTCATTCCGCTGCACCTAACACACACCTACGTCATTTTTTTAAATTCCCATGCCCTAATAATGTCAACAAGAGCTAATCCACTGCATGAAAAAATAGTGAAAAACATAACACTGAAATTCTCCTGTCCCTTACTTAGGGCATTTGAAAACCAACGGACCTCTAGTATCTGCTCCATTATTTTCAGCGGTTGAATATTTTCAGCCATACAGTGTAGATGCATTGCTGGTACAGAAACATCCATTTCCTCCTTGCAGAGGTCTCTAGCCAAGAGCATCCCCGATTTCACAGCTGCAATTCAGAAATTTATTATTGTCCTGTTCATGCCCTTAAAATATTAACTAGACTGGCAGAAATAAGCATGCCCTTACCTTTGGTACCATCCTCGTCATGCAAAACAAGTGTGACGAGTTTTCTTGTGGACTTAATCGACATGTAAGAGTGTTCCAACTGACAATCCATGTCAACAAATGGTTTACAAAATCACACCTTGTACAGCTACAGCTCAACAGAAGTAGAGCATAATTTACCTGAGCCTCATAAAGGAGAACATTGTTCAGTAGAACTAAGTTCCCATCGAGGAGGCTGCTGAAATCCCACACAATACCCTCAGAATAAGAAATAGAATCACATTTGATAATCCTACTTATGCTTCAAAATTTTCGTTCAGTTTCGATCAAAGTATCCAGTTCAGCAATGCATAATCATGTTCAAGCTACTATACAGTCCTGATCAATATAGTTTGATACTAAAAGATCCACTTCAAGCATGCTATTTCCATAAAGCAAGTATGCTGATGAATTGTACAAAGTGTGTGAAGCACCTGCTTTGAGCCTTTATCCTTGATCCATCCTTGGTGATAAAAGATTCCTCTAGTACTCTGTACGTGGTGTCTGGCAACATTTCTGCATTGATAAAAAGCTGGCCTTAAGAGAAAGTATACTGCACTAAAATAGCGAAGGCCAAAAATAATACGCAGTGTATAACCTCTTAGGTCTGCGAAAAGAGATTCTTGCACTTGAAGATGGAGCTTCACTTGCTGCATCAACTGGAAACTAAGAAGATTAATCATGATAGCTCCCGCTCCATACATGCATGCACAGACACAACATATACATGCACGCACACAAGGAGACATGGTTGCTAAGTTCTAACAAAGCAAAGAGTGGTTATTTCCAGACATACCTCTTGCAATGTTGCTAGTAGTTGTGGAATCTTCTCAGACCAAATATTTAATTTATCCTCCAGATGATCTTCTCCTGATAAACCAGAAACATATTCTACTGCCCTTGGAAAGACAGCGCTGGACATCCATTCGCCTAAAGTAAAGGCTAAATGCTTGAACAAAGGGTGTATCGGCACACCTTGCTTCCTTGACAATGCAGCTTCTGCGGCACAGAAAACAGCAAATGGAATAAAAAAGAAACCTGCAGAAAATATACAAAAAGACTTGAAAATGCAGAAGGCAGGCACCTCCAAGTGCAAACAAGCTTCCATTTTTCATGCAACAAAGAGAGACAATGAGAAGAAGGGAAGGGGGCCACGCACGGAGAGGGGGAGGGGGGGGGTCCTCTAGCCTGCATTGTTTTTTCAAGAAAACTGGGCTTTTCCTTTTTGTATTTTGGAAAAAGAACAAAATATTTCAATTAGCAGGTTCAAGACGGTCAAGAATACCCATACTTAGTGGTATTGCTCAGGGTATTCAACAAGTGACAGCATTCTATGCTAGCTGTTTCAACATGTGTGTGCTCTGGCCTACATTGTTGTTTCAATTAAACCGGGCTTCTCCCTTACGCATTCTGGAAAAAAGAACAAAATTTTTCAATTAGCAGGTTCAAGACGATCAAGAATACCCACACTTATTGGTATTGCTCAGGGTATTCAACCTTCAACCGTTTACAACATTCAAGACCTGTTCCTTCACAGGAGAGATTCATATCGGCCGCAATCCGGAATTGGTCCTCATGAGTTCCAAGCTCTAGTAAGCCTCTCTATTGGCGGGGAATCCCAATGGGTCACCAATATCAGAACAAATCTCCTCCGTTTGTCGGCGAACGGGCCTCAAATGCACCACGTGCAAGCAATGCAATGCAGTAGAGGAAGGGGGGGTGCAGGAGATACAACGCTACAGAGAGAAATAGAGATCACATGTCACATGCAGAGCCAATTTTCCCCTTCTTCCTAGATAGGAGTGACTAGAATCCTAAGAGGATTAGTACCAATAATTTTGTGAGCCTGTTCACCAGACCTGCATGTCCAGACGAGTCCATTAGATTAGGTTTTCTAGTTTTGGAACCCTCTTGCATAAATGGAATTCTTCTTCGCCTCTCATGCTCATCACCTCCAAGCGAAGTATCCATTCCGCTTCGAGTGATGACCATCCATTGAACTCGTGGGTTCTTGTGGTTCTTGGGGTCTTGGGTTCTTAAGTTCACGAGGAACTTGGGTTCTAGGGGTTCTTGAGGGTCTTGAGGTTCTTGAGGTTCTTGAGGGTTTTCTTTCGCTTGCAAACCGCGTTTGAGAAGGATCTTCTCTTCACACGAGTTCTACTCCTTTCCGCGGGCGCACCCCTTGGCGGCCTTGTGCTCACACCAAGGTTGCTTTTTCCCACCTCACGTCGATTGGCCGGCCGCTAAGTGCACAGTCCGCTCTCAATGAGTGAAAAGAGACACAAGGGGAGACTGAACAAGCATTTCTTTCTTGGGATTCCTGTCACTCTTCAAAAACACGATTAGGAATCGACACGCCCAAGCGAACTTGGGTTCGTGCGACGCAACAAGCAAAAAAAAATTATGTGGTTCTTGTGGTTCTTTCCTTGAGTGATACAGAACACTGCCAAAGCTCTGATACCAATGTTGAGTGCAGCGGAATGAATGTTTGCGCTTTGGTCAAGATGAGTGCTCCAAACTGTGCTCAAGGTTCCTTTTGTTCTTATGGAAGGGAGAGCCTTCCGTTCTTAATGAGAGAATGCTATGATCACAAACAAAGTAAATGGACACTGTGCATGCAAGTGTATGAGATTGAGAGATAGAGAGAGAAGAGAGATACGACACCAGAGACGACGTAAAACCCTCCTCCGAAGGCCCCACTCTCTTTGGCGAGAGTGGTCAACTTATGATTGCACAATCTGTACAAATGGAATGCATGAGACTGATGCAAGTCTAGGCTATGTCGGCGATGACGACGGTGAGGACGAGACCGACCTAAGGGCTGAAATCTGCTATCTTTCTACTGCTGTCTAAAAACGCTATGGGCTGAAATCTGCTAATCTTCTATCTGCTGAATTCTGACTCTATATCGATGACGATGTCGATGGCGACGATGCGACGACGACGCGCTGAAAACGCAGATGCTGAAATCTGCGTTTTCCGGGCTGAAACTGTAAACCTTGCGGAAACTGACCGTGCGGCGAGGAACTGCTGCGGGAAGGTGAGATCTGTGAGGTTCCGGACTTGATCTGCGATGTCTAACTGCTGAAAACTGAAAACGCTAATGATACTTGACTTTCCATCGCGATGATCTGCAAAAACGCTGAGGTGGTGCTGCAAATCAAAAATGCTAGGGGCTGAAATTGGTCTTTCTGTCGCCGTGGTTCTGCAAATGCAAAAACGCTAGGCTGATCTGCCGTGGTCTTGTCGCCAGGGATCTGCAAGAGCAAAACGCTGGCTGATCTGCGATGGTCTTGTCCAAAAACGCTAGCCAAGCTGTTGTGAAGCAAAAACACTAGAAGTCCTTGGGTTCTGCTGAGAAGTTGCCCGTTGAGCAAGGTGCTCCTGCTGCCTCTTCTGCCAAAAAGTGCTAGCTCTGGTTTGCTTATATACAAACTTAGCAAAATTGCCCTACCTACTTTTGTTGGGAAGTCGCTTAAATTAATAAGTGAAAAATGTCAAAAATAGGGAAAATAGGCTAAATGCACTGGAAAATTCCCCTAACTGATTCTAATGGATTCTGACGAGAATACTGATGATCATGCTGTGTGCAACCAGAGGATATGCATCTCTGCTAAGTGACTGGGCATGCACGGTCTACGAATAGACTCACAAAAGTACCAGATCACTTCTAAATCGAGACTGACTGGACTGACTGAACCCTTGTCGTGTTGTAGCTTGTCCACGGACACATCGGGTTGGATGTGTCACGTGACAACTGGGTAGGGCAAATTTGCTAAGTTCTATAAAAGAAACCTAGCGCTACCACTATATGGCAGAAGAGGCAACAAAAGTCCACCAACTTACAGTGCACCTTCTCAGCAAGACCGGCAAGAGACTCGGTGTTTTTAGCCACAAGACAGCCTGTGGCGTTTTGGATTCCAGATCAGCTAGTGTTTTCTAGATCCCGGTCCTTGCCTTAGCAGATTGCAAATCAACATAGCGTTTTTGCAACAGAATCAGCCTAGCGTTTTTCAACAGATCAGACTTGGAGTTTTTGCAAATAGCATCAGCGTTTTGCAATTCCCCGGCAACAGATCGGCAACAGATCAGCCCCTAGCATTAGCGTTTTCAGTTTTCAGCACTTAGACACCGCAAGATCAGCCCCTAGCCTCGCAGATCTCACCTACCCGCAATAGATCCTCGCTGCACCGTCAGATCAGCCAGCATTTTCACATTCAGCCCGCTGTCTGCAGATTTCAGCATCTGCGTTTTCAACACATCGTCATCGCGTCGTCACCATCGCCGTCCTCGCCGACACAGTGTCAGAATTCAGCACTAAGCATATTTGCAGATTTCAGCCCCTAGCGTTTTCAGATTTCAGCCCGTCCTCGTCGTCGTCCTCGTCGTTGTCATCGACATCGTCGGCCAGTCCGTTGCATCTAGACCATTGTACCAGATTTGTGCGATCAATAGCATAGACTTCTCTCGCCATCGAGAGAGGGGCCCCTTGGAGGAGGGTTTGAGAACCGTCTGGTGTCGTATTCTTCTCTCTCTCTCTCTCTCTCTCTCTCTCTCTCTCTCTCTCTCAGCACCTTCATTCACAGTGTCATTCATTTTGTTTGTGATCATTGCACTCTCTCACTAAAGGAACGGAAGGCTCTCCCTTCCGTAAGTAAAAGGAACCCTTGAGCACAGTTCCGAGCACTCATCTTGAGCAAAGTTCAACATTCACTTCCGCTGCACCTTACATCGGTATCAGAGCTTTGGCAGTGTTTTGTATCACTCAAGGAAAGAACCACATAAATTTTATTTGCTTGTTGCGGTCGCACGTAACCCAAGTCCACTTGGGCGTGTTGATTCCTAATCGTGTTTTTGAAGAGTGACAAGTAGCCCACGAAAGAAGGGCTTGTCCAGCCTCCCCTTGTTCCTCTTTTCACTCATTGAGAGCGGACCGTGCACTTAGCGGCCGGCCAATCGACGTAAGGTAGGGAAAAGCAACCTTGGTGTGACCGCAAGGCCGCCAAGGGGTGCGCCCGCAGGGAAGAGTCAAGCTCCGGTAAGAGAAAAGCCTTCTCTAACACAGATTGCAAGCCAAAGAACCTCAAGAACTCAAGAACCCAAGAACCTCAAGAACCCAAGTTCCTCGTGAACTTAAGCACCCAAGATCTCAGTGTATGGTCATCACCCGAAGCGGAATGGATACTTTGCATGAAGGTGATAAGCATGGAGGTGGGGAAGATTAATTTTCCCTACCATGAGGTTTTTCCAACCTTCCCCCTTCCCCATCTACGCCACGGATTGCACCAAATCCTATGGAGACTTCGGTCAAGTCGATGATGGACATGAAGCTACGACAAGAGGCGCAATGCGTCGCCTTTGATCGCGAGCACGAAGAAAGAAAGGCTGTTGCTAATTGGACTATTTTCTTATTTTTAAATGATTAATTTTTTTTTCTACGATATTTTATTGTGTACACTAAGAACTGTTAAAAGATTGTAGCTACAGGAAATGCCATCAAGAACGGACAACTCTGATATGTCATTTGATGGGTGACGGTAAACATCGCGAAGGAGTTTCCGTAAGTTCGGTGGAAAGGGCAGGGCTACGAGTGCCCCTGATGAGTCACATGATGGGTGACGGGTGCATCAAAAAGGGGGCATTCCGTAGGCTAAGGAGGAAATCCGAACTGAGTAAGAAAATACGCGTAAGAACGCAAGCACAAGAATAAAGATGGGTTCAAAGAAGCTTTTTACGTAAAGCAAGACATTCGCGGGAGGGTAGATGCTTTCCCGCGAGGAATCTGTGTCTGCATTCCATCTGTGCCCGTGTACTGCACCCAGGGACGCCTGGAATGTGCTTGTATAGCATTAGTTTTTAACTCACGGAGTCGTTTTTAAAAGTTTGAACAGGTTCACACTTTATTTTAAAAGGCGGCCGGCCACTTTTAAGTGACCGGTCCCTTTTATTAATAAAATAAAGCAGCCCCAAATCCTTACGTAAAAAACCTACGCAAGCTGTACGGATGGGCTGAAAACAGCGATCTCTCTCTCTCCTCTCTCTAGAAGCGCCAGAGCTTCTGCTTTTGTGCCCTATTTCCGTCGGGTGCAAGAGCCTATAAAAAGGCAGCAAGCGTGACAGTTTGGAGAGATCACAAGGAGTAGCAGCCAGCACTGAGGTCTTGGAGCAAAGTTTGGCGACGGGAATCTGCGAGTGTTCGGGTGACGACGGAGTACGAAGGTCGCTTTTCCGAGCAAGGAGCGACGGGTATAATTTGTCGATACGCATTGCGAGTTGTTGCTTTGTGTGGCTTGTTTTGCAGGAATCTCCCTTTTACGGGAAGTCCCTCACGAGAAGTACGGCTTCGCGCCTAAGTCCCTTACGGGAAAATACGACTTCGCGCCTAAGTCCCTTACGGGAAAGTACGGCCTCGTGCCTAAGTCCTTTGCGGGAAAGAACGACCCTCGGGTCTAAGATTACAGAACGGAGGAGTTTCCTCGGGTTCTCGTGCTTGTATACGACTCTCCCTGAATAAAGAATACTCTTGACGGGGGGGGACCAGCCCATCTTCTGGTCCCCAATACTGTGTCGATCTTCTCCTATATCTCACATTTGCAAAGTTATTTAATTTTCAGATTTTCCAGTGCTCGTGTACGCTCCCGTATTTGTGACAGTGGTATCACAGCTCGGACTCCTTTCTTTCTCTGCAAAGGACGATTCCGGGAAGAACGGGAAGAACCATGTCGAGCCAAGGGAGAAGCGTTGAAGAGGAGCTTCAACAAGTGCGAGCTCAGCTTGCGGATTTGCAACAAGTCTTACTATTGCCAGATGTCCAAAAGCTCTTGGGCGGAATGAAGAGAACAAATGGAACCGATGCAGCCGGCATCCAGACCACACTGTTGGCGTGAGACCACAGGAAGAAAGAGAAGAAGAACGTGCCGAGGTGCACAAAGGATCTTCCGATCGGAATGAACGGCCTACTCCAAGGAAAGGCCAGGAAAAAGCGCTCTCTTTGCTAGACGAGAGCAAGGACATCTCTATCTCATCTCCATCTTACTCTCCCGATTATACTTCTACTTCTCAATCTTCTCGCCAGAAGAAGGAAGCCGCTATTACTACTACCCTACATCAACCTAAAGATAAGCCTCGATTCAAGAAGCATGGTCGCAAGTCTCATCATCGCATGAGAGTCTTCAAATCAGGCGACAAGGACATCAAGTTCGAAACCTACAACAGACGGAGAGATATCTCCAAAGCACTGTCCTTCATCAGACAGTTTGAAGTCGCCTTTACCAATGGGCACTTCACAGAAAGAACCAAATTGCGCCATGTGGGGATGCACCTCAAGGAAACGGCAAGTAATTGGTGGTTAGCCAAGATTCTGGAAGGTTCTCAGGCCAGAACTTGGGAGAGATTCAAATCTGAATTTTATGAACAGTTTCTTTCGCCTGACTTCGAGCAGGACATACGGAAGGAATGGGACTGGCTCGCCCAGAAGGAACATGAGAGAGTAACGACATATGTGGACAAGTATTGGTCGGTTCTTTTGAAGGTCACTCCCTTCATGAAGATTGCCGACGAGGAAAAGAAACGAAAGTTCGAAGCGGGTCTCCTACCGCAGCTTCGAAAGAGTATGAAAGTGTATCCGCATGACACTCTTCAGAGGATGATGGAGTCAACAATCATTGCTGAGGATTTTCACTCAACTGGGACGCCCAGAAAAATGGAGCATAGCACTTACCGTGCGAGACAAAGAGGGGTCTACGATGACCAAGGGGGCCAAGGAAGAAAACGTCCTCCATCTGAGGACTATGATCATTCTAAGAAGCCAGAGGGCAATGGCAAGCGAACTAAGTATCTTTCTCCTACTCAACTTCAAACCTTCAGAGAGGAAGAAAGATGCTTCTACTGTGGCAAGAAAGGACATATGAAACCAGATTGCCCGTTAAAGCAGCAACGGCAAGAACACGCCCCTACGAGGCAAGATAAAGCAAGGAAGGAACCCGCTCCACCAAGCTCGAACTCTATTCCAGATGTTCAAGGAAACACAAAAACGGAGAAAGGGAAGCGTCAGCTTCTGAAGGGCTGGGGGTCTTTGAACAACCAGCGAGTACTGATTCTTTATGATCCAGGATCCACGGATAACTTCATCTCCCTGGATACTGCAGAACGTTTGTGCCTCACACCGGCTCAGCTTGGCACACCGTTACATCCGGATTGGATTCGAGGGGTTGACAACCAATGTGCAACGTGTGTCAAAGGTTGGGTTTTGTTTTTTGATTTTTTGGGATCGAGGGATGTGATATCATCTTGGGTATGCCATGGCACTTCCACATGACACCTGTACCTGTTATGTGGAAAAGACCTACTTTTGATTTGGGGGGGAGAAATATAGATTCATGATGATGATGATTGGCAGTTCCCAATTGTAAGTCATATCTCATTGTAAGTATAAGTGTGTTTCTGCTTACTTGATTTTTGAATGAGTGTTAAACTTACTTGATTTTTTCTCTCTAATTTGGAAATTTTATTCAATTTTTTGTGGAAATTAAGCGTTTTTGTTTTATTGAAAAGTACCAAGATTGTTTCAACTGATAACTACCTGAGGTACTACGAAGGTAGCGCAGATAGATCTCATACAGGGTAGCTCGCCTCCCAATCAACCCCCTTATCGGGTGAGTCTTGCTCAGCAAGAGGAAATTTTGAAGCAAGTCAACGAGCTTCTAGAGAAAGGGTTAGTACGGCCAAGTACTTCACCCTACTGCTCTCCCAGTTCTACTAGTGCAAAAGAAAGATGGCACGATTCGAATGTGCATAGACTATAGGTCTTTAAACAAGATCACGGTCAAGAATCGTTTTCCGATCCCTCGGATTGATGATATATTTGATAAGTTGCAGGGTGCAAGTGTCTTTAGTCGCATAGACTTAAAGAGTGGGTATCATCAGATACGGATCGCCCCAGAGGATGTCCATAAGACTGCTTTCCGCACAACCTTTGGACTATATGAATTTTTGGTAATGCCTTTCGGCTTGACCAATGCTCCTGCGACGTTCAATCGCATGATGGACCGCATTTTCAGCTCGTATCGAGCTTTTACGGGAGTATTCTTTGACGACATACTCATCTTCTCTAAGTCAGAAGAGGACATCGGAAGCACTTGGACCTAGTGTTTCAAGAATTGCGAAAGCATGAGTTGCATGTGAATGCAAAGAAGAGAGAGTTCTTTCTCTCAGAGATACACTATCTCTGCCATATAGTCTCTCACAATCAAGTGAGTATGGATCCTGCCAAGATCCGAGTGGTAGAAGATTGGCCTATTCCCACTACGGTACATGATGTACGTAGCTTCCTGGGATTATGTTCGTATTATCGAAGGTTTGTCCGAGGATTTGCCCATGTAGCAGGACCACTTCATGATTTGACAAAGAAGAAGATCCCTTTCAGATGGGGATCGAGACAACAAGGAGCTTTTGATGGGCTCAAGTACTTGATAAGCCATGGACCTATTTTGATAGTGCCTGACTTAAGGAAACCGTTTGAGGTTCACTGCGATGCTTCAGGTGATTGCATTGAAGCAGTGTTAAACCAAGAAGGCCATGCAGTGGCTTATGAAAGCAGACGGCTTAAGGATGCAGAGTTGCATGCATCAATCTACGAAAAGGAACTTACGGCTGTGATTCACGCCTTATCCAACTGGAAGCACTATCTTCTAGGAGCGGATTTTGTGATCAAGACTGATCACCAAAGTTTGCGGTATTTTCTTACGCAAAGGAAACTATCTGAGAAGCAGATGAGATGGGCAAACTTTTTGTCTATGTTTCACTTCCAGATCCTTCACACGGCTGGGAGTAAGAATGTGGTCGCGGACGCATTGTCTAGGCAGCCAAGGGTGAACGCTATCACTTCGGTGTATCATCAAGAATTAGAAGCACTACCGGATTTGTATCCGAATGATCCAGACTTCTCCACCGTTTGGGGAAAGCTACATCGTGGAGAGAATGAGTTTCCCTATTCCATTCGGGACGGTTATCTCTACCACCATCAGGCCATATGTGTGGCGGAACCATTAAGAAAGAAGATCATGGATGAAGCACACGCTTCGCCTTATGCGGGTCATCGGGGTATTCTCCCTACAACCTTAGCAATGGAAAGATATTTCTGTTGGCCTAGCCTTAAAGCAGACATTGATAAGTATGTCAGGGAATGCTTGGTTTGCCAAAAAGTGAAGTATGATCGGCATAAGACGCCTGGGTTGCTACAACCATTGCCTGTGCCTAATGAACCTTGGGAAAGTATTGCCATGGACTTCATCATGGACCTCCCTAGAACTCAGACTGAAAATGACGCGATCTGGACCATTGTGGACAAGTTTAGCAAGCAAGCACACTTTATACCAGTCAAGAAAACGATCAAAGCGGATCATGTGGCTAGGGTCTTTCTAGCACAGATCTTTAAGCATCATGGAATGCCTAAGTCTATTGTGAGTGATCGAGATCCTCGCATGACAGGAAATTTTTGGCGTGCCTTGATGGATAATCTTGGTACGAAGTTAAATTTTTCGTCTGCCTACCATTCTCAAACGGACGGGCAAAGTGAGATAGCCAATTCCACAGTATTGGATATGTTAAAAGCTTATGTGTCAGACCGGCAATCTGACTGGGAGAAATATTTGCCCCTTGTCGAGTATACGTATAACAATACCATACACTCATCGACGGGGAAAGCACCTTTTGAGATTCTCTATGGTAAGCCTTTGCTTCCACCGATCCTTTTAACTAAGGATAAGATCTTTGCAACAGATGAATTTGTCCGGGATTTGGGCACAGCCTACGGGCAAGTTAGGAGAGCTATTCTACGCTCTCAAGAAAAGCATAAGAAAGCTGCAGACAATCACAGGAGGAATCTAGACTTAACAGTCGGACAGTTAGTCTAACTCAAGTTTGAGAAGGCAAGACTTAAGAAACAAGCGTCTCATAAGGGAAAGGTGGTAAAACTTTCTACCCGTTATTATGGGCCGTTTAAGATCACTGAGCAAGTGAATGATGTCACCTTCCGATTAGAGCTACCGCCTAATTGGAGGATCCATAATGCTTTCCATGTCAGTTTACTTCGGCCGTATGTGGGACCGCCTCCGAGTCAGCCTAGTGCTGGGGAACCTCCTGAGGTTGAGGAAACAGAAGAAATACTCCAACCGAAGCAGATAGTAAGTCATCAGGAGCGGCCCCTCAAGTCCGGAAAAATAACACGGAAGTATTTGGTTAAGTTTAAGAACTATTCGAATCTAGATGCTCAGTGGATGACGCAGGAGGAATTAGCAACTTATCTCGAGATACTGGAGGTATATATCCAAGCACTACAGTTGAGGTCAACTGTTTAGAAGCCAGAGGGCTGTTGCTAATTGGACTATTTTCTTATTTTTAAATGATTAATTTCTTTTTCTACGATATTTTATTGTGTACACTAAGAACTGTTAAAAGATTGTAGCTACAGGAAATGCCATCAAGAACGGACAACTCTGATATGTCATTTGATGGGTGACGGTAAACATCGCGAAGGAGCTTTCGTAAGTTCGGTGGAAAGGGCCGGGTTACGAATGCCCCTGATGCGTCACATGATGGGTGACGAGTGCATCAAAAAGAGGGCATTCCGTAGGCTGAGGAGGAAATCCGAACTGAGTAAGAAAATACGCGTAAGAACGCAAGCACAAGAATAAAGATGGGTTCAAAGAAGCTTTTTACGAAAAGCAGAAACATTCGCGGGAGGGCAGATGCTTTCCCGCGAGGAATCTAGAATGCATTGCATTTGTGCCGTGTTCTGTACCCGAGGACGCCTGGAATGTGTTCGTGTAGCTTTGTTTTCACTAACTGAGTGAGTTTTTAAGTTTAAACAAGTTCACACTTTATTTTATAAAGTGGCCGGCCACTTTTAAGTGACCGGTCCCTTTTATTAATAAAATAAAGCATCCCCAAAATCTTACGTAAAAAACCTACGCAAGCTGTACGGATGGGCTGAAAACAGCGAGCTCTCTCTCTCCTCTCTCTAGAAGCGCCAGAGCTTCTGCTTTTGTGCCCTATTTCCGCCAGGTGCAGGGGCCTATAAAAAGGCAGCAAGCGTTACAGTTTGGCAGGAACGCAAGGAGCAGCAGAAGTCCCAGCGTTGAGGATTCTGGAGCAAGTGCTGGCGACGAAAATCTGCAAGTGTTCGTGTGACGACTGAGTACGGAGGTCGCTTTTCCGAGCAAGGAGCTACAGGTATAATTTGTTGATACGCATTGCGAGTTGTTGCTTTGTGTGGTTTGTTTTGCAGGAATCTCCCTTCTCACGGGACAGTCCCTCACGAGAAGTACGGCTTCACGCCTAAGTCCCTTACGGGAAAGTACGGCTTCGCGCCTAAGTCCCTTACGGGAAAGTACGGCCTTGTGCCTAAGCCCTTTACGGGAAAGAAGGACCTTCGGGTCTAAGATTACAGAACGGAGAGGTTTCCTAGGGTTCTTGTGCTTGTATACGAATTCTCCCTGAATAAAGAATACTCTTGATGGAGGGGGGACCAGCCCATCTTCTGGTCCCCAATACTGTGTCGATCTTCTCCCTTCTCTCACATTATCAGAGTATTTTATTTTTCAGATTTCTAAGTGCTCGTGTACGCTCCCGTTTTGTGACAAAGGCAGCCTTGGATCGCGAACGCGAAGAAAGAAAGGCAGACTTGGATCACGAGCGTGAAGAAAGAAGGGAGTGTGAGCGTGAGCAAGCGCGCGTGGCTGCCGAAGGAAAAAGGGTAGACTTGGAGCGTGAGCGTGAGCAAACGCGCTTGGCGGCCGAAGAAAGAAAGGCAGCTATTGAGCTTGAGCGTGAGCAAGCACGCGAAGCCAAACGCATAGCGGCCGAAGATAGACGAGCGGCCTTGGAGTTAGAGTGTGAGGCGCACATAGACCAACACATGTAAGAGTTGGTCCTACAAGTACTCACCTCAAAGCCCGAGCCAATCAAAGATGTTGGCAGTTCATCAGGTAACACAAGCAAAGATTCGAACTCCAACAACCCCATCATAGAGAAGTTGACATTCAGTAAGTATGACGGTAAGATGGATGCTAGTGTTATTCATTCTTGGTTGCATCAATTTAATGCTTATTTTGCGACAACTAAGAAGAGAGGGAATAGCAAGGTTTTGACGACAGCCATGTACCTTGCCGGTGATCATTGATGCCATTAATTGGTATCACGCATGGCAAGAGGCAGAGTTGACCGCGCACCTAGAGAAAGCCGAAGAAGGCGTGCCCCTTTCCTTCAATTGGGCCCACTTCCAAGACAAGCTCAAGGCGCGGTTTATGCCTCCTCAGTATTTAGCACGGTTGAAAGAAGATTGGCGCAATCTCAAGCAAAATGGTATGTGAGTCATGTCTTTTTCTAACCGTGTTTTGCAGCTTGGCACCCAATTTCGCAAATCGGATGATGAGCGCAAAGAGGCATTTCTTTTCAGGTTGGACGAACATATCAAGTTTGATGTAGAAGTCTTCGACCCCGTGGATCTCAATAAGGCGGTAGCAATTGCTCTCCCAAAAGATCAAGCACAACAAAGGAAAGCCTAAGGAGAACAAGTCTTCTCACAGTACCTCTCAGACTCCTCAGAACGGTAAGAACGGTAAGAATAGTAAGAACGGTAACTCTGCTAGCCAATCTTTCACTAGTCTTTCGAAAAAGAACACTCAACATGAATCTAAGGGTAAAGCTAGCCCACTTGCTAAACCTAAGCTCACCCCATATGAAAAAGCTGCACAAGGAATTTTAGGAGGACACATGACGGCAAAAGAACAAGTCATTTATTCTAGGGAAGGTCGTTGTTATCAATGTCACGTCAATGGTCATATAAAGAGCACATGTCCTAAGAACCATCCAACGAACCTAAAGAACCCACAAAATCCACATCCTCTGTTAATGCCATAAATGAGGACACTCGTGTGTCCCAAGTTTCTCATGATCCTCTCATTGATGAGTCTCTCATGAAGTGTTATGGTCATGTGAATGGTCAACACACGGTGGTCTTGTTTGATTCTGATAGTATGCATGATGTGATTGGTGACTCCTTGTCGAAAGAGCCCGCTTGGAGGTTCGCAAGACATCTCCTCTCGAGGTGTCGGGCTTCGCTCCCAGTATGGACTCTCTCATTACACGAGAGTGCCTTGATGTGTTATTCATTGTTCAACAAGCGTCCTTCCGCAGAAAATTTGTAGTGTCTCCTCTTTCAGGATGTGATATGATTTTGGGCATTAGATGGTTTCATGAGCATAACCCTCTCATTGATTAGGCAGACAATACTCTCACTCTAATTGATAAAGTGACTCTCCCGTCATCATTCGTGGTGAGAAGGTTGTTCGTTCTTTACCTCTCATTTCTAATGTGCAGGCGAAGATTGAAAAGAAACAAGAGAAGCAGACTCTCTCAGTCTTTTCTTCTCCAAAGCACGTGTCACATGCACATCTAACCCTATGTGCATGTGGACAAGCTACTTCAGGTCCTGGGTTCAAGTCAGCTTAGGAAGTGTTCTGGCACCTTTGTGAGCCTGTGGGCAGGCCGTGCATGTCCAGCCACTTGAGATAGTTGCATATCCTCTGGTTGCACACAACATGATCATCAGCATGACAATGAATACCCATCATGAGCATTTTACAATGCACAAAACCCATTTTCCCTATTTTAGCCATTTTTCACTTATTATTAATAAGTGACTTTGTTGGGAAACTGGGTAGGGCAAATTTGCTAATCTCTATAAAAGAAACCTAGCGATAGCACTTTCTGGCAAAAGAGGCAGAAGAAGTACCTACACTTGTAGTGCACCTTCTCAGCAAGACCGGCAGGGATAACCTAGAGTTTTTCAGCCAACAAGACCAACTAGCGTTTTTCATCAACAGATTGCCCTAGCGTTTTCAACAACATCAGATCAGCCCTAGCGTTAGCAGATCACAGAATCAGCCTGGCGTTTTTGCAAGTTGCAAATCAGATTCCCCATTGCATCAGTGTTTTTTGTTTTCAGCAGTGAGACTTCACAAGTGCAGCCCCAAACCTCGCAGATCTCACCTTCCCGCAACAGATCCTCGCCGCACGGTCAGATCAACCAGCATTTTCAGTTTCAGCCCGCTATTCGCAGATTTCAGCATCTACGTTTTCAACACATCATCGTCGCGTCGTCGCCATCGCCGTCCTCGCCGACACAGTTGCACAATTTAGGAGATTTGCATTTCAACCCCTAACGTTTTCAGATTTCAGCCCGTCTCGTCGCCGTCATCATTGTCGTCGACATCGTAGCAAGTCCATTGCATCTAGACCATTGTACCAGATTTGTGCAATCAATAGCATAGACCTCTCTCGCCATAGAGAGTGGGGCCCTTGGAGGAGGGTTTGACAACATTCTGGTGTCGTATTCTTCTCTCTCTCTCTCTCTCTCTCTCTCTCTCTCTCTCTCTCTCTCTCAACACCTTCATTCACAATGTCATTCACTTTGTTTGTGATCATTTGCACTCTCTCATTAAAAGAACAGAAGGCTCTCTCTTCCGTAAGTAAAAGGAACTCTTGAGCACAATTCAGAGCACTCATCTTGAGTAAAGTTCAACATTCACTTTCGTTGCATCTTATAGCACGACACACATGTTTTGCAATAGAGATGTGATTGTTCACAAGGATAATGGTTTAGATAATGATTTTTCTAGTGAAGCTAACCTCATTGCAAGATACGATCAGTCACGCAGAACCGATCTTGGCTCTCGAGTCAAGGTCGAAAGAACCCACTCAGGAAGTATGTGTTCGCATAATTAGTCTGCATGCATTGTTCGAGTGTTTCATTCGTGACGGTTTTCTTGTATTTTCGTCATCGTCTTTACGTGTTCCCTTTTGATAGGCATGTTGTGTTGTACGATGCACATGACTCACTCACGCATGAGCTCGCATGTATGTGGATCACTCTCGAAAAGAAGAAAAGTTTGCATTCAAGGAATTCACATTCCATGTCTCTTCCTTGGCATGACACGGTCTCGATAAGAGCACAAGAAAGATTGTCCATCAAGCATCTGCATTTTCATTGTGATTTGCCACAATTGATAGGTTTAGGTCGAAAAGACAAGATTCGATCCCACTTTTTGCGTGTGTTTGGTGAATGGTTTGGCACTCCGTCACTTTGTTCATCTAAATTGCACGCACAATCTTTTAGGAAGAATAGTCTTTTTCCAATCACTCTATATACGGAAAGGGTATGTTCATGATTTTGTGTTCGAAGTGGTTTCAGGAATTTTCCTCCTCGGAGATTCTTGATGAAGGTAGACCTACGTCCATAGACGCAGTTGGAGCATTGAAGCCGCTACAGATCCCTTTGTGTCGCTTTCGGCGCGGCCCATAGAAGCAAGCATTGCAGACCTTCATGAAGTTCAAGTATCGGACGACCCACCCATCAGAGTGGGCCAGCAAAGAGTCCTTCCCAGGATTCCAGACGTTGTTGGCGCTCTCCCTCCACGCCATACAGTTCGGTACCAATACCTCACTTTGAAAAGGAGGGGATGTCATGCACATCTAACCCTATGTGCATGTGGACAAGCTACTTCAAGTCCAGGGTTCAGGTCAGCTTAGGAAGTGTTCTGGCACCTTTGTGAGCCTGTGCGTAGGCCGTGCATGTCCAGGCACTTAGAGTAGTTGCATATCCTCTGGTTGTACACAGCATGATCATCAGCATGACAGTCAATATCCATCATGAGCAATTTACATTGCACAGAACCCATTTTCCCTATTTTATCCATTTTTCACTTATTATTAATAAGTGACTTTGTTGGGAAACGGGTAGAGTAGATTTGCTAAGTCTATAAAAGAAACCTAGCGCTAGTACTATCTAACAGAAGAGGCACCAGAAGTCCACCAACTTACAGTGCACCTTCTCAGCAAGACCCGCAGGAGACTCAACATTTTCAGCCACAAGACAGCCTAGCGTTTTAGATTTCAGATCACCCAACGCTTTCCAGATCCCAGCCCTGGCGTTAGCAGATTGCAAATCAGCATAGCGTTTTTGTAACAGAATCAGCCTAGCGTTTTTCAGCAGATCAGACTTGGCGTTTTTGCAGATAGCATCAGCGTTTTGCAATTCCCCGGCGCCAGATCAGCCTTTAGCATCAGCATTTTCAGTTTTCGGCACTTAGACACCACAAGATCAACCCCTAGCCTCGCAGATTTCACCTGCCCGCAGCAGATCCTCGCCGCACCGTCAGATCAGCCAGCATATTCAGATTCAGCCCGCTGTCCACAGATTTCAGCATCTGCATTTTCAGCACATCGTCGTCGCGTCGCCGTCATCACCGTCCTCACCAACACACTGTCAGAATTCAGCAAATAGCAGATTTGCAGATTTCAGCCCCTAGCGTTTTCAGATTTCAGCCCGTCCTCGTCCTCGTCCTCGTCATCATTGTCGTCGACATCGTCGGCAAGTCCATTGCATCTAGAGCATTGTACCAGATTTGTGCAATCAATAGCATAGACTTCTCTCGCCATCGAGAGAGGGCCCTTGGAGGAGGGTTTGAGAACCGTCTGGTGTCGTATTCTTCTCTCTCTCTCTCTCTCTCGCTCAGCACCTTCATTCACAGTGTCATTCATTATGTTTGTGATCATTGCACTCTCTCACTAAAGGAACGGAAGGCTCTCCCTTCCGTAAGTAAAAGGAACCCTTGAGCACAGTTCGGAGCACTCATCTTGAGCAAAGTTCAACATTCACTTCCACTGCACCTTACAAAATTATAGATATGCTTTTGTCATAGAACTCTCGAAGAAGGTTAGGTTATAAACCTTTTGCTATCAAATGCAATAACTTGCTCATTTTGCATCAATACACCACAAGATGCAGTATCTTAAGCATCCATAATCACCACAAAAGGCTTAGTGGGATTTGTTGTGACTGCCAACTTGTGTGGTCGTTAATGCTTGCTTGAGGTCATTGAAAGACTTTTCTACTCTGGACATCCACTGAAGCTTCTCATACTTTGTCAATTCCGTGAGAGGAGGAGCCATATTTGAAAAGTTGTATACCTTGGTGTGATAGAAATTGGCAAGACCCAAGAATGAACGTACATCCAAAAAAGTTTGTGGACTAAGCCAGTCAATAAAAACTTTGATTTTGCGAGGATCAACCACAATTTCATATGTTAAATTAATATAACCAAAGATACTCGATCCAATCTTCAAAAAACTTACTTTTCTTCTTATTGATGTATTGCACATTTGTTGGTAAAACCAAAAAATGATATCTTTTTTCATAAAACCACGGTCCAGGCACAACAAGGTTTTGAGCTTGAAAGTCTTCAATCCCATTGTCTCTTGAGAAATCTTGTAACACATTCAATCTCTTAAAGCCAAAATTAGCTAAAAAGTCTTTGAATGAGGCAATGACACGGGATTTAACAATGAAAGCTAGGGAGTTTCTAAACTTAAGAATCTTGAAATTTCTCATAGTTTGAAAATTCAAGATTTTCGAAGATCAATCGTACTCTAGAGTTCTATCAACATCAGAAGTCATTTGTTTGAAAGAGGATCTCATTTTAATGGGATAGAATACGACGAGTTGTGATTGTTATTATAGTACATTGTATTCTTCTTCCATCATGGACGTAGATTTGAAAAATGACCGACCAAAGTGACCCCGATCGTTAATTGGTCATGACTTTTTCCAAAAGGACTAGCCACGTTCCGACAACAATCGGCTACATCCCTTTGCCTATCGATTGTGCCTTTTCATCGAATGGTAGCAGCATTTCATCGAAGGATGTGTAAAGGATATGTCTCTACATGATGGGACCTAACTATGCAAATGTGTGTGTATCTCCTATATAAGAAGCCTATTATAACACAATGTCAGGCTCTTTGAATAGCTTTGCAACATCGTGCCCCATCACATGCTCAAACCACTCCAAAAATCAAGTACAATCAGCTCTCAACATGGCACACAAATACAAGAGAAAGGCAATCCTCTCTAAGGCAACTCTGGCACAAGAAGTCCCTCAATGCATCCAACAACTCAAACTTCAACAAAGGCCTCGCAAACTCAACCCTTATACCATTCGTAGCCCTCTATCTACCATAAGCCCAAACCTCTCCCTGTCAAGCCTCCGTGCACTATGAAGGCTCCTTTATTGAAAGAAGGTCATCGTAAAATGTTACGGCTATCTCTCTGACTCTCTCCACGGCTGAGCCAAAAATCCATCCTACCTCTGATGCTGACAAACCCCAAAGCCAATATGTCTAGGTCCACTGAAAACACTCGCCTATAACCCGACCTCCAATCTGAGTCCATTAAGATACTTGTCTACAAAAAGTTAAATGCATGTCTTTGCTCGCATCAAGCTCCGAAATCTCCCTTACGGTGACCTAACAATTGAGCGTCCATTTATGCGTTCTCTAGTTGTCTCTCCTGCAACCGCTAAAGTGAGGCCAAGCCTCACTGCAAACATCATTCACGATCTCAAATCTCTAACATCCAAGCATGGGCAATCGCATGACAGATCATGCTAGCCTTTGATATCCAAGCCGCTGCCAGCTACGCTGCATAATTTTCCAAGCACATCACTGTCTGTCACATCTCCTCCACTATCCCAATGTGGGACTCTCATCCAACAACACACCCTTGGAAATCCGGAGTACATGGCTCGCCTCCCTCACTTCCTCCTCAATAACAAGCAAAACTAGCAAACGGTAGAATGCAAGAATGGTTGTGGAGCTCCCCAAGGAGGTCACCCAAATAAAAACGATCTTCAAATGTTAAGTTGGCACCCCTAGGCGCCGATCGCATCAAGAGACCTTCAAGCTCCCTTATGGTCTCTCAAAAACCTCACGATGTTATACATCAGCAGAGTGGCATGGATAGTCTCTCCAAGTTGTAAGCTCATTGCCATGTACAGTAGTGTGGCTACCTCCCACCATGTCAGATGGGTCCTCTAGCATGTTGACGTCCCCCCAACACACTATTGCTCGACACTTAATACAAGCCAATAACCTCACCCTAAAATTGTAAAGTAAGCCCTTGAGACCAACCCAGCACAATGACTCCACTGTCTACAATGGCATGCCGCCAGGAATCTACAATAGATGTGCATACATTCCTTGGGCTCTATCGTGCCAAAACGAACCGACCAAAAAGCCTGATTGCGACTGCCCCTTGGAGGACATCAGTTTTTGCGTTCTCGAGCGTTCGAGACGGGAGCTGCAGTGGGGCACCCTCTAAGACACTATCCCCATTGAAAATCTAAGAAGACTGAGGCTGCTGAAACAGGCGTTTTCCATGACTCATCGTCACCAAGGAGGGTCCACTGGCTGCCTCTCTACCTCTTCTATGGCTCTAGAGAGGATTCCTGTATTGAGCGATTTGCAACGAATGCTCTATTTTATTTCAGCACCATCCTGATATAAAATTCTTCTCTCTCTCTCTCTCTCTCTCTCTCTTTCTCTCTCTTTCTCTCTCTGGCATGAATGCGTGTGTGTGTGGGAAGTGTGTGCGAGGGAGAAGTCATCTGGGCAAAAGGTCATACCAGGGGAACAAATGCGTAGCGCATGAGGCAAAAGAGGCTCGGCAACGTTAGAGTGGAGAAGGGGAAGCTGTTCGGGCTGCAGGAGGGCAGCTCGGAAGGAATCGGGTAGAAAAGAGGGCAGTCGCAGGAAGGTCTCCAACAGGAGAGCAAGCTTTTCCGCCCACCATCTACACATATCGTGCTTGCAACACATATCGTGCTTGCAACTTGCAAGTCAAAGAAGCATGGCGCTAGCCTAAGAGGACCTCGTTGAAAAAAAATTGGGTGCCCCATAGTCTAGGAGGTGATCGTTGCCGCTTTGTACAGCAACCACCGCGCTCTTCATACTCTCTAGTCAGGGTTCTACTGCAGCTATGGCACGCATAGACTGCCTGTTGACAGGGCTATGGAGTGTGTGCGTTGTATCTGCCTGCAATCGGGCCCTTTGAACCTCGTTATGCATCGTTAGAGCTTGGGTGTGCCTCATGACTAAGTAACACGAGGTCTTAAATGACCCCGAGCGTTGGGATCAACGGATGGGGTTGAGTGGGGGGAATCTCGAGGATGCGAACGACACACAAAAGGTCAATGCGTGGTCACGAGTGAGATTCGAACTCATGCGGTCGCGGGAAGAGGCACACGTCTTAACCACGTGCACACGAGCATTTGGTTGTTCAAGATGGGAAAACATAAATATATAAATTAAACAAAAATGTTGAAAAGTAAACTAAGACATAAAAAGTAAACTCGGACACATCGAACGGTTGAGCGCCTTTTTGATATTCGTGTTTCACTTTTCGCCCGTTGATCCCACGACTCCCACATCATTCAATACCCCTTGTTACTTAGTCCTGAGGTTGGGCGTGTATGTTTCTTGTGTCACTATGTGTGCATTTGGAAGCATTAGTTTCTTTTTTTGCTTATTCCCCTCGGCTAGAGCTTCCAACGAAGCTCCAAAACACTTTAATTGGTTTCGATTAGCATCAATTATTTTATTAGGGGTATGAGCAACTTTTGAACCTTTATTTGATAAAATATCAAGGCGGTCAACCAAGCAGCTTGCAGCCTGCGAGTAAGTTCCTCATTACTGGCATATGCGACCCTCATGCGGCAGCTGCAATAGGATCTTTTTTCATCTAAGCCAGACATCATCTCTGACTTCATAATATCAACTCCCTTTGCAAGTCGTTTGTTGCTCGAATTTCTGTTCGGAGCCCTGCAAAGTGCACCCTCTGCCTCGTCGATTGCACAACAAACCCCAAGTCCTCTTCACTCGCCCTTGTTGTGCAAATTTGCATTTGTTGCACCGTAGCATCCTTGCCGTAGTCCTTAGTCCCTAAACTCAACATGTGCTTGTTGCAGGTGGGAGAGCGACAATATTATTATGTAGAGCGCTAGGAAGCCGAAGATTGCCCAACTCCAAATTGCTACTAACGAAGCTCCCTTGCTCGTCATCTGCTTTGCCCTCACAAGATTTCTCGCAAACATTAGCACCACTTGCCTCAACCGTTGAGGCTTTAAATCCATAGGGCTATTGAGGACTGCAAGAACTATCCATACCGCCACAAAGCTCTATCACCATCCACTGTCATTTGCGAAGTGATAACTCCATGCTTGGCCTCTCCTATGTGCACTCCCAATGTCGAAAGGCACCATTAACCCTTGCATCATCTCTTGCCATCATGCAAGAGCCTTGACAGTCAGAAATTTGTCAATAATAAATTATATCGAATTTGCCCCCCTTTCCTACGGCCAAGAGGTCTCATGAGGGTCGAACACAAAGGGCCAAACCCCTTTGAACTAAGGAGGCTTATCCAAATTTGCTGCAGCAATCCCAAAGGCTCTTTTCCAATGAGCCCTCTTCCTCGGGTCCGAGTTTTGATCAAAGCTCAACTCAAACCTTAATTTTCTTGAAGACAAGGGTCTTGGCATCTAAGGTAGCAACGAACACTTAACCTTCAAGTGGGAGCCTATAAGGAGAAAACCATGGCCAAGATCCTCAAAGCATAAGATACGTACAACTTAATCTCAAGATTAGCAAAATCTCTCATATCACTAAGCCATGCATTTTCATGAAGCTTTCTTTTTCGCACGTGTATACTCTTGCATTCACATTTTCACTAGATCAAGGCATGGATACAAAATAATCATAATTGTACAAGAATTTTGAACACTGCGACTTGCTAATAAGATCGCCCCATATGATTTTCATGACATGAATCCTAAGGTGAAGGAAGATCAAATGACACATGAAACAAAGACGAAGAAGAATCGATGAAGCATGGAGTAAAAGATGCAATGACTCAACTTTTAACCCTTGTATGATTATGATGTGTTCTATAATTGAACCCAAGCATGATTAAATGGCCACCTTGTGAACCATAGAGAGATGTATCATGTTGAACCTCCTATGATGTATTAGTGAACCATCACAAACCCTAGATGAATCACTAGAGAGTACCATGGTTAGGTTTAAGGGGGAGCATGTTAGGATAAACCTCCTTGTGGGAACCATCGCTTCACTATGACACATAATGATGCATACATGCATGCATATAGCCATGACCCATGAAGACTGCATTAAAGAAGGTCTGTGATTTCTACGCTTTAGAAGTTTAGACTTGGGCTATAAAAGCACCATGTATCTCATTCATTTTTTAGTCTAATTTATTGCTATCACCTTTTGCACACAATGAGTCTACTCCTTGATTAGTTTGTGATAAACTGCATTATGCCAATCATCCAATGAACGTAAATAACACTTACCCTCCTTAACACTAATCTTACACTACCTTTTATTGTCAATGTCGTTAAGGCCAAGGATTTCATTAACGTGATCAAAGCCATACAAATATGTTAATTACATTGAGTGATCACTTTTCAAAACACGTAATAATGTTAAATATTGACCTGACCTTTCTGTTAACCTATAAAAATTACCCCAACCAATAAGCCCGTTGGGATTTTTATATATACCCCGAGTGGCTATTTTGTATGAAACAAAAAGGTATAATTCTCAATTTTTTTGACTAAGAAAATCCTGTGGAGTGTATCTTTATGCCGAGTGTAAGTAATTCTCCTTGTGAATCGACCTAACTCATAGATCCAAATACTAGACTGGACGTGATTCTTAATATGGTACCCACATTGTCAATGATTAAAAACCTTGGCAAAATGTACGATGTTGGAAAAATTGGGTCTCTTTAGGGTCATTCTAATTGTAACAAAGCCACTGGTCCGTAAGAGGGATGACGTTGGTTTTAGAAGATGAGTATATACTAAAAATGAGTCGTCAATCAGGAGTTAGATGTCATGTATTAGTGCATTGGGTATATAAAGATCCTTGAAGGCTTGCATTTCACACCATCATAAGGTTTTATTTGATCTATGTTGTTCGTCACTACACGATATGAGAGCTACATTCCTTAATTGGGTGAAAGTAGTTCTTATATATTTAATCGAATGTATGAGGGGGTTACAATCTTTGATTGGGTAAAAGTGGTCCTCAAATGTGTAATTGCATTGAAGATTTAAAGTTTTATTTTATGCATAATGTCAGATAGAGAGTGCATTGTGTACTTTGAAAGATTGTGGTGCATGAGATTGAAATCATAAATATTGATATTTTTGTTTATATTTTGCAAATAACTATTAGTGTTACCATGTCAGAGTTGACTATTCTTTGTTGCATGTGAAAATAATTGAGCAAAAATCAAATTTACCATTACTAAATAAAGACATTGTGATTTTTACAAATGTGTCTTATTGTTTGCAAATTGCACAATGTGTAAATTTGATTGCTTTCTTAATGAAATTTTTATTTTTAGTATATATTGAAAAGTAAGAAATTTGTTTTGCAATTGAATATGCCATTCTTATGCCTTCAGCTATATTTGCAATCAATGGAAGAAAATGTCCACACAAGTAGTACACAGTTAGGAAAGACAAAAAAAATCCCTTGGCAAAGAGTGTACGGTTGATATATGGAGTGGCAATGTAAATTATACATGGTTACAAAATCAAGTGGGGCTCCACGTATTATGGACCATGTTTTGGGTGGCTTCAAATAGAATTGTCGCAAATGTGCACATCCTGAAGCACTTGCACCTACAAAAAAAAGAGTTTGAGAGAAGAGCTCGAGAAGGAGGGTGTCAAGAGACACCAAGTAGAGATGTCGGATATGAATTCATACCAAGAGTAGCCAAAGTTAAACTCTTACCTAGGGGAAGTATGTATGACTTTGTGGACAGTCTGACAAAAGTTTTGTTTAAGTACTTTCATACAAGTTGGAAGAGTGTGGTTCACATGCTTGATCTAGAGTATTGGAATCTAAACTTGATGTCAAATGTTGAGGTGGTCAAGGATTTACGTTCTACTCTAATGCTCAAGATCTTATTAATTGCATCAAAGAGTTGAGTGCATTCAGACTAAAAGAAGGACCTTTTGCAAATGATTTTGTTCAATCAATGGCAAAAGAGCAACCCACATGGAAGTGGTGGATGATGAGCAGTGATGAGCATTACTCGACTTGTTATCTTTTGGCACAATGTCAGTGAATTCGAGCTTTGAGAGAAATTGGAGTATGTATATGTATGTTCATAGCACAATTCGCTATAGATTATTAGCAAACAGGGCTAAAAATTAGTTTACATGTATTGCAATGAAAAGATACTGCATCATTTGGATAGTGTTGGCTACAAGGAAGAAATGCCTAAGTATGTAACACAATTCACAATAGATTATTAGCAAACGGGCGTAAAAAATTAGTTTACATGTTTTGCAATGAAAAGATGCTGCATCATTTTGAAAGTGTTGGCTACAAGGAAGAAATGCCTAGATGGGTGTATGATTATCAAGCAAAAGACGAAGGTGAGTTCAACATTGGCGTATCTCAATGTACAATAGTTTAGATCAAAGAGAATGCCACGATACATGTAGAAAATTCAACAGAGCAGAACAAATGATGGACATACATAGAGTAAAACAATGACTGCACAGACTCATCATAAGGTGTCACATGTTTACAAGATATGAACGTGTAATTGAAGTTTATACTCTTTAATAAGTGTTGAAAGTATACAATGCTACTTTAAGACAAACTTACAATGTCTGTGCGTTATGCGGTGTGCGTGCGGGGAAGGGGAGAAGGAGAGAGTACACCGTGTGGGTGGAGCAATACTCAACTTTGAGCTTCCCCTTATTCTTTGTACATGTACACAAGATTAAGGTGTCAGTGGACGAGCGCCCATAACCTGGGGCCCCCGGCAACGGATAGACGCCTATACCCCAACAATCTCCCACTTAAAGACAAATGTGTCGATAAGTGGGTCCTACTAGCTAAACTACTAGTATGTACAAGAAAATAGGTGAGAGACTCTCTCAACCTACACTCACTGGCTCGCTTAGTCGATCTACATGCAGGTGTGTCAGCTCTAGTGGTAGGAAAGCGTGCGTACCCATGCTAAAGCCTGCATGTAAGTCCTGCAGACTACTATGTATGGTCTGCAAAACTCCACTATGCATCATGCTAGTGTGAGTCGCCGTACGACAGACAATCCTTGCTACAAATGCTCCCACTGCAACTCCTAGGTCGGGCCTCGACACTAACAAGTCATACATGAGACACCCGAACACTGACAAAACATGTGCAATCATGGCTATCCTAGCCACTTCAGTGCTATGTGCATACTCTGCATAATTAGGATTAGCTGTCACAAATGGATGTGTCGACTCTGACTCCTAGAGGACCACCTCCCCCTCATCCATAGGGACTCGATGCATGTGTTCTGATATCACCTCATCAACCTCTATCATGAGAATATAAAAAAAGCCCATATTTGTCATCTCGACATGTGCCTCTAGGGAGCAGATCGCTCTACCTCTCTTTGCACACACTCAAATGGCGCATGTCGTGTCTCATTGGAGAAATCCCGCTCCACCTCTGCTGCTGCAGAGTCCATTGACATGTCTAGCACAACTAAATTCTCTGTCTCTTGAGCATATTGGAGCTCACTCATCGTGAAGGAGACGCATTTGGTCTCTTGCTCCTCACATGTCATGATAGTAATGGAGACTATACCATCTCGCATCTGAGAAACTTGCAGTGGGTATACAATGTATCACCTAGCACCTCGTGCAATGATTAGGCGACCCAACTGCATCTGGAAAGAGTGCTCTCGAAGCAGTACCTGACATCCATTATCTCTCAAGCATCTCATTGATATCAAGCTTTGCGCGATCCAAGGAACATAACACACATGTGTAAGCATATAAGATGCATCATTGGGTAGTAATATACATATATCTCTTTCACCCTCTATGTCATACGCTAAACCATCAGCCGCTGAACACGACCATAACTCGCACTAGCAAATGTGTTGAGCTAGTCACGACATGGTGTGACATGAAATGCTGCAGACTCATCTAGCAGCCATCGAGAGCAAGTGCCATCTCTGTCAGACATGTATCGTGGTGGACGGAGGCTAGAGGTAAGTGTGACATCACCATCACTGACATATGTAGCCGTCTCTCTAGTCTATGTCATAATTATTTGTGCATCATGCATCTGTCTCCGTTGTTGTCTCATACGTCTAAAACAACAACGCCTAATTCCCATGTGTGACCACAATACCAACATCGCATATGTCGAGAAGATTGAAACCTTCGTCTCTCATGATCCGTCAATGTAGACTCAATTGTGTCACACATAATGTCAATGCATACGCATCAAAAAGTGGGAGATCACTTAACCATTGTGCTAATCAAGCATAAACCAACCAGTAGCTCAATAGTGAAAAGCTAAAAATTGTATGTTGTAGTCTTACGCTTGGAATATGCGTCGATGTGAGAACATGAAGAAAAATCAAAGGAAACATGTAACCACTACGAGCATACCATAAATGCACTCATGTGAGAGTGGGTACAAGAACACTAAACTTGTGTCTAAGCGTCAAAGTGTGAGTAAACACTCGATCATTGTCAAAGTGGGAATAAATTGACCTTTATATAATCATGAAACCATGATCAAACTGCATCAAAACCGATGCTCGCATATGCATAAAACCAACTCCACAATCTGCAAACTTTGCAAGCACACAATCTTGGACAAACTGCTCAACTGAGTATAAAACGCATAACCGTATACACGAGTAGAGAGTAAACTAGCTCAAAACGCATCCCACAAGAGAAACTACTTGCATAAATCTGCAAAAAACTTGTGAAACCTGCACACAAGCATACGCAATCCTCACTCCTGTGAGAGTGGGTACGAGAACACTAAACTGTGTCCAAACTGACAAAACCTATCAAAGTGAGAGTGAACACTTGATCACTGTCAAAAGTGGGAGTCAAACTCCACCACTGAACCATTAGAGGATAGACTGCAAATATGTGCAAAACATGGCAAGAATCTAGGGACAAACGAACAGAGTTTCTGTTGAAAATCTCAACAAAAAGCTGCACCAAAAAACAGACACTCAGTGTCTCAGTAAACAAATCCACAAATGGCATACATGCATTGTCAAAACCCTGGCAAACTAGCTCACTCCTGAATGAGTGGCTCTATGGACCTGTATCTATCCAAAAATGTTGTAAACATGTGAGCATGAAACTGCACAATACCGTGCTAGAAACTACTCTCTTGAATGTCCCACACAATCATACATAGTCTGCACTGCAAGAAAGTGCAAATTGTGAGAAAAAATTCTCGAGAATTTGGCATACTACCTCATCGGCCAAAAAACATGTGGATTGAAACCAAACACAAAGCACAACCAGCTGTCTGTGGTCAAAATCGTCCTCCAAGAGCCGCGCTCACGGGAAAACTACTCTGGGATGGTCCGTCAGAGCCACTATGCGTCGTTGCATGTCACTGAAACTCGAAATTGGAGAACCATTGAAGCCAAAATGGGTGAATCAAAACCGAGATGCCGGAGATGCCGGGGGGAACCATTGGAGCCAAAATGCTTTGGAATGAACGCATGGGAGGGAAGTCGCTAAGAGAAGTTACTCTGGGAGAGCCCTACTGCTCTCTCTCCCTCTCGCTATGTCGAAGCCAAGAAAAGAAGGTCAATGTCGCCTTACACCACCGGATGAAAGTGATCGCCAATGACGTAGCTACTGCAAATCACCGAGTTGTCGATGCCGAGAAGAACGCCAAAGACTGCGGAGAAAACCAATGGTAGAAATCAGTCGCCAAAGATGGATTTGAGTCGAGAGCCAATTTTCTATCTCTCTCTCTCTCTCTCTCTCTCTCTCTCTACCTGTCAAGATCGCGAGGCTGTCGCGCTGGGAGAAGCTGGCAGAGTCAAAATCGATGCCGCAAACTCGAGAGAGGGTGTCATCGGTGTTGATGGCCAAAACCGAGTGCAAACGTTCCCTCTCCTATGTATATGCACGCTGAGCATGCACTCTCTCTCTCTCTCTCTCTCTCGCCCCCCCCCCCCCCCCGGCTCCCCCCATATGTAGCTATTTACGAGCTGCTGAGGATAGATGATGCACGAAATCGATTCTTCACTATCATTCTTGATAGCTAGTAGTAATGTATGTACACACCCCTAAGAGAAAAAGAAAAATTAAATTTTCTCCCTCTTTTGCTCTCTGTCAAAATTGGAGAAGCCCAAAAAATGTTGCAGATCAATGCCCCTGCGCTTCTTCCTCGATCACTCTTCAACTTTCTCCTCGATCACTAACTGGCTTGGCTCTTTGACTTTCTAGTCAATTTCCCCCAGTCACTCAGTGTTGTCTGCAAGCTTGTTATGCACCTTTTGAATACAATGCTAGCTGTTGATTTTCTATCAAGAGTCCCTTTGAGTGTGTGTGTGTGTGTGCGCGCGCGCACCACCACACACCCAAGCTTTGTTTCCAAGCTCTGTCTTACTCTTCCTTGGATTGCACACACGATTTTCAAGTTATGCAGTGCGCTCCCAATTGCTCGGTACTGGTTGCCCCGAGTCCTGCTCACAAAGCTCCAATTTTATCTTGATTGTGCTCTTTGCCTACGCTATTGCATTCTCCCCCAATTCCACAAATTTCCAAGATGCCGAATTTTCCCCCTTTGCTGCACGGGTACTCGATCAGAGATCTCCCTTCTAGCTTGTGAGATCCAAAACTCTCCGAGTCTATTGCACAACCCAAGGCTTGTTTACTAGCATTCACTCAATGCTCTTGCTTGTGAGTTGCAATGCCTTGTCCACAGATTTGCCTTTGTGATTGCTGCTTATTCACTTGTAGATTCCACAATTGGATGCTCCCGATTCCAAGCTTACTCGGTGCCCAATTGCACCAAGCTCTACAAATCTTTTCTCCATTCCTTGCTCCCTACGCTTTCGTGTTTCTGCAGAAATGCCAAGCTTCCCTCAAAGATTCCCCCTCTCCAAAGGGGGGCTACGCGCGCTCAAGAATCTGAGAGCCTCTCTGATGGGCTCCAATCCACACCAAATCTACCATCATCACAGAGCTCAAGCCGTCATAGCCAAGCTCCGTTCTTTCATGTCTTGTTGAAAAGCCATCGCGCGCGCCGATTGCCGTCGCCGCCACCAAAGCTCTTATACCAATTGAAGAGTGTGTTTGTGTGGATGCATGCGTGCGCAAGGCGGTGTGCGTGCGAGAAGGGTGAGTACACCGTGTGGGTGGAGCAAGACTCAACTATGAGATGCCCCTTATTCTTTGTATATGTACACAAGAATAAGGTGTTAGTGGGCGGGCACCCATAGCCTGGGCGGTCGGGCAAGGCACAAACCGTACCCCAACAGGGGTGCTTTGTAACGCTTGCTTGAATTTATACTCATTGGAAATCTGAACATGTAATACACATGCTGTGGAATTTCTTGAGGGTAGATTCGACATCGGCTATTCTTTTGTATTACTTGGATTAAACAAATGAGACAATAATAGGGATCACACGCCAATGTGTAGAACTCACTCCATCTATCAAAAGTTTTGCAGCATACTAGATAGTGAGAGAATGAAGATACATCTAAGTGTGATGCAGTGACTAACTCTGGATATACAACCATGTGACTTATGTGTGTCCCTTGGAGAGGCGGGGGATTCACTTGTTGTGTCAAGTTTTGAACATCTTGGTTTAGACGATCAAGAATTTTTCCTATTTTAGCTTGTGACGCTGGAGGTATTTGGGAACTTGAAGGAGCCGTGCAATTTTTGCATCCTTCTCGGCCAATCATGTTGTCAAAACGTCCTTTTTCTTTTTCAAATTTACCTTTGTTCCTTCAACTATTAGTGCCAACTCTTCTCGTGTGAATGTCACACAACTCTCTCTTATATTGTGTGTGGCTACGGTTGTCTCCTTTGAGGAAAAGACACTGCTGAAAAAATTGTGCATACAACATCTTCGCAAAGTACAAAGCACAATTTATGTTGTACAATGAATGTCAAAAAACTTCCAAGTAGATCTTCTCGATGTTTTATGTAATTTCTCGGTGCTAACACTTCGATACTTTCCATATACCTTTCTTGATTTTTGCGTCTTCACATGGCCATAATGTCTTGATCATTTCCTTGGTCACTTCTTTGTTGATATCCTTCGATTGTGCATGGTTTAGGCTTTCCCATTTTGATAGATGATGAGCTGTGCTCCGTCATTTTTTGTGTTGACATGCTATGTGCCAGAGACTTCATGCATTGAAAAGCATTAACAACTAGTTGGTGATGATCTGCTGGGGCAGTTGCATCACATGCTTGGTCATACTCAGCCATGGTGTCCCAAAATTTCAATTCACAAATAAAAAGACATTAAACATCTTGGCCAGACGTTGTTCTCTCGCACATCTACACTTTTACTCTTTAGTTCAAAATGTTTATAGCATGACAATACCACATCAAACCACAAATATCAAAATACTTGAACAGAGTAATCAACATGATTATAGACATTTGGCCCAAACAAAAAAGCTTTTAAAAATAGAGTACTTAACAAAAATATAGATGGTTAGAAAGAAAAACCATTCATGTGTAGAGTAATCAACACAATTGATTTTAAACAATTGGCCCAAATGAAAAAACATTTATGTGTAGAGTAGTCAAGAGAATTGATTATAGATAGACGATCCAAGTGAAAAACCCAGATGAAAATTAATTTACAACAAACATCGGTAATTTTAAGTGTTTCAGCTGGATAAAAATCCGATGTAAGGGTGACAAAACACTTCATCTTTGAAGAATACTCTCCTCTAGTTACATTTCAAAAGTCTATTAACATTTTGTACATAAACCTATCGCATATACATCATTGGTCTTTGCGTATACATCATAACATTGTGGGCATTATATTTTTGGAGCAATCCATGGCCGCTTTGACAACTCATGTTCTCCTACACTCTTTGCATTCAAAACTATTGTCAAAGTTTCAACTACATTATCTACATAATTATTTGACACCCACTTTGCTGGAGTTCTGAGCATCATATTCTAATAGATAATCCAAATACAAGGTTTATTTGCACATGTGAAATTTAACACTACATTATATGTATTTAGATTTGTGATTCCATCAACCAATGCGTGCAAAATGGTTGGCATGTGTTCAATCACTGTTCTGGATGTACATGCTCTATCTTCGATGGTTGTTGATTTATTGGGGGATGTTTTTTTCAACCATACTGGAGTCATGTGTGCATGAACCGTCAAAATGCGCCTTGTGAGAAGGATATTAAGTCTCCCAACGAGCCCCCATTATTGTCGTGCCTAGGGTAAGATTGGGCAAGCCAAGGGCCAAGACGAACATGTGATCAAGGGGTGCTATATTTTAGTAGGCTACGCGTCTATATATAGTGAGGTTGGGTGGAGAGCTCCATGGTCCAGTCCCCTTTGGTCTTAGATTGGTATCAAAGCTCAAGGGAGAAGGGCAACCATGGAGGAGGGGAAGGGCGTGGTGCATTTCTTGGTCGCTATGTTGATCTCTCTCTCTCTCTCTCTCTCTCTCTCTCTCTCTCTCTCTCTCTCTCTCTCTCTCTCTCTCTCTCTCTCTCTCTCTCTCTCTCTCTCTCTCTCTCTCTCCCCCCCCCCAAGAGGCATGGCCTCTCTCGATCATCTACTAGTCAAAGCCTATGACGAGCACCCACCAGCATGAAACCACGCCTCCCATGTACAAGAGGTAGTCGGCGGCGGGGGGGGGGGGGGGGGGGGGGGGGGGACGGTGCCCTTCTATGGGATCGATTGCAAGACGACCTGCACAAAAATCCATGGAGGTGGGTATTGTACTCGCGCTAACCAGGCAAGGGAATCACATTCTTTGAGCAGACCGTGCTTAGCACGATAGACGGTGGTGTGTTTCTTCTTCTATAATGCTCGCCAATAACCATACTTTCACATAAAAAAAAAAAAAGACAACTTTGGGTGCCCAAGGGCAACCAAGGGGCCTATCCCATGAAGGGGCCATGCAATGGCCAGGGAGCCATGCACTGCCTGCACGGGAATGACAAGCTATGTTCAAAATTGCAGTCGAACTATCAAGGAGTGCCAAACCTGCAACAAATGGCAGCAAACAATGAATTCCAAGGATGGATTATGATGATTAGTTTTCCTACGAGCTAATCACATGTAACAACCAGGTCAAAATACCAAGGAGTGCCAACCTGCAACAAACGGTAGCAAACAGTGGATTTCGATGATTAGTTTGGCTATGAGGTAATCACATAGCCTACTTTTTACTGCCAGCTCTACATTTGGTCATTGAGATCACTGTCCCTTTAGGCCAAAAACTTTGTACCTATGGAACCGGGATTTTAGTGTTACTTGAACTGTGGCCATTAAAATGATAAGAGATGGCTTTGATTGTGAAGGGAGCTTTTTGTGAGTGTTTCATTACTATGTCCTAGTGAGTTCTGCTATCAGTCCACCCTTAATGAGACTATCAAACTCTAATTCTTGTATTTCAATGATAATGAAAGAATTGATTCAGATGGAGTGAAAAAAGTTTCATGCAATATCTTTGTTCTTGAAAGCCCCCTTGGTCAAGCACAAGTCAATTGTGAGGAATGTCACTTTTTTTGTCTAGACTGTGAGACATTGCTATCATGTGGGTGATGAATTTTGTGCGGGGTTTGAATTGTGTGCGCTTATGCAGTTACCTCGCTCAACCGTCATCCATGTCTTAAATGAATGGGGAAGAATAGTATGATTCGATAAGACAAATAAGGGACAATTACTGAATTTCAAGTTTGGATACATATGTTGATGTTGGGATATAACGCAACAAGTAGGTGCCATACTGGTGTGATTAGTGTTTGTCTTGTTTTATAACATATGATTATGCATGATTGAAATGAACACATTTTTCTCATGTGATTTATATTTCATGCGGGCAATTTACTTGAATGTTTGGTTAATTTTTGAGGTCCCACTTAAGGTGGTAGTCTTAGAGGGTTCTTATAAAGCATAGATTTATTTAGTTGGCAAGTTCATTTATTTGTGACTTTCTTTGTGGACATCTAAGGGTGGCAAGATTGACCAATGATTCATCAATAGATGAGGAAATTGCAACCAGTAGGGATGAATGATGAGTGAGTTGAGAGCTACCTATTTTGACGCCCCCACAATTTACATCCATCTCAAAGGCTGGATTTGTTTAGCCATCTAAAAAAATTGACAACCTTTATGTGACCAATCCTTGGAACGTCTTCCTTGTTTGGCATCATGATTCCTTTTGGATCTAACCAGATGAAGTACCTTCTCTAGTTTGGTGACTTGTTGAACATTACAAATACAAATTTGTTGGTAGACCATTATGCTAATTCGTGAGAAACCATGCTTGCTCATGGTTCCTGTTCTAGATAATGCTGGCCATTTTTTGAAAGACAAGCTTGATTGATTGTAAGAAACCTTCCAACTATTGGTGGTAGACATGGTGATGATGTATGTTGTATTATTTAGTCAATAGCATACATAATGGAGATAATGTCACATTGTCTTATGGATGATTATGATGGTGGTGCAGCCAAATCTTGTCTACCCATTGAGAAGCCAAAAGCAGGTATATGGAACTAAGCAAGTTGACGGCGGTGTGCTTGAGCCTCTCCTAGATGCAGGAGGTATGAGGCAGCGTTGGGATATGTATGCCAAATTAGTCATTTAACATGTCGAATATGGTTCAGAAGCTTTAATGATCAAAGTGCTTACGGATTCTAAAGATCAGTGGGTTTTCCATCAGGTGGTGTCGTGTGTGTAGAATGGTTGCTCAAGCTCAGAGAGTTCAAGGTTTTTTATGTGCTTGAAGTCGAATAGGTTGCATCTTGTCCATCCGAGACTATTGCAAGCGGGTACGACTCAAAGTTTATGACAGGAAAAAAAACGAGTTGTGGACTGCAGGGCGACTACTGGTCTGCATGGGATGGCGACGCCATATGGATAGTGGGAGGGCCAGTTGAATACATGAGCGCGCGGTAGTTGCATGAGGCGGCCGGAGGTGGCGGGGGCTGCATAAGGCAGTAGATAGGCCGAGGTGGGCTCGAGCCAGCAGGTGAGTGAAGCCAAGAGAGGTTGGGACCATTGACGAGCAGCTCAGGATGGAAGGAAGAATGCAAGTGATTTCAGAAGCGCATAATGGTGAGTCTGGTGAACACTTTTTCAACGAAGTAACCTACAAGAAGATTCTGCAAGTTGGTCTGTGGTGGCAAACACTGATTGCTGATGTCAGAATTTTTTGTAAAACTTGTGACATATGCCAAAGAATGGGTCGACCAACAGCTGCAGATATGACTCCCTTGATGCCGATACAACCACTAGGAGTATTCATGAAATGGGGACTGGATTTTATGGGACCTTTTAAGAAGGTGACTTCCAGGAAGAACAAGTACATAGTAATGGCTACTTGTTATGTTACCAAGTGGGTTGAAGCTAAGGCTCTTCCTGACAACACAGCCAAGTCAACTGCAAGGTTTCTATTTGAGAATACTGTCTGTCGATATGGATGTCCAGTAGAGATTGTGACCGATCAAGGAACACATTTTATCAATGACACTATGGAAATCCTATTGGAGATTCTTTCAGTCAAGCATCGAAAATCTACTCCTTACTATCCCAAATGCAATGGATAGGCTGAAAGTAGCAACAAGACGATAAAGACTATTCTCACAAAAGTGGTGCAAAAGAAACCAGATTAGTGGGATTTGAAACTTCAGACTGCTCTATGGGCTTATAGGACAGCTTATAAGGTAACCACTGGAATGACACCATTCAGAATGGTGTATGGTACTGAAGCTGTGGTTCCTATAGAATTTGTGATCCCCAGTCTGAGAATGGTTGTGAAGTATGGATTGGACTTCAACCATAATCTTAAGAAAAGGCTAGAGGAACTGATGCAATTAGATGAACTCAGGCAAAGGGCTATGATGGAACAAGAAATTTTTCAACAACGAAGGAAGCACTGGCATGATCGCCGAATTAAAGTTCGAGAATTCCAGAAAGGAGACTTAGTGCTTCTATATCAGTCTAGACTGGGTCCAAAGAAGCCGAACTTGAAAATTGCCTGGGTAGGACCTTTTGAGGTAGATTGGGTCTTCTCCAATGGCACAGTCAGACTGAAAGATTTATCTAGACTGATGTTGCTAGGAGTATATAATGGAGCAAAGATCAAGCTTTATTATTCAGAGACCAGAGAAACTGATCCAGAACAAGGTACTAAGGAACTGGAGGTTGTTGATCAAGAGATACCGGAATCAGACATTTTTGGACTTTTTCATGTGCAACTAGTTCCAACTTCAGAACTAGTACCAGAAGAACCAAATCAGGTTGACCTTAGAATCAGTACCAGTATGGTCAAGCCAGACTGGAAATCAGTCCAGTATCAGTGTGGACACACTTTCCAATTTTTAAGCACCCAACGGTCAAATGGCACGCCAGTGGTAATTATTTCAAGAATGGGTCGCAGTCTTGTCCAATGCATGTCTGCCATGATAGCAACGACGCACAAAAGTCTAGGAGCGGCGAGTGGTGGAGCTTTTATGGCGCGAACACGTATAACAGTCAGGAGAGTTAGCATTTTTCCTCACAAATCCCATGCGCGATGCTTCCCTCCTGTTAACCATTCGCCATCGCCAAGCTCCGAGGTTTCTTCGCTGCAGCCGCAAACTTCGACCTCTGACGAGACAGTTGACTGTCAACTAGCCTTGCCAGCGACACCAGGAAACCGCTTCGACATGACAAGTAAGTCATTGTCTGTTTCATCATCATCGACCTCACAGTGTATGGGTAGAAGGAAACGCTCAAAAAAGATGCAGGAGTCCCTTGAGGAAACCCAGGCCATAGTTGCTGAGGCAAAGGCAAGCCTTCCCATTATCCCGTACAGTAAAATCCAGCGTTATGTATTTACTGATCAAGCGATGACTCTGCTACAACTCTGGGATCTTCGAGTTGTGTTGCAAGCTACAAGAATTGATTTTGATGCAGATATCATCAAGCAAGTTCTTGATTCCTTCGACGCTGAAAATGGCAGTGGCATGGTAAATAGTAGGAAGGTGTCAGTGACACCAGAAGCCATAGCATTTGCATTTTGAATGCCCAATGAGCCCAAACCTATTGTGGCAACTGCGCAGCAGATAAGTATAGCTCTGAAGGAGGATGAAACGGCTACACAAAAGCGCAAGGCAAGTGCTCAAGGAGTTCCAGTAGCAGGACTGGAAGCCTCCAATGCTTACAGGTTTGTAGCCGAAGCAGTAAGCCTTAAAAACAACCCAACGTATGTATTCAAAAAATTGTTTGCTATGCTGTTGGCCAAGATATTGGATTCACAGGTTCCTATTAACCTTTGTCAAATTCTCTCGCATAATGTACTCCAGGAGACTGTCAAGCTAAAATCTCAAAATGTTTTCAAGGCCTGGTATGTTTGGCAATTCCTGTATTGCACTACTGCTGTAGATGTTAATGAGCATGTAAAGAAGGCTTGGAGTGAGAAGCCAATTTCTGAACCAAAGAACATTGAATTGTCCTCAGACGACGAGGAAACAGACAATCAAACCATTTCAATAGACCTGAAAAGGAAAGCAACTGCAAAACAGACTGGCAGTTCAAAGAATCCAAAGACTACACTGACAAAAAGCAGTGAGTTTTTGAAGCAGATAGAAAGCCAGGTCAAGACAGTAAACCCTGAGAAAGCTGTAGTGAGCTAGACTGAGCAGCAATCTGCTCAGAAGACTGTGCCTGACCAGTCATTCGTAAAAAATACAGTTGCTACTAGATCTGAGAAAGATCATGCCAAGCAAGCCACTTTTAAGAAGATAGCAGACTAGTCAGGGGACAAAAGCAAGAGTCAACTGGAAAAAGGGAAAGGACCAGCGTTCTTGACTTTGGCTGGTGGAGTTTCTACTCCAAATACTGGAAACCTTCTGCAACTGGTAAAACAGGACAAGTTGCAGCAAATGCAGACTAAGCAATTGAAAGGGCATCTTCTGCTCAACAAAGCTGATTATGAAACTCTACCCTACGTAGCTCCAGTGGCAATATATGAGCCTACTGATTCTGATCCAACCACAGTCAAAGACAGATGTTCAGTCCTTATACAGTCTTCTTGGAATACCATTGTCAGTTGTATGGAACAACTGATGGAGGCTGTTGGATCAGAAGAGGAAGTCAAAAAGCTCAAAGCTGACTTCACAGAGGCACAAGAGTAGATTGAAAAGCTCCAGAAATCCCAGGAAGAGCAGAACATACAACACAGGGTACTGGAAGCTCATTTAGAAAGGACTAATGAGTTGTTGAACAAAAAGTTAGCTAAGGCTGAATCTGAAATAATGATCATCAAGAATCAACGGAATGAAGCACTGAGAGCTGCAGAGTGGGCTGAAATAATGCTCAGGATGAAGCGGACAGAATTCAAAAACCTGTTGATGCGCCATATAGCTCTGAAGGCTTCTTTGACTGAAAGATACATCTATAATAGCTTGTCCGAATTTTAAATCCATCAGGCAATGTTGTTTTCAATTTAGAGAATTTAAAGTCCTTGATGGAAATTATGCAGAGCAATTTGCACGACAAGGTGAGTGAGTACAATAATGCTCTGATGAATCAAGCTATATTAGATTATATTGAGCAGCAGTCTTCTCCGGATGAGGAAGAAGAAGACGAGGAAGATAAAGCTGATCAGGAGGAGGATGATCAAGAAGCTGGGCATACAAAGGATGATGATGATGCCCCACCATCATATCCACCTCCAGGACCTAGTACTGGTGGGACAGGGCCAAATGAAGGAGGCCAGTTCACAACCAGACCAGCCAGGCCAGAATGAGGGCCAGCAGGGAGGACAGGACAAAGAGCACCAGTCGGGTAACCAACAGACTGAAGAGCAGCAACCCAGTCACACTAGGAATCAGCCAACTGATCAGTCCCATCTCAACAGAGATGCTAAAGGGAAAATGAAAGTGCAGGATGAGGGACCAGTTGTTGATCATCAACATTCACTGTAGCTCATTACCCTGAATAGGCAATTGAGACATCAACAGACCTCCATAACCAGACAGTATCTGGAGGATGATGATCTCTTGTCTGACTTGGAAAGATTTCAAAGGCTATATGTGGGAGCCAGGGAAATGGTAGAACATTGGAAATCAGCAGCTTTCCATGATAAAGAAGCTTGCCGACTACCTGCGCATCCCAGTACAGTCCAGCTGCTGGAACGAGTTCCTGAATGGATACTCAATGCTGATGAGAGAGTGGCAAACCGCACTAGCAAAGGCAGTCAGTCTACTGCAGATTGTCGCTCCCTAGCCCTGGAACTGGAACATCTGTTGGGTAACAAACCAACTTACCGATGTATGAAGGATGTTAGGGTACAACTCAAGGAAGTTTTGGTGCAAATGCAAACTGCCAGAGGTGTTTTGGATCAGAAAGTCAAAGCCATTCTTGAGGACCAAACAGCCACTAGCACAGGACCTTAGACGAGAATGTCAGTCAGAGCATAGGTAGCTGCTCTCTGAACACTATTCCAGCTAGTGAGAATCACCAGAAAGATGATGCAGCAGGAGAACCAAGCTGTTCTCAATTTCTTAGAATTTGTGTCTGATTCTCCAGTTCTCTTGTATGTTGTTCCAACAAGAGAAACAGAGCTGCCAAGATTCTTTCCAGCGTTGTATCCTCAACATCCAGAACCAGTTGATCGTCTCACATATGTCAAAATCATTGATGAGCTTCAGGATTGGTATGAGCGATCAACTGTGGAATGGAAGACTTGGCAGACGCTGTTCAATGATGCTCTCCAAATCAATGACATTCAGGCACTGAAAGAGGAGATGCATAGGATTCAGCCGTGTATGGGCCATTGGAGGATTCAAGTCAGAGGACTGACCAGGATTACTAATCAGTTACTACAACTTACGTTCGAATCTTCCAAATTGCCTGAAAAAGATATTGCAGCAAAGCCAGGTCTGGCACCACAGTACAGGGAGATGGCTGAGATTCTTTTCGAAGCTCGAGTCAAAACTAATCAGCCTCTTCTAGAAGGATGGATCCATACTGCTTCACATTGTCATAAGCTGGCCAGAACCAGACTTAGCAAAGGCAGGCGTACACTCTATGATCCTGACACCAAAACCTATCATTCTCTCACGCCTTATGAAGTAGAGATGACCACCGATCGGTGGGATCATCTTGAGCAGGAGGCCATTTACCGACTGATTCAAAAGGAGAATGTTGGTACTGGGACCTCTCAGGCGCCATCCAGGTCAAAGGGCAAACGGAAGACGGTCCAATGGAAGGATACTGGGTAGTTCCGTCTCAGAATTCAGTGGGGGCGACTTTTCTCCTCAGCAGGCAGGTGGAGATGACAGCTCTACCTTGGCTTGATGACAGCTCCACCTTGGCCTGGTGAGAGCTCCACCTTGGCCTTTTCAGTTGCCTCTCGCAATCCTTGGCCTTTTCAGCTGCCTACTCGCAATCTTTGTATGGCCATTCTATCAGTGGTCAAGCCGGAATCCCAACATCAAAACCAGATGATGGATTTTTCAGTCTGACATCAAAATCGGACAAGGGAATTTTTCCAAAATTTTGGACTCTTGCCAAAATTCAAGAAAGAAGGGAAGGATGTAGACGGCTGGATAGTTCACTATGTGGGAACATCTTCTTAGAAGATAGGCAGCGATTACTTAGTAATTACTATGGTAATTACTACAGTAAACCTGAAGTGTATAAATAGGGCCCATTACAATCGGGTTGGCAATTATTATCATTTGGGTTAGCGCCTTGGCTATACTTGTACTTGAGAATCATTGGCAGTATTGGCGGCTGTACTTTCTCTTTGTAAATCATATTCGCTGTAATCTTGATCTGTAATCCCAATCATGGCATAAATTTCAGTTATACTTACTTCTCGTTCAGTCTTCTGAATCTTAATCTGAATCTGAACCTTATTTCCAATACATAAGTCTGATTCTTATTTCAGTATCCACATTCCAGTTTAGTCTCTGACTCTTGTCCAGTCTGCTGTCTAAAATCTTCCCACACTAGTAGCTGAAATCTTCCAATAGTGGAATTAGCTGTCTCAAGAGATCAGCTCCAATTCCAAGGAAAGAGGCCAAGGATCCCAAGGATCATTTAGAAAGAATGTACCAAGAGGCAGAGGCCTCGAAGTTGAAAGAGATGGAAGAAGCGGCCAAGAAAGCTGAGGAAGCAGCAACTTAAGAGCAAGGCCAGGCATCTCCCCGACCCACCTCACCGCCGCCGGAACAACAGGACCAGCCCATGCCCACTCCACCATCATCACCGCCAGGCAAAGAGACCACTGAAGAGGCCGAGATTGACAAGGAAAAAGAGTGAGTTTACCCACCAAAAGGAAGCTGGAACTGACACCAGAACAGACAGTCGAGGACACTCACAAAGAGGCGGATGAAACTGATCAAGAGCAAGATACAGAAAAAGAGCAAACCACTACACATGAGGAAGTAACCAAAACTGAGAAGGTGGAAAGGCCTACAACCGTGGAAACAGAAAGGGTTGAGACCACACAAGTTGTTTCCACTCAGCTAGAAACTGCCGAGGTTTCAAAACCTCAGGATGACAAAGGAGAAGCAACCACCTATATAGAAACACCAACAAATAACAACACAGCAAGAAGCAACACAAGAGGCTGCCGGCACATCCGAACTAGCAAGACAAGAGGAGTGGCAGTCCAATGATGAAGTCATTCTACAAGTGAACGAATATGCAAGGCAGATGAAAATCATGATGGAGAAACTCCACTCAGCAGCATTTAACCGCAGTACTAAAGCCAAAGAATTAGAAATGGTCATCGATGCTCTTCAAGGCGAGCTCGATGACAGAATGGCTACTATTATAGATCTCCAAAGGCAAGTACAAGAGCTCAAGACTGAAGTAGAACAACATCAAATAGCACGAGACATCCAACAGAAGGAAATGGAGGAGTTGGGTGACCTCTTGACTAAGCTATCTGATGCCTGCAAAGTGAAAGATGAGCAGTTGACAGAAGTGACAAATAAACTTCTCACCACCTCTCTGTCCGCTCAAAAGATTCAAGTACAATTAGATGTAGCAAATGCATCACTACAGTATTTGGAACAAAGGATTAATGATCAGGCCACATTGTTGCGGCAGTTAAGAGAAAATCAACCGTGGCCTCGATCAAGGGAACATATGAGGTGTATAAAGCACTTAAAAAGAAAAACAGAGATTCAGAGGTGGAGTTGAAGCTGGAGCAGTCACAATGCAGAGACCTGGCGCTCATGCGGGTCCAAAGAGAGGAGGAGCTCCTTAAAGAGATTACACGATTGAAAAGAGTAAACCAACTCCTCAGAGATGGAAAGCAAGATATACACGAGGAGGCAAGCACTTCAGAGCCTCCCCAAGTGGAAATCCCCTCAGTCTCATTTGTTGACTTTGAGACGCAGTCTACAGCAGAGTCGAGTGGGGAATAAGATTTTCAAATCCAAATTATAGAGGAAGACACAATGCCGATGGTCCAACTGTCAAAGGCTGAGGAAGATGCACTAAAGGAGAAGATTGCCTTGGAGGTAGATGAGAAGTGGAAGGCAGCTATGGATTGGGAGTTGAGAGTTTTACACTCTGTCAACGTCACATAGCTCACTCCCATTCAAATCAATGCTCAATGGCACCAACAATCCCTGCCATACCCTCTCATCACGGTTAAACTCTTACAGGTAAAGGAAAGATTATACCGAGATATGCAAGAAGATGGCGCAGATCAAGACCACCCGAAGTGGCGGCTAAGCTGGTTGAACAAGAATCCAAGATACTTGATTCTGTTCACGAGAGCACCTGCGACCATATAGAAAGATCCAACATTTTGTCATGTACCTCGAGTAAGGACATGGCAAGCACACGAAGCACTGCAGAAGAAGAGGCCAACATGGCTAAACTTTCCCAGGCTGCAAGCTCCCGAGAGAGGTCAAGCAACAGAAGAGTACATGGTGAAAACCCTAACGGGCACCATGACATTCTTCAAATGTCTGCCAGATCTCTCCTGCGCAATGGTTTACAAAATCTGCAGGATGCTACTTACTTGCATACAAGTCTTAATGATCCTGAGCAGACAGAAGCCCCATGCCTCTCATTTTTGGAAGGAAACAAAGGCCTCTGCTATGATCTAAGTGGGCAGCCCTCAAAGGAATTTCTTTATGGATTTTACGTCCGATGCATGTTTCTGTCCTCGCACAATATGCTAGCTTTTGAGGAGGCCTTCTACACGGGCTTTTTCACATGGAGAACAAAGATATTTGCACCTGTGATAAGCAACCTCACAGCCAGATTTGTAGGCTACTCGGCAGTAGAACTCATCCAGTTTTTGCAAGTGCCAGACAAAGAACGCAAAATTAGATATGAAAAAGCACTGGAAGCATTGAAGGACCGCCTCGCTCGCCGTCAACCCGAAGATTACTTCCGCCCATAAAGCTGTGTCAAGGGACGACACAGGTGAGGAGGGGGGGAATGTTAGCAGCAAGCTAATGTGGACACCATTTTTCGGAGTTCTCCTTGTAAAAACAATTATTATTTTGATAAATCAGGAATATTGTAACTCCTGTTTTCTTGATAAACCTTGTAATTAATGAGGCGGGGCTACAAGCTTTCAGATTGTATCGGCCATTCAATTCTCAGCTTTGGTAGAACTCCAGATTATTACTTTTGACCACCCAAAAACCTTGGCTAAGGTATAAAAGCCAATTTTTGTAAGTTTTTTATAAGTTTTTGGATAAGAAATACACAGCGTGAGCTAACAGCGCTCACCCCTCTCCTTCTTGCGCTTCCTACTCCCTCCCCGGTTGTCACATTGCAAATGTGTTTGTTGCATTGCAACCACAGGTAAGAGCTCTACGCATTGACGTAAGCCATTCACCGTATTTCGTAGCTTTTGGCGTCGCCAACCCGCGGCATAATTTCATTATAACTAGGAATTTACACTTTTAAAATGAAAACTAAGCATAGGTGGGGTATTGGGGCATCATTGCTAAGCATTTAGATGCATTCTGGGTCAAAAACGACTAGGTCAAAAATCCACTGCTGTTAATAATCGCGATTTGGGAACTTGACCGAAAGTGGGATTTGAGGCCATAGGCATGTGTGCTTAGGTCTTATAAACTTGTCCTAGAAGTTTCGCTACGTTTGGATGTCATTTGATGCTGTAACGGATGTGATTTGCTTGCCGATGAGCGATTGGCTTTTGGTGATTTCAGTCACTTGAGTGTAGCTTGAGTTAGATGCGAGTTGTTAGTTGTTTTCCGAGAGATTGACAACCTCTTGTAGCCTCTATGCACTAGTCGAGTCAGCTTCGTCCCATGGTTTCAAAAATTAATCGTGGTTCTCGCTGATACTGCAATAAGATAGGATGGTGACGTTAGACATGCGTCCCACATTTATGCTAATCCTATTGCTTCATAGCCTCTTTTCTCTAGAGGATTCCTATGTTGAGCCTAATTATGCTACCTGGCTACAGCATTAAGCATTCTTGATCTCATATTACATATGGGAGAAGTCTTGGTTATGATAATCTTAGTGTGAGTTTATGAGTAATTAGGGCGTAATCATCTCTCTGTATTCTTGAGTTAGCTTGCAAACTTATAGTTGTGAAAGCTTGTAAATTAGTCTAGTATTAAGTATAAGATTAAGGTTATCCTTGTTAAGTTTTCTCATTGGTTGTTGTGGGAATTTTTATACTGCACTTAGTCTCTTCGTTTTTCCGAAAGAACTAATCCTAGTAGTGAGAAATGGCTCCCAAAAGAACTCGGTTTGGTGGTGCTAATGACCGCGAGGCGGGAACTAGCAACATGGTAACCAGCAAAAAGGCGCCAATGAGAGAGGGAAATCCGGCTATCTCAGGAAGCGACATGGAGAAAATTCATGAGGTATAGGATGATTTTATTTTTTTATCTTACATAAATATTGCATTACGATAACATTAGGAATGTCTAAACTCCCCGAAATACGTTGGAAATCCAACTAAGACAACGGCATTAGTACTTTAAAGGTTTTATTTAAATTTAAGTTTGAATTAAATAGGAAAGAAATGCTTTATAGAAAGACTATTTTGAGGTAGGAAAGAATGGTTGTTTGGAAAAACTATCTTAAACAGATTTCATTCATTATTCCAATGTCTACTTAGTCTGAACCCCCTATTGATCACAGGGTGGTAGCTCGCAACATTATCGGCAGGAGATAAATCCACGACTTGCTTTTTATACAGTGGATATGTTTATGGCTTGCTTTTGATACGGTGGATACATGATTTTACCCGGAGAGTTACTCCAAGAATTGCGTGGATCATGGACTGGTTGTATGGGCGGCCAGTTGACAACGGGTGGAGTTAACACTCGTTGGAGGTCCTCACGACTCCAGGACATTCGAATTTTTAATGAAGTATTGTTTGTTGAGTACTTTTTCCTAAGAAAGATATGTTTTGGTGCCAATTTTTCTTGATTGAAGGGAATTGTCTTAAGGAACTTGTGTCGAGGAAATATAAAGAAGGAACCTTAAGTGTTGAACAACAATCTGTTAGTAATAAGGCCACACAAAGACTCTGTGTGAGTGCGGGGTGGAAAATGGGGGCTTGGCTTAGGTTGCCAAAGCCTACGAGACGGGTGGTCCCGATTAGTCGGGAGCTCTGTGCCCTGTGTGATAGAGTACGATATTAGTTATCTTATTACACTAGAGTGGCAGGAACTCGTTGTACGTGTCTTTGAAAGCTACGAAGAAAAAGGCATTGTCATTTCTTCTCCTCCTGGAAGATGAGATTAGGACCGATAGTACGAAGCCATGCTTCCCCTGTGGGGCGGAGCTAGATTACTTTCACTGGTGGCTTGGACTCAACTCACTAAGTGATGAGAGACCATCTACTGTTTTCTTCTTAGCCAATTTTTGTTTGCTTCCGTGTAGGATCTAGAAACCATCAAGTGTCCTCCACTTCCGTCACGGTGAGACGGGGAGGGGACCTCACAGCTGGTATCAGACCTTAGGGTTCAGAGCCTAGGTTAGTTTGGAAAAATTCGTACTGTGTGAAAATTTTAAAAACAAGAAAAATTGGATAGCTAATCCAAGTCTTACTCATTGATATTTCAGGAAGATCCTGTGGTTGAATATCGCAAATTCCAAGTCTTCAAGCTTATTTATGAGAGTGCCTGTCGTTCTCCGAACTATCTTTTTCGTCAGAGCGTGATGGAGCTGCTAATGAAGGCTTACACTCCTCATTCGACTCGGATAGATAAACGCTAGGAGCTCGACTGGAGCAATGAAGGAGGGATCTATTACATCAATGCTTGGAAGTTGGGATGTCTTACCACGGACTTAAAAAAACTACGTTGGGCAGAGGAACTGCGAGTGGTTCAATTGTACTGCTTCTTGGGTACAAACTCGACCATCACTGTTCCCACTTATCATAGAGGCACGGAGAAATCCCTTGAACGAATGGCTATGGGAGATAGTGGTGAAGATAATTTCATATCGAAGGATAAAAAATTTTCCTATTCCTCAAAGCACCCCTAAGAATATGGATCTTGTAATTTACTTTCCGATCTCCAATGAATATAGGAACTATATACCAACCAGTTGGAGGATTGTAGAAATGTGATTACAAGCACCCATTGTTTGTATCACCATATTCCAAGTCAGCCGGCTATGCGGATTCTTTAGATGCCACAGAAATTTGTAATAATGTAGGATGAGATACCCTAAGCCTCTTTTGTAAGACTATCCTTGTAAATATTCACTTTATGAATAAAGAACCAAGTCTTTTGAATTGAGTGTCTTGATCTTGTGTCTATTCTGAAGTTAAATCTTAGTCGTGTGATAAGTCTTTAAATTTGTCAGTTTATTGATCTTGTGAAATCCTATAGGTACCTCCTTCTACTCTTTATATTGTGGTTTAGGAGAAAAAACTTCTTCTCAAGTAAGCGCAACCCCCCAACTTCAAAGGTGAAGGGGTTAACGTGGAACGAGATGCAGAGGTTTGGATCAAGGCCATGGAGGATTATTTTGAAGCTACAGGAACTCATACGCAAAATCCAACTATGCTTGCCATGTTTTGACTTACTAGAGATGCCAAAATATGGTGGAAACAACCTTGTCGAGACTTCGACATTGTTGGATCTTCTCAATCATGGGAAGAAATTAAAATTGTGGTGACTGAACGCTACTTACCACCAGCTCATAGGGCCATCAAAATGAACAAGTTTTTCTCACTCAAGTAGCTATCCTTGACTGTAGAGGAGTATTACTCCAAGTTTGTAACTCTGAAGAGATATGCGCCAAATATGCCTCATTGAACCATTGAACAGTAGATTGGAAGCTCTTAGACCAACAACATTGCAAGATGCTTTGTTAAGAGCCAAGCCGTTAGCTGTGGAGATCATGAAAGCTGCTCAGGGTACAAGAAATTACTTAGCCAAGAGGGCCAAACCGAATAATTGGGATAATAGGCCGGCAAACCTTGCTTATCAGAATCGTCCCGTAGTAGCTACTTCAATTGCTACCAAATTTCCCAATGTGCACTGCTATGAATGCCAAGAGTACGGCCATTACAGAAGAAAATGTCCCAAGGACTCGTGCATCTGGTGCAAATGCAGTACCTCTCAGTGCCAACAGAAGAGGTCAACCGAATAATCACCGAGGGCGAGGAAGAGGAGGTAGAGGACGAGGACATGGTGCAGTTGCTAGGGCAAATGCTTCAATTAGACAACCGACTGTAGGAGATGAAGCACAAAACGGCAGTGCTTCATGCTGCCATAGATAATCCTGGTGCTCGCCAGCAGTTCACCGTAATTCAAGCTCCTAGAACGTGCCAAGGTGATAAAGTTGAATTCCTCATAGATTGTGGAAGTATCTCCTAGATGCATGAGAAAGTTAAAGCTAAGCCAGTATCCTGCAAGTAGACTAGTAGTAGAACTAGCTAATGGGAAGGAAGTATTATCTCAATATTCCGCAAGCTTGATAGATTTTAAATTAGGGGGTTATGCTACTTCCGTGCAGTTCCGTACTTTACCTTTAGGAATTTATGATAGAATTTTAGGAATGGATTGGTTGAAAAAGAACCAAGCCCATATTCATTGTGCTCAAGGATACTTTACGTTCATAGATAACCTCGGGAATGAAGTTCTAGTTCAAGGGAAAAATGGGATGCCCAAGGTTCATTTAGTTAAAGCGAGTAGACTTCTAAAGGGACTTAAGAAGGGACAAAAAATTTACGGTGTGAAGCTTAACAAGGTGGAACAATCAGATTCAAACTTTCACCCAGAATGGTTGAAAGAATATTTCGATGTTTTTCCAGAAGATTTGACCAATCTTCCACCGTATCGTGAGGTAGACCATGAAATAGAAACTATACCAGGGTGTGAACCTGTTTCTAAGAGGCCGTACAAGATGTCGTTACCAAAAGCTATAGAACTTAAGGAATAGCTTAGGCAACTAATAGAGCAAGGGTTCATTAGACCTAGTACTTCTCCTTGGGATGCACCAGTTCTTTTTCAAAAGAAGAAGGATGGATCTTTGCGGCTATGCATAGATTATCGTGGACTTAACCAAGTGATTGTCAAGAACAAGTATCCAATTCTGAGAATTGCTGAATTGTTGGATAGACTCCATGGATCCAAGATCTTTTCAAAGATTGATCTTTGATCAGGATATTATTAGATCAGAATCAAAGAATTAGACATACTGAAGACAGCTTTTAATACTAGGTATGGGCATTATGAATTCACAGTTATGTCCTTTGTTCTTACAAATGCACCTGCAAGCTTCAATCGACTAATGCAGGATATCTTTAAACATTACTTGGATGACTTTGTCCTAATCTTTTTTTATGATATTTTGGTGTACTCTAAAGATGAAGCAGAGCATGAAGAACATGTCCGGAAGTGTTGGAAATTCTATCAGCATCAGCTTTATGCTAAGGAAAGCAATTGTACTTTTTATACTCCCCAAGTTAGCTATTTAGGTTTCATTATATCCGTCGATGGAATTTTAGTTGATCCTGAGAAGATCAAGGATATAGTGGATTGGCCTTAGCCTTTCTTCTGTCAATAAAGTTAGAGGATTTCTTGGAATTACAAGGTGGTACAGAATTTTTGTCAGAGATTATGCTAATATTGCAGCACCTTTGACAGGACTTCTGAAGAAAGGAATGCGAATCGATTGGAAAGCAGGCCATGAAGCTAGTTTGGCAGATTTAAGAAGAAATTTAGTATCTTCTCCTGTTTTAAAGCTTCCAAATTTCAGTAAGGATTTTGAAGTTGTGACCGACGCTAGCAGTCTTGCCTTAGGAGGAGTTCTTACTCAAGAAGGGAGACTAGTAGCTTTTACCTCTCGCAAGCTCAGAGATCATGAGAAAAATTATCCAACTCACGATCTAGAACTTCTCGCTGTCATCCATGCATTGAAGCTATGGAGACATTATCTTTTGAGTCGCAAATTTCAGCTTGTTACCGACCACAAGAGCTTAAAGTGTATCTTTACACAACCCAACCTCAACATGAGACAGAGGAGGTGGATTGAACTTCTTCAAGAGTACGATTTTGATATCAAGTACTGACCTGGGAAGGACAATGTAGTTGCACATGGACTCAGTCGTAAGTCTTTTCTTAATGCTATCTCCATACCCAATAATCCTATTCTGGAAAGGATTAGAGAATCTTCTTTGAATGATCCAGAGTATCAGCAACTGTTAGCACAGATTCAACAAGGCAAAGGATCTAAAGTAACTTCTAGACCGGCTAAAGACTATTCTCTTCAAGGGGAATTTCTTTATCTTGGTCAAAGACTTTATGTACCTAAGGATCCAACACTAAAGAAAAAAAAATTATTTGAGGCTCATGATAGCCCAACTTCTGGACACCCAGGGTATGCAAAGACCTTGAATGCAGTCAGAAGAAGTTATTTTTGGCTAGCAATGAAAGGTGATGTTCTTCGTTACGTAAAGCAGTGTTTATCTTGTCAGCAAATTAAAGCTAAACGAATCAAGCTTACCGGGCAACTCAAACCTCTTGATATACCTCAAATGAAATGGGAGTGTATCAGTATGGATTTTATCACCGGATTACCTTTTGTCGGAGGGTATGATTCTGTATTTGTGGTTGTTGATATGCTCACTATGGTGGCTCACTTGATACCTGTCAAGACAACCTACAGTGCTTCTGACATCAATAGGGCTTTCATCAAGAAAATCTTTAGACTTCAAGGGTTACCAAGAAGAATCGTCACAGTGATAGAGATGTGAAGTTTACTTTGAAGTTTTGGACTTCTCTTTTTCAAGAAATTGGAACTCAGCTATGCTTTAGTACAACATATCATCCTCATACCAACGGGCAGACTGAAAGGGTAAACCAAGTAATCGAGGATGCTCTTAAAGCTTACTGTTCAGCCAAGGAAATGGATTCAATATCTTCCTTTAGTAGAGTATGCTTATGATTCTTTCAATCATAGAAGCATAGGATTGTCACCATTCAAGGCACTCTATGGACAAGAGTGTATAGCTCCACTGAACTTTTTTTATCCAACTATTAAAGTGGAGGCCTCAAAGCAAATGTTAGAATACATGGAATCTTAGACTAAAGCAATTTGCAACAAGGATATTCAAGCAGCTCAAGACATACAGAAGCAATATGCAGACAAGAAGAGATCTGAAAGAACTTTTAAGTTAGGGGATAAGATATTTCTCAATGTTAAACCCAAGCGAAGTAATCTATCCTTGGGAAAATTCAAGAAGCTTTATGAGATTGTAAAGGTTGTAAGTGACCAATTTTACAAGTTGCAGTTACCCTCACACCTTAAAGTTCATGACGTTTTTGACGCGACTTTGCTTAAACCCTATATTCCCAATCCCGATCATCTTGTAGATGTAGAACAAGTCATTATTCCTACTCAAAGCATTCTCAAGTTACAACCTGATTACATCCTTGGGACGCGGGAAAGAAAACTAAGGAATACGAACATCATCGAACATCTAGTCAAGTGGAAGGATTTTCCAGAAGAAGACGCAACGTGGGAAGATCAACTAATACTTCAGAGGGATTACCGAGACTAACCCTTGAGATGAGGGCATATCAATTCTTTCACGTTGGGTAGAATGTAAGGTCTCCATCCTTCTTGCAAAAAGAATCCCTATGTAAAGTTTTGGATCCAAGTTTTTGAATGGCAAAGTTGCTATTTTTAGCAGTTTTAGTGATCAGATATCGTTTTCGTATTGAAAATCTTGTAGAACTTTTAATTCTGATCAAAGTCATGTTTTGTAAAATTTTTCCATAAATAGTTTTTGACCACCGGTATGGTCTAGGATCGATCGACTCGTCAAATTGTGCACCGACCCAGATTTCCTTAAAAATAGAATCCGAACACCGAAAGCTGCTATTTATGGCAGGTAGTCGTATCTGTTACCTGCAGGTCTGTCTTGAGTTAGCAAGTTTTGTAATTGAATTTGGGTTAGTATAAGTCTATTAGCCTAAGGTTAGCATTTTTCTAAGGTATGTATGGCATGAATGTGGATGTGCATGCATAGGTATGCATGGGCATGGATGTGCATGCATGGTCATGGGTATGCATGGGCATGTGTCCCCATCATGTATGGCCATGGATCATGTGCATAGCTAGTCTTGTAACAAGTGTTAGGTTAGTCATGGAGAGTGGAATTGGAGCTGATCTCTTGAGATAGCTAATTCCAGTGTTGAAGGATTTCAGCTACTAGTGTGGGAAGATTTCAGATAGCAGACTGGACAGAAATCAGAGACTAGACTGAAATGTGGATACTGAAATAAGAATCAGACTTATAGACTGGAATAAGGTTCAGATTCAGATTCAGATTCAGAAGACTGGACAAGAAGTAAGTATCATTGAAATATATGCCATGATTGAAATTACAGATCAAGATTACAGCGAATATGATTAGAGAGGGAAAGTACAGCCGACAATACTGCCACTGATGGTCAAGTACAATGATAGCCCAAAGCGCTAATACAAGTGATAACAATTGCCAACCCGATAATAATGTAATGGGCCCTATTTATACACTTCGGGTTTACTGTAGTAATTACTCTAGTAATTACTAAGTAATTTGCTGCCCATCTTTTAAGAGCATGTTCCCACATGGTGATTATTCAGCCGTCTACATCCTTCCCTTCTTTCTTGAATTTTGGCAAGATTCCAAAATTTCTAAAAAATTCCCATGTCTGATTCTGATGTGAGACTGAAAAATCCATCGTCTGGTTATGATGTTGGGATGCCAGCTTGACCACATAGAGAATGTGGCTGTAGTGAAGAAACCTCGGAGCTCGGCGATGGCGAATGGTTGACAGGAGGAAAGCGTCGCGCAGGAGATTTATGGGGAAAAATGCTAACTCTCCTGACTGTTATACGTGTTCGCGCAATAAAAGCTCCACCACTCGCCGCTCCTAGACTTGTGTGCGTCGTTGCTGTCGTGGCAGACATGCATTGGACAAGACTGCGACCCATCCTTGTAATAATTACCACTGGCGTGCCATTTGACCATTGGGCGCTTAAAATTTGGAAAGTGTATCCATACTGGTACTGAACTGATTCCCAGTCTGGTGCGACCATACTGGTACTGATTCTAAGATCAGACTGATCTGGTCCTTATGTTACTGGTTCTGAAACTGGAACTGGTTGCACATGAAAGATTCCAAAAATATCTGATTCCGGTATCTCTTGATTAGCAACCTCTAGTTCCTTAGTTCCTTGTTCTAACCCAATTTCTCTGGTCTCTGGATAATAGAGCTTGATCTTTGCTCCATTATACACTCCCGACAACATCAGTCCAGATAAATCTTTCAATTTGACTGTGCCATTCGAGAAGACCCAATCGACCTCAAAAGGTCCTGCCCAGGCAATCTTCAAATTCGGCTTCTTTGGACCCAATCTAGACTGATATAGAAGCACTAAGTCTCCTTTCTGGAATTCTCGAACTTTAATTCGACGATCATGCGAGTGCTTCCTTCGTTGTTGAACAATTTCTTGTTCCAATATAGCCCTTTGCCTGAGTTCATCTAACTGCATCAGTTCATCCAGCCTGTTCTTAAGATTACGGTTGAAGCCTAATCCATACTTCACAGCCATTCTCAGACTGGGGATTACAAACTCCATAGGAACCACAACTTCAGTACCATACACCATTCTGAATGGTGTCATTCCAGTAGCTACCTTATAAGCTGTCCTATAAGCCCATAGAGCAGTCTGAAGCTTCAAATCCCACTAGTTTGGTTTCTTTTGCACCACCTTAGTGAGAATAGTCTTTATTGTCTTGTTGCTACTTTCAACCTGTCCATTGCATCTAGGATAGTAAGGAGTAGATTTCCGATGCTTGACTGAAAGCATATCCAATAGGATTTCCATAGTATCATTGATAAAATGTGTTCCTTGATTGGTCACAATTTCTACTGGACATCCATATAAGCAGACAATATTCTCAAACAGAAACCTTGCAGTTGACTTGGCTGTGTTGTCAGGAAGAGCCTTAGCTTCAACCCACTTGGTAACATAACAAGTAGCCATCACGATGTACTTGTTCTTCCTGGGAGTCACCTTCTTAAAAGGTCCAATAAAATACAGTCCCCATTTCATGAATACTCCCAATGGTTGTATTGGCATTAAAGGAGTCATGTCTGCAGCTGTTGGTCGGCCCATTCTCTGGCATATGTCACAAGTTTTACAAAAACTTCTGACATCAGCAATCAGTGTTTTCCACCACAGACCTGCTTGTAGAATCTTCTTGTAGGTCACTTCGTTGGAAAAGTGTCCACCAGACGCACCATTATGCGCTTCTGAAATCACTTGCATTCTTCCTTCCATAGGGACACATCGTCGAAGTATACCATCCACACCTAGTCGATAAAGTACTCCTCCGATGATGGTAAATTTCAAGCTTTTTATGATTAGAGCTTTCTTTTGATTCTCTTTCCAATCCTCTGGAAAGGCACCTTGGGAAAGGAATTGATAAACATCATACCACTCAGGATCCACTGATTCTTCTGCTTCTAACTGAAATAAATCAGCATCCACTGGCTCATCTCTCATAGGTGTTTCTGAATATCCCTCCGTACTTCTGGAAAGAAAGTCAGCTGCACAGTGGTTTCGGCCAGGCTTATGGAAAATTCTGAATTCAAATTCCATAAGGAACATCATCCATCGTATCAGCCTGCCTTGAATAATAACTTTGTTAATCAGAAACAGAAGAGCTTGATGATCCACATAAAAATGGAATAACTTCCCCAATAGGTGATGCCTGAACTTTGTAGCGCTAAAAACCATTCCGAGAGCTTCTCTTTCAGTAGTCGTATAGCCTTGTTCAGCCTGACTGAATCTACGACTAGCAAAATAGACTGGATAGTCTGTTCTGCCATCTAGCTGAGTTAATATTGCCCCCATTGCCAATCCGGAAGCATCTACATGTACATGAAAAATAATATCCCAATTCGGTTGCCTAAGGACTGGTTTATTGGTAATGGCTTTTTCCAAATTTTGGAAACTCTCCTCACACTCAGCAGTCCAGTTGAACTTACTGGTCTTCTTTGTAAGCTCATATAGTGGTAATGCTTGAGAAGCAAACTTGGTAACTCAACTCTGAAGCAGTTATGGGTGCTTTAGCTTGCTGGACACACTGTATTTTGTCATTGGCCATCTCTATTCCATTGCGGGAAACCACATGTCCCAGTAGCTGTCCCTTCCAGACCAGAAATACAGATTTGAATGGATTCAAACAAATCCTCTTCTCCTGACAGCGTTTAAAACCATCTCTAGGAATAGAAGGTGTTGTTCCTCATCTGAATAGACAGTGAAGTCATCCATGAAAATGGCGAGGAACCGATGAAGAAATTCATTAAACATCTCCATCATACACCGCTGAAAAGTAGCTGGTGCATTGCACAGGCCAAAGGACATCACCAGATACATGAATTCTCCCCACTCAATTATGATGAAAGTTGGCCCTATCTTTAGGAGCGATCTGTAACTGGTTATAGCCGCTATAACCATCCATGAAGCTATACATCTCATATCCTGCGATCTCATCAAGCAACATATCAGTAAAAGGTAAGGGAAATGGATCCTTAATAGTCTGGGCATTTAGTTTCTTATAGTCGACACAAACTCTTAATTTGCCATTCTTCTTAGGAACGACGACTATGGGAAATAACCAATCACTGCTTGCAACTTCCGTAATGAACCCAGCCTTGAGAAGATTATCAATCTCCTCATTGACCTTCTTTGCATAGTTGGGGTTCATCCGGTATCTTTGCAATCTTACTGGCCTAGCATCCGGTTTCAGAGGTATTCGGTGCTGACAGACTTCAGGATCTACTCCCTTCAAATCTGTATGTTCCCAGGCAAACACATCTTTATAGTTCTGGAACATTTTCCGTGCCTTTTCCTTTATTGCCGGTTTGAGGTGCTTGTTGACTTTGATTATTCTGGGATTTTCCTCTGATCCCAGGTTCCAATCCTCTACTTCCTGATCATCTGGAAGCAACGAGTTTGGTCCGCCTCCTTTTCGTTTGGTCGATTCTTCAACGTAGTCCCAAGAAGATCCATTCATTTTTGAATCATTATTCTGATCCAGTGGGTACTCTTCAGAACATACTGGTTCTTCCATTATACCAGTATCAACTGGTTCCTCCATTCTTCCAGTTAGCTGAACTGTTCTTTCCCCTGCATTGACTTCAGTAAACTGATCAGGGAATAGTGTCTTTTGCTTGTCAGCTTGCTCTTTGTTTAGCAGGACTGCATTCAAATCGATTTCTGCCAACGGAAATATGTTCATAGCTGCTAGCATTTCCTCAATTTTCTTGGCTCTGTATTTCTGACGCAACTCCTTCGGCCTCAATTCCTTTTTCCAGCTCCTGGTGTTGTTGGTCTGGATTTTGATTCTGCCACTGGCCCCTTCTATGGTCAAAGTTTGGTTTGCATAGTCATGAACAGCATGTGCTATTCTTAACCATGGGCGGCCTAGTAGCATTCCATATGCTCCCTGCACATCCAAGACTAGGAAACTGGTTTTGAATTTCTCCCTCCCAACTCTTATCTGCATGTTTTCAATCATACCCGTAGCCTGTACGACTCGATGATCTGCCATTCTTACTTTGAATGGTGCTAGTTTCATGTTAGTGATACCCATTCTTTGCTGAAGATGGGCTCCCATTATGTTGACTCCTGCTCCTCCATCCACTATGACGCTTGAGAGAGGTTCCCACTGCTTCCTAACCTTGTAGTCTACCTGAATAAGTGGAACTTCATCATCCCGGACAGTCGTCAGGTCCACTGTTCTGGCCTCTGCCTCAGTCTTCCTACGTTGTCTGATAAAGTTGGCCACCTCAGGCAAGGTCTTTCTTATATCCTCCGGCTCTACAGTCAGCTTTTGGATTCTATCACAAATTTTCACATGAATTTCCTCTCACTCTTGGTCAGACTGATTGTCAGAGCTTGAAGAACTAGTGTCTTCACACTGCCATTCTTCTTTAGCAGTACTTCTACTCTTTCCATCCACTCCCATTTCATCAGCTAGTCCATGTACTACAGCCAACATGGTCTCTGTCATGGCCGGTACTGACTGATCTTTATTAGTCAATTGGGTTGGTATCTTCTGAATGACTCTAGCTTTGAAACTTTTTGGCTTCTCTGGCAGCTTCTTAGCTAAATCCTCTGTGATTTTAGCTGCTAGTTCCCGCTGCTCTTGCCACTCATCTTCCACCTTTTCTTTACCTTTGGCCTTCCAAACTTCCATTTGTTGAGCCCACTTGCTGCTGTTAGGATTGATTGGTACTTCTGAAATGTTTGGAATTTCTTCAATGATTACTCCCTTGATCCTAGTAACCACCTTGACTGGGACTGGCTCTGGTGTCTTAGCCTCAGTAGCATTCGTTACTGGTGCATCTGGACATTGGGCTGCAAAATGACCATACTTCCCACAGGTATAGCAATTCATGCTCCTGGTATGGAAGTTTCCTCTTCCTCTTCCCCTGCCCATTCCTAGTTGGTATCTGCCACGTCCTTGACTAGTACCATTGGTACCTAGTCTTTCCTCTTGAGCTACTTTGATTGGTTCTACCTTCAGTGGTTCAGTGTAGGCAACTACTGATAGATCCTTTCCTTTCTTAAAATCGTGAATTCTGATGCCACAATTATTCCATAGGTGACCAAAGGCCTTGCAGTAGGTACATTGTGGACATTCAGTGGAGATGTGGTCCTTGGATTTACATCTTGAACACCAAGTCTCCATCTTTCGGACCGGCTGTCTTGTTTGGCTAATTTTTGCAATCTGCCTAGCCATTTCTTCAATCTTCTTGGTCCATGATCCCTTCTTTGATTTCTCCTTTGTTCGTTCATTGGAGCTACTCTCAGAGATGTTGGATATTGCACTAGAATCAGAAGCTTCAGTAGCCGAGCTACTGCTACTGGTCCTTCGCTTCTTGTGGCTCTTCTCTTTCTTAGCCTGTTGTTCCAGCTTTAATGCTCTTTGGACTAGGTCATTGAATTTTTTTGTAGGGGCTGGTACTTCTTGTTCCCTAAGCTTCTTGCTTCTGAACCCATTCAGAAACCATGCCCTCAATCTCTTCTCAGACGGCGGTTCTTGCAACTGCCTAGTCAATTCTTTTATCTTTTCTACATAGTTGCAGACTGACAAATTTCTCTGTTTGATCTGATCCAATTCACAGAGAATATCCTCGTCCCCTCAATTGTTGGAATATTCCAACCTGAAGGCCTTAAGTAATTTGTTATATGATCTCAACTGGCATGCAGGGTAATGGTAATACCATTTCCTCACTGCCTCCTTCAAGGTTTGTGGAAAATATTCCCCCCAATCATCTTCATCAATGTTTTTTAGTTGAGTATACTGCTCGAAAGCTTGTTTGTGAACATCTGGATCATCCTTTTTCCCTCCTTTGAAAATGGGAAAGGAAATCTTCAGGGAAGCTGTGTAATCATTTCGATTACTGCTGATCCCACCACTTCTTTTCTTGTCTTCAGAATGACGCTTGGGAGCCTTCTTGCAATTGTCAGTGTCAGCATCCCAATCAATCTCTGTCTCTGTCTCAGTATCAATATCTTCTCTGTTTTGTCTGCTAGAAGTACGGTGACTTCCCTTCCTGCCCTTGATATGCTCATCTCTCTGGCGAGACTGAAAATTCTTGGAACTCTTTGCCTTTCATGCTTCCCGTTCTGCCCGTCGGCGTCGAGAATGACTGGAGTGCTGTGAGTCCTGTGCCTCATCAGCCTGACTATGCTCCTCCTGAGCCTCAGTGTCAGTCATTTTCTCTTGCTTGGGGTTAGACTCTCTTCCTCACTCCTCAGTAATGGGGTCCACACGAATGGTAGATTTCCGGCCCACGATTGGATTTTGGTGCCATTGCTGAAAACTTCAACTGGGAGAAGAGTCTTGCAGTCAACGAGCTTTAGCTCGAGCCACCGTGATCACCAAAATGGAATTGGAGTTGATCTCTTGAGACAGCTAATTCCAGTGTTGAAGGATTTCAGCTACTAGTGTGGGAAGATTTCAGACAGTAGACTGGACAGAAATCAGAGACTAGACTAAAATGTGGATACTGAAATAAGAATCAGACTTATAGACTGGAATAAGGTTTAGATTCAGATTCAGATTCAACGAGAAGTAAGTATCACTAAAATATATGCCATGATTGAGATTACAAATCAAGATGACAACGAATATGATTACAGAGGGAAAGTACATCCGACAATACTGCCACTGATGCTCAAGTACAATGATAGCCCAAAGCACTAATACAAGTGATAACAATTGCCAACCCAATAATAATGTAATGGGCCCTATTTATACACTTCGGGTTTACTGTAGTAATTACTCTAGTAATTACTAAGTAATTCGTTGCCCATCTTTTAAGAACACATTCCCACATGGTGATTATCCAGCCGTCTACAGAGAGTGTAGCATGGGAATCAAGCATGGCCTAGATAAGGTAGAGCATGGGTCAAAGAGTGAGGTGTGGCCTAGTATGGGCAATGGAGCATGGGCTTAGGACACCACACCCTCTCAAATTAGAAGAAAAATAGTGCTACCTCCTCTTGTAGGAACTGATTTGTGTGTGTGTGTGTGTGTGTGTGTGTGTGTGTGTGAGAGAGAGAGAGAGAGAGAGAGAGAGAGAGAGAGAGAAGGAGAAGGAGCATGGTATGGGCAATGGAGCATGGGCTTAGGACACCACACCCTCTCAAATTAGAAGAAAACTAGCGCTACCTCCTCTTGTAGGAATCGATTTGTGTGTGTCTGTGTGTGTGTGTGTGTGTGTGTGTGTGTGTGTGTGTGTGTGAGAGAGAGAGAGAGAGAGAGAGAGAGAGAGAGAGAGAGAGAGAGAGAGAGAGAGAGAGAGAGAGAGAGAGAAGGAGCATAGGAAAGTGGGATGGGCAAGTGAGGACACCTCACTAGGGAATCCCACACCTAGCATGGCACTTGGAGGGGTGTGTGTGTGTGTGTGTGTAAGCCTTCTAATTAAAATTATAGCAAGGAAAAATCAATCCTCCTTGAGGGGGATGCCTATATAAGTGTACCTCACCCCTCTTTAGAGAACACACAATCCCCAAGATAGTTGTTGCTAGAGTGAATTTTTGTGAAGTCTTCTCTACATCACATAATACACAAAGGAGATCTTATCAAAGGGTAATTAAATTATGTTTATGCTAATCCTATTGCTCCATAGCCTCTTTTCTCTAGAGGATTCCTATGTTGAGCCTAATTATGCTACCTGGCTACAGCATTAAGCAATTTATTCCCTATTATAATCCATGTGAAGTATTGTCAATGGTTTCCATCCGTTGATTGTAGTTCCATTATTGGATTAAGGAGCACCTTGCTTCTTAAGTATATATAATCTTTCTTAATTAAGCATAAGTCTATGCATATAATTATCATTGCTAGTTAAGCATGTTGTGCATAATTATGTTCTAAATTGTTGGATTAAGGAGCACCTTGCTTCTTAAGTATATATAATCTTTCTTAATTAAGCATAAGTCTATGCATATAATTATCATTGCTAGTTAAGCATGTTGTGCATAATTATTATAATCCATGTGAAGTATTGTCAATGGTTTCCATCCGTTGATTGTAGTTCCATTATTGGATTAAGGAGCACCTTGCTTCTTAAGTATATATAATCTTTCTTAATTAAGCATAAGTCTATGCATATAATTATCATTGCTAGTTAAGCATGTTGTGCATAATTATGTTCTAAAGATCTTTCACCTATGATTCTCTAAGAAATGGTGAATTATTTTTGTCTTTGTTATGCGCCCAAATGGAATAATAATTAAGGTAATAAAAACATTGATTTATCCGTGAAATTAGGACAAAATTATGAGAATTCTTGCATACTAAAAGATGCATAGTTAGAGTCTTGCTTGCACTAGTAAATTATGCATAATTTATGTATGATAGTGCAGAAGTTAATCATCTATTACAGTTGGTATTTGCATGGTTATAGTCTATCAATGTGTGTTATATAGATGCATCTAGTTAGTGCATTAATCTTGATCTCATATTACATATGGGAGAAGTCTTGGTTATGATAATCTTAGTGTGAGTTTATGAGTATTAGGGCGTAATCATCTCACTGTATTCTTGAGTTATCTTGCAAACTTATAGTTGTGAAATATTGTAAATTAGTGTAGTATTAAGTATAAGATTAAGGTTATCCTTGTTAAGTTTTCTCATTGGTTGTTGTGGGGATTTTTGTACTACACTTAATCTCTTTGTTTTTCTGAAAGAACTAATCCTAGTAGTGAGAATTGGCTCCCAAAAGAACTCGGTTTGGTGGTGCTAACGACCACAAGGTGAGAACTAGCAACATGGTGACTAACGATAAGGCACCAATGAGAGAGGGAAATCCGGCCATCTGACAAAGCGACGTGGAGCAAATTCATGAGGTAGGATGATTTTATTATATATCTTACATAAGCATTGCATTACGATAACATTAGGAATGTCTAAACTCCCCAAAATATGTTGGAAATCCAACTAAGACAGCGGCATTAGTACTTTAAAGGTTTTATTTAAATTTAAGTTTGAATTAAATAGGAAAGAAATGCTTTATAGAAAGACTATTTTGAGGTAGGAAAGAATGGTTGCTAGGAAAAACTATCTTAAACAAATTTCATTCATTATTCCAATGTCGACTTAGTCTGAACCCCCTATTGATCACAGGGTGGTAGCTCGCGACGTTATCGGCAGGAGATAAATCCACGACTTGCTTTTTATACAGTGGATATGTCCATGGCTTGCTTTTGATACGGTGGATACATGATTTTACCCAGAGAGTTACTCCAGGAATTGGGTGGATCATGGACTGGTTGTATGGGCGGCCAGTTGACAACAGGTGGAATTAACACTCGCTGGAGGTCCTCATGACTCTAGGACATTGGAATTTTTAATGAAGTATTGTTTGTTGAGTACCTTTTCCTAGGAAAGATATGTTTTGGTGTCGATTTTTCTTGATTGAAGGGAATTGTCTTAAGGAACTTGTGTCGATGAAATATAAAGAAGGAACCCTAAGTGTTGAACAACAATGTGTTAGTAATTAGGCCACACAAAGATTCTGTGTGAGTGCGGGGTGGAAAATGGGGCCTTGGCTCAGGTTTCCAAAGCCTACGAGACGGGTGGTCCCGATCAATCGGGAACTCTCTGCCCTATTTCATAGAGTACAAATTAATTATCTTATTAGAGCGGCAGGAATTTGATGTACGTGCCTTTGAAAGCTACAGGGGAAAAGGCACTGTGGTTTCTTCTCCTCCTAGAAGATGAGATTAGGACTGATAGTACGTAGTTATGCTTCCCCTATAGGGTGGAGCTAGATTCCTTTCACTGGTGGCTTGGACTCAACTCACTAAGTGATGAGAGACCATCTACTGGTTTTCTTCTTAGCCAATTTTTGTTTGCTTCCGAATAGGATCTAGCAATCGTCAGGTGTCCTCCAGTTCCATCAAGGTGAGATGGAGAGGGGACCTCACACTTTAGTCAATATTGAGCTAAGAATTTTATTTGTGTGCTCAACTTGTCCATTTGTTTGTGGATGATAGGGAGTCGATTTGTTATGGATGACCATAAATTCATTAAGCAGATACTCAATTAACTCATTGAGGAAATGAGTTTCCCTATCACTGACAATTTCTATTGGCAGTCCATATCTTGTGAATACATTCTCATACAAGAATGAGGTTGTGGTTCTGGGATCATTCTTTTGGGTTGCTTTAGCCTTTGCCCATTTGGTCAAATAGTTCAGAGCTACAATTATATATTGAGCTTGGGTTCTAGAAGCAGGTGTTGTGTTGGCCCAACAAAGTCTATACCCCATTTTGCAAAAGCTCTAGCGCCCATCATTGGTCTTAAAGACATGCTATCTACACAGGTTGGCATTTTTTCTAGTTGACATGCATCACACCTTCAAATATATTCTTTGGCATGTGCAAAAAGGGTTGCCCACCATGTGTCTGCCATTAAGATTTCTCTTGCGGTGGTTTCACTAGAAAAGTGACATCCAGCTAATCCAGCATATGCTTGTTCTATAATGGGAATATACTCATCTTCATTTGCACAAAGACGCAGATGTTGATCCTTTCCTCTTCGATATAATTGGTTTCCAATAAGAGCATAATTTGCTGCTTCAGTTTCAATTGCTCTTTGTCGGCATTTACTCATATCCTTAGGAAATGTTCGGCTTGACAAGTAAGCAACTAGATAGTTACTCCACTTAGGAGCGAGTGATATTTGAAACGATGTCTTATGAGGTCTGGGTACTTGTTTCTGGCATTGAGGACATTTTTTTACAAATGAGTGAACATCAAGCCTCATGGTTGGTCAAAATACTCCAAGTCTCAAGATCCGTTGCATAGTTTGGTCTTCCGCAAAGTGAAGTTCCACTATGGTAATATGTGCTTGACTTAGGTATTGGGTTTTCTCCTTAGGATTAATACACAAAAGCAATATTCCATCCCAATTTCTTTTGTATAACCTTCCAGCTAGTACTTGATACATAGCCAATTGCTCAATTAATCCGATTGTAATAGGAAGAGGTATTTGCAAATCCACTTGAGCTATGGTCATCAATGATACCACATTTTCTGACCATCAGGGTATGATTTCCATGGAGAACAGATATGCATCTGGTAGAATCTTCTACTCCCCTTGGTGGTTCACATAAAATAATCCTTGATAAATGATCTGCTCTTTGGTGAGTAGTGCCCTTTTTCACAATTGTAGTGAAATTGAATTCCAAAAGAATGATGAATAATCTCACTATTCTTCCTGTGTTGCATGGCTTGTTGACCAAGTACAATAATGCTTGGTTGTCCACAAAGAGCACAAATTTGTTAGCTAATAGGTAATATCTATACTTTTTATGGCATAGACTATTCCTAATCCTTCCCTTTTGGTGGTTGTATAGTTTTTCTCTACCATATTCAACTGTCTAATAGCATAAGAAATAGAAAAATCAATTTTTCTATCTCCTGGTTGAGCTAGTATACACCCAATGAAAAAATTGGAAGCATCTACATGGATGTAGAATATCGTATTCCAATTTGGTGCTTTCAATATTAGGGCTGAAGTGAGATCTTGCTTAAGCTTCATGAAGGATTCTTCACATTCATAGTCATTCAAAGAGTGTAATCAAGTTGTACATGGGTTTTGCAGTTATAGCGTACACGTAAATGAATTGTCTATAATATCCACAATGTCCCATGAAATTTTTAACCCCTCTGTAAGCTTCTTTTTTTGCAACTCGTTTTAGAACATACTCAATGATTGGAAGAAGAGAGTTGTCTCTAATGGTAGCTGCATTCACTTTCTTGAGATTGACACACACCCTTAAATAATAAATTTTTCTTGGGTACTACCACAATTGGAGACACCCAATCTGTGTGTTCAATTTCATAAATGAATTTGGATTTCTTTAGCTTTTCTATCTCTTCTTTGATCTTTCTAGAAAATGTTTCATTATAAGTGTATGGCCTTTTGTCTGCTTGGTTTTGCATCATCTCTCATAGGTATGGTATGCTGATAGATTTCTGGATCAACACCCTTGAGATCCTTATAAGACCAAGCAAAGATATCTCGATATTCTTTTAGTTAGCTTAACAAAAGCTCTTCTTCTTCTTTTGTGAGGTTGTTTGCAATGTAGGCAGGTCTAGGCTCTTCTTCTTGTTTGGCCAAATCTATCTTTTTTGTGTTTTCAGGTCCTTCGTAGGACTCGCCCTGTTTTTTTAGTTCCATGATAGGTTGTTTGACTATGATCTTTCGGTTTTGGAGAGTATATTTCTTGTAATGGTATGGACCACTTATCCATTTTAGTGGTATACACCTCCTTTAGAGCTTTCTGTAACTCTTGATACATCGCTTTTCGTTTAACTCGTGTCATGATTGAATCCTTGTCCTGGTATTTAGGGTTTGCTTGAGTTTCCTTTCTTGTTTTTCTCGATGTTTTTGATATTTTTTGCTTTACATTTAAAGGACATCTACGAGTGATTTTGTCTTTGACACAATCATATGCATCTATTTGCATTAGAAACTGTGTTCTACTAGAGACTGATGGCATGGGTTTGGATTTCAAGTTTCTAGTGTCTTTTTTTCTTCTATACCATTTCTACCTTCTCGAATTCCGATTTGGAAAGTCAAAAAACTTTTTCTCCCCTCCTTTCATGAGTAGTTTAGCTCTCACATGTTCTTTTTCCGACCCCGAATCATTTGAGGTAGCTGAATGTTCTTCTAACTCATCTGTTGCATCATAGTAGAGGTATGAAAAGACTTGTTGAGCTTTCATTAAGTGCTTGGGTTCTTGAATTTCATCTCCAATGTGAAGGGTTGAGATCATTTGTATAGGAATTATGTCATAGCCGTCCTCATTGCAAAATATAGTAGTCATAGATGTATTCACACACACATCCATTGTTGCTAAAATTTGAGTCCACTCAAATTGCTCAAACAAATGCTCCGGAAAGGGTTCAAGTATATAAGCTTCATCTGTGCAATCCCTTTCTAAAAAAATATTGTTCTCGTATTAAGTTCCCATTTTTTGAAGCTCCACACATCCAAATAAATGTGTCTTTGTTCAACCAAGATAGAAGCTTTGTTTGAGCACCAGAGACTGAGTCAAATTCTTGTATGGGAATTTTCATGACATCTCCATAAGTGTGATCTTTTAGATTAACCCTTGTTATTGATCCCACTTGCTTCAAGTACAAATAATTGTTTCCCCAATCCTGAATGAGTTGTACTTGTCGCATGAAAGGTCTTCCCGAGATGATTTCATAATTGAGTTTCTTTCCAAAGTGCACTATTGCAAAAGTATGTTGATAATCAATTCCAGAAGAACTAGCTATCACTTTTTCAAGCAGTCCTAAGGGTGTTTCGATGTGTCCATCAGCCAATTGCAATTTCATTCGAGTTTGTCTAATGGTTGGTTTTCCCCATGACTCCCATACTGCTTTCATGACTATGCCTATGTCTGCCCCACTATCCAATATTTCCATGGTTTTTATGTCATTATATCTCACTGGAAGGGTTGTGTTTCCTTCTTCCCCTTCGTAGTATTCTCCGACTTTGTTTATTCGGACGGATCTAATCTCTTTGTTATCCAATTCGTGTTTCAATTTTTCCAAAATTTTCACGATTAGCCCTGTTATCCCCACCTTCTCAAGAGTTTTCTATAGATCATTCCATAAATATGGTCTAATTTTTAATAGTTCTTCTAAGGTAAGAGTGCATTGAATGGGTATAGACATGATTGAATGGATGTTGTCTACCTCTAGGGTCTGTTCCGCTCTTTTTACCTGAGTGGTTTTACACACTATGGATTCGTCTTTGTTATCTTCCAAGTAAGACGGTAGTGTTTTCAGAGTCATTGGTTTAGACATTCTTGAAGCTTTAGAGCCCCAATCCTCATACAAGGATTGTACATCCATGTCCCTATCTCAGGAGGTAAATTGTCTAACCAAACTTCCTCTATACGGGCTAACTTCAAAGTCAGGCTCCCATCATTAATCTCTCTTACTTTTTCCCATAAATATCCTGGCTAGTCTTCTTCTACGAACGGAATTCCATCTAAAATATCTTCACGGTCAGACACTATGACTTCTGGCTCTTTAGTTTCAAGGTGGGATTCTACCACCACTTTGGATTTCTCTTTACTGGTTCTTACTACAAGCTCCTCAGGTTTCGCTATACTCTCAAGCTTGGGTTTTTGTTTTTCCAGCATCTCTTGAGTAATTCTTACCAAATTTTGATAAGCTTCAAGCTTAGCTGCTTCCATATCTAGAGAAGGATAGTTTTTCCATTTGTTTTCCATGTTCTTGCCTGCTTTAAGTCCTACTTGGTAAGCTTCCAAGGCTGCATTGATTGGCTCAGATATTTTGTCTACCAAAATCAATCCTCCGGATTTCACTGTGGTTTCCTTGATTTCACTTCCAGTTTCTTTTACATTTTCTTGGAATAGTTTCTTGGCTTTCTCCTCGATTTCAGCCCTTTGTTTTTGTTTTCTTATCTCATACCTTTGGCTTCTTCTTCTCTTGGTCTTTTGAGAGGAAATTTTAGTATGCTCCAAATCATCAGTGGAGTTATGTTTCTTTTCTTAGCCTGGGCTCTAGTGATTACCTTGATTGGAACAATAGGTTCACTCTCTGATGAGCTACTAGGTATCACTTGGACTACATTCACTACTGTTTTACCCTTGTTTAAAGGATTTTTGGAAAATCTTCAAGGAAGTGTCCTCCCTTTTTTCAACATTGTATACAGAAAGCTTCAACTAGCTTAATGTTCTTGTCATGCTCGGGGAATTCATTTTTCCAATGATCATCTGCACCACGGTTATGATAGTTTCCAGTTCTTGTCTTAATCATGGGTCTTACCATCATAGGATTAACACCTTGATTAGCTACATAGTACATCGATGCAAGCTCTGGTGTAGTATAAGTCACAGGTTCTTCCATTGGTGGTGGATGTGAATTATACCACTCTCCTTCTACCATTATTGTAGATGGACTAGACTCAACATAGGGTGTAACAGGCACTAGTACTTGTTCATCTATGACTCCCTCTGAATGCATGTACTTTACATGCACTACATTATGTCCAAGATATGGAGGTTGTTGACCGAACACGGGTTGAGGTCTTTCCATACCCATTGGTGTTCTTTGAGCTGGGGTCATATTAAGCTGGTATCTGTACATGGGTTGTGCTTGTGGCCTCATAGGCACATATTGAACATTTCCATCATACTTTGGTCTGTAATAGCACTCATTGGTCTCATGGTTGGTCTATTTTCCCTTGATTGTACACCATTATTTTGGCCTAATTGGTTCAACTCCTGGTCTCTTGGCAATTAGTCCTATTCCGAGTCCATCAAACCAGTATGTTAGATATAGTGACTCATGTAGCCCTAAACTGGCTTTAGTGTCATGTGGTTTTCTTTGCGATGAGGTAGGTTTGGGTTTTTTTACATTGCTCCCAAAAGATCTCTCACGGAGTTCCTCTCTTGGAATAGTTTTTCTTGTTCTTGGCCCAATATCCAATCTCTTATGGAGTACCCTTGGTATTTGGTTTGTTCCACCTCCTCAGGACTTATCATAACAAAGTTATCGTTATAACAATCCCTAAATAGATAAGTTGGTAGATCTATTAAACCCTTGTCTTTGATTTTGAAGATATAGATGATCTTCATGGGTGTTAACTCTCTTGATTTGGCATAAGAAGTCCATAGAAGATACTTGACATTTCTAGCCTCCCAACAATAGACTCTGATCCTAGGATTATCCGTGCTAAGCCGTTTCAAAGGCTTCAAATCAACTTGATCGTATCCCTCGAATCAGAAAGTTGGTGGTCCTTCCTTTGCTGCCATATCTAGAATTATGGTATTTACTTCTAACCCCCATTTGTCTATCACGTCAAGGTTTTCAACTTGCAAATATTGAGTTCCATTTTTATCCATATACATTTTTCCTTGTTTGGTTGCCCTGATTTCCTCTTCAAACTCTATGTCATGGTCATCAATGCGAATGGCATACTCTTCATTAGGATCTAGGTAAACCTGAGCTCCATGGCCATTAGTCTTATAAAAGGTGAGTATGTGATTATATCTCACTGTCATTCCGGTTCCTAAATGAGTCCAATAGGAAGACAATTTAGATATTGATTCTGAAAAAGTGTTTGAGACTTCTTCAAAGATGGTGTCCAAGTGATCGCCTTGATTCACACTCTCTTTGGTGGATACTCTACTAGCGGCCTCTCCAAATATGCCTTGGTTTGCTAGTATTTGACCAGATCTAATGTTCATGTAGACTTGTGAAGCCTTGGATAGAGTACTTACCGTCAAATCGACTTGTTATCAGTTTCTTCCACTTGACTTGATTGCAACTCCTGTCAAGCTTTCAATTCCTAATCGGCCATCTGATTCTTGTATCTGTTTTAATCAAGTTAGCTATTCTTTCACAAAAATTGTACAATTTTTGCTAACTATTGTGACACTGGTCTATGTGTATCACTTCAATTTGAGCTAAGTGAGCCAACAATTGAGACTTTCACATTCTACTTTTGCAAAAAAGCCAAAGGACTAATTTGCAACCTAGAAACTGAGTGAACACGTACTAATTTGGATCCGATTGAACCCAAAATTGACCGATGGTCTTGTATTATGTTGTTCTAACATTGTACAAGCTCAAAATTCCAAAATTCTGTCTTTGTGTATTAGAAGTAAATAATCGTGATTATTTATATTTCTCAGTTTTTTGCACTTTTTGGCATGTTTTGCCAAGTATTCAACTTGTTAAGGTCTCTGGATAAGTTTCACTGAGTTTGAACAAATTTATCCAAGTTATCAACTGTTTCGTGTCTGCAAACTCAGTTTTTGAGAATCTGGCTTAAGTCTCACTTTTGTGATCCAAATTTCACCAATTTGATTTGTGTGGTCTACTTGATATGCTTGACCTTGGGGTATACTCAAATGTGCAAAAATATCCAATTTTGTAGCAGATTAAATAATCACGACTATTTACTCCTTGTATTTTTATGCAACGTTTTGCCACAATGTTGACACGGAATGGTTAAGTAGCTCAACTTAAGCTCCCTACCCAAGTTTCATTGGATTTGAATAATCCTTGTTCAAATGGTCAACAGTTTTGTGTCTATGGACTGATTTTATAAATTTGGCCACAATTTTCACTTCAATGATCCAAATCTTACCAAATTTGATTTGTGGGCTTAATATAACATGCTAAAATTAATGGTAAGTTGAGTTGGTCAAAAAATTTGAAAAATGGAACAAAAGTAAATAATCATGATTATTTACTTTTGGCAACTTTTTGCATCTTTTTGATCAACTGACCATGTACATTGTTTTTTACTTCAATATAAGCCTTTGAGTCAAGTTTCACTGAGTTTGAACAATACTTTTCCAATTCACACTCAAGTTCTTGACAATCAATATAGATTTCAATTTTTACCAAGGTCTTGGTCAGTTTGGTGATCCAAATTCCATGGGCCTTTACAAAATATGTTTGTACACATGCATGGAGCCTCTGATCAACCTTGGTCTCTTTTGAGCTGAAAGTATCGCAATTATTTACTTTTGGCCCAAAATGAGCACTTTTTTCAACTTTTTTAGTGGACGGTCTTTTTATGATCTATTTTACGCCTTTGAGTCAAGTCAAAACTTAATTTGGCCTAAAATGTCAAGAAAAAGTAAATAATTTGTTTTTTTGCAAACTCTTGAAAATTTACCTCAATCACGTCCTTAAGCTTACCCACTGGTTTATACAACTTTTAAAGCATAATCTCCAATCGGATTCAATGGTTGACTATCTTTTGGTGCTATTTCAAGCCGTAGACTAGAAATTCTACAACTGCACATACATAAACTGTTACCATATACATGTGGTAGTGATGTGTGTGAACACACTAGGACCGCCGGGGCATTTTTCCCTCTTCAGGAGGTTTTTTCCCCCGAGCATTGTATATACTCCCATCACTCTAGGGCTATCTATATTTCCATTGCATACTAAGTAACACACTCTCTATTGTGTGCCTTGAGCTTCCTTTGTCTTCTCCAAGCTGTGTGCGTTTCTCTACAACCATGATTCCAACAATTGGTATTAGAGCAAGTTGCGTCCTCCCAGGCTTAGTCGCCAACTACTCCAGCACACGCATGCTCACTTTCTCTGATTTTAGTGAGCTTTGGAAAGCGTTTATAGGTCGACCAAAATTATAGGGGAGCTCGAAGAGCCTAGTCTGCTCAGATTTTTGATTAGGGCTCATTTCGGCCTCCGTTTTCACTACAGACAGTACTGCACATGCTATTTCATCATTTTGTGCAAAATTTCTGTCAGTGTCGTTTTTTGCATAGCAGGTGCCTCATAGTCTTCTACGATTTGTGCTATATAGCACGTGTTGTTCCGGCTCTGTTTCTTCTATTTTCGAGCAGTTTTCATATCAGGTGCAACATTTACCATGGCTGACAACGACACAGATGTGTTCAAGATGTTTGCTGTTGAGGATAGGTTGGATGGGGACAACTACCCTATGTGGTCTTATATGATGCAACATGTTCTTGTGTCAAAGAGCGTCTAGAACATTGTGCAGGGCATTGATGTACGTCTTGGTTCTGAGGATGTAGGTGATGTTGAGGATGTTGCAAGTCTTGCTGCAAGGATTGCTGCTCTTAGAGTTGTTTTGCCTACGATAGAACAAACTCGTTGGGATGTAAAGGATGCACAGGCTCATGCATTGATTGTGTTGTCTGTGAAGCGCACCATTGTTCCTCACATTCGTTTAGTAAAATCTGCAAAGCAAGCTTGGGATATTCTAGCAGGTCTTTATGCAAGCCGCAATGAGGCTAAAATTGCTTTGCTTCGTAAAGAGCTGGAGTCGAAGATTATGCATGAGGAAGATGATATGGACACTTTCCTTGTTGGTGTCAAGGATATCAATGAGCAACTTATATCTGCAAGTGAAGTCATTTCAGACAGTTCCCTTCTGCAGACTGTTCTTGATGCCTTACCAGATTCCTACCAGACTTTTGCTAGTACTTGGAGACTGATGACCCAAGGAAATCCTGAAGTTGTCAAGTTTGATGCATTATGCACATTGCTGTTGCAAGAGTCACTTTCCAGAAAAAACAGAACTAGGTAGCGTGCAGTTGAACAAGCCTTTATTGCTTCTCAAAGAAAGGGTGGCAACAGCAATGCGGCAATTTCTTATGGTTCTGATGCGAGTGGCAAAACTTCTATTCCTAATGCTTCTGCTGGCAGCAATTCATCTGGAAATTCTAGTGATGATAAGGGAAAAAAGAAGATCCGCTGCCATTATTGTAAAGCTAATGATCACTTGATCAAGTCGTGTCCTAAGTTGAAGGCCAAAGAGGCTAAGAAGAAAGAGGGTGGTTCGACTGCAAATGCTGGTTCCACTACAAATGCAGCCATTGTTGAGTCTTCTGTGAAAGGAGACTGTGTTGTTGATGTTGATGGAAATGGGCTTTTAGCGCAGAGTGCATTTACAATCCTGCTGTCCATGATGCATGCTTGTCAGTTGCTGCAAATTCACATGTGTGGTATTTCGACAGTGGTGCTACAATGCACATTACCTCACATCCTGAATTGTTTACCTCTCTCGAGTCTGTCCCTCATGGGAATTCAGCCACTTGTGCCAACAATGCCTCTTATCCGGTTCAGGGAGTTGGAAATATTGTGCTTACTACTGCAAATGGCAGTTCCTTCACACTTGTTGATGCACTTTATGTACCTGGGATCAAGAAGAATCTCTTGTCTGTATCCGCACTTGCTAGACTTGGGCTTGTAGTCAAATTTGTGGATGAAAGATGTACAGTTCATGATCTCAGTTTTGGTGATGAAATTGTTGCATCTGGCCTTCTGTGTTGTGAACTGTATAAGCTCACTTTGTATGACAAGTGTGGACAAAATTTTGCAAACGTTGTTGCAGATACAAGGGCTATTTTAGATACAAAACTTTGGCATGCACGTTTTTGTCATCTAAATTTTGCCAGTTTGCTGCGTTATTTAATATGGTTGCTTCTTTGCCGCCTCTTGAAGCACCTATCAAACATGTTTGTGAAGGCTGTATTTTGGATAAGATGAAGCATTCTAAGTTTCCAAAGGATGGTTCAGTTCGGGCCACATGCAGGTTGCAGCTTGTGCATAGTGATATTTGTGGGCCCATGCAAACTCCGTCCTTAGGCAATTACCTTTACTTCATGACTTTCATTGATGATTACTCCAGGCATGCATGGGTATTTCCGCTGAAAGCAAAGTCCAAATTTTTTATGTGCTTCAAACAATTTCTGGCTATGGCTGAAAATGTCTCGAAATGTCTTCGTTCCGATTGAGGGGGGGAGTATATGTCTCATGAATTTAATGCATTTGTGGCTAGTTGTGGGATAAAACACCAATGTACAGTTCCTTATACACCTCAGCAAAATGGTGTTGCTAAGAGGAAAAACTGTCCACTTCTGGAAATGGCACGATGTATGGTAAAAAGTCAAGCTTTGCCGCATTCTTTTTGGCTTGAGGCCATCAGGTGTGCCACTTATGTACTTAACACGTGTCCTACAAAAGCTTTGCAGTCTATTACTCCATATGAAGCATGGCATGGTAGAAAGCCTTCTATTGAGCACATGAGTGTTTTGGGTTGTTTGGCATATGCTTTGGTGCCACAAACACAGCGTAGAAAATTGGATGATAAGGCTGTCAAATGTATTTTTGTTGGTTATAGTGCTAAAAGAAAAGGTTACAGGTTATATCATCTGCAAACAAAGCGTATTCTGGTTTCATGGGATGTAGTGTTTGTGGAAGATTCTATTCAGCCCTTGCTGTCATGTACTAGAGACAGTAATGTAAGCTCACAAGACATTTATGACACTTTGTTGCCTCTTTTCAGTGGTGGAAATACGAATTTAATTTCCAATGAGGCAAATGTACAGCCTATGGGGGTTTCTGAAAATGTTACATATTAGCTTATTACTGATGCAGATGTACATGATGTACTTGATGAGGAAAGAGCTGAAAATGAGTAGGCTAGAGGTATGCCAAAATGGTTGGTGCACGCTTTGCGTGACAGTAAATTGGATGCACCTTTGTCTAGTTATACTCGTTCAGGCTCTCGCCATGCATCTTATGCATCAGATTGTTATGCTTTGGCTGTGTCTAGCTTACATGATGTTGAGGAGCCTCTATCTTTTGATGAAGCACAGAATTCAAAAAATTGGATGGTTGCCATGCAATCAGAATATGATGCACTTATAGAAAATGACACATGGAATTTATGTGATTTGCCTTCTGCAAAAAGGCCATTGGTACGAAGTGGGTTTACAAGTTGAAACGCAAGACGGATGGGGAGATCGATCGCCATAAGGCTCGACTTGTTGCAAAGGGTTATGCACAGCAAAAAGGCATAGATTATGGAGAGACTTTTGCTCCCACTTTTTGTATGATTACTGTGCGTTTTCTATGTGCATTGGCAACTCATTTTGGTTGGGATGTACATCTATCAGACATTGTTACTGCTTTCTTGAATGGTGATATATTTGAGGAAGTTTCTGTAATGCAGCCTCGTGGTTTTGTCATAAAAGGACAAGAGGACAATGTGTGCAGATGTAATTCGTCTTTGTATGGGTTGAAGCAATCTCCTCGTGCTTGGTATGGGAAAGCTGACACTCATTTGGTTAAACGAGGCTTTTGTAACAGTCCAACAGAAAGCACATTGTATGCAAAGCGTGAGGGTGATGTACTTCTCATTGTGGTTCTTTATGTCAATGATTTGTTGATCAATGGACCAAATGAGAGACATATTGCTGAATTTAAGACTGAGTTGAATGCTACTTTCAAGATGAAATATTTGGGGATGTTGCATCATTACTTGGGTATACAGTTTAAGCAGTGTGATGGTGGTATTGCCTTGTGTCAGAAAAGTTACATAGAGATATTGCTATGTAAGTTTGGACTTGAGGATTGCAAACCTATTGCCACTCCCATGGAAATAGGTTTGAAGTTGAGTCTACATGATGCTGGCAATCCTGTTGATGTCACTCTTTACCAAACTGCTATTGGCTACCTCATTTATGTATGCAACACGAGGCCAGATATTCAGTTTGCAGTCTCACAAGTCAGCAGATTTATGCATAGCCCAGGGTCTAAGCATTGGCAGGCTGTCAAGAGGATTTTTCGCTACCTTAGTGGCACTTTACATCTTGGCTTGTTTTATCCCAAGGGGGGATCATTGTCGCCAGACTTACATGCTTTTTCGGACTCAAATTGGGCTAGTTGTTTTGACACGCGAGTGTCCACAAGTGGTTTTTCTTTCATGCTTGGCAGTTCATGTATATCATGGTTGAGTAAGAAGCAACCTATTGTGGCCACTTCAAATTGTGAGGCTGAGTACAGGGCAGTCTTCACAACTTCGATTGAGTGTGTATGGCTAAGACGCCTTATGGATGATTTGGGTGTTGGACACGACACTGCCAACACTATCTACACTTACAGTCATAGCACATTGGCAGTTGCGAGGAACCCAGTTTTTCATGCTTGCACAAAGCACATTGAGGTACATTACCACTATGTCAGGGAGAGGCTCTCAGCAGGAGAGATCAGCTTGGCTTATGTACCAACACAAGACAACCTTGCAGATCTTTTCACAAAGGCATTGTCTTGTGAGAAGCTTGAAGCTTTCCGTAAAGCTTTCGGCTTACTCCCCTTTGTGGACTGATCATATCCTCAGGGCATGGCACTTCCCTTTACTCATGTGCCAGCTCTCGTTCACCGCATCACTCCAGGGGGAATTGGTTACCATATACATGTGGTAGTGATGTGTGTGAACACACTAGGACCTCTGGGGCATTTTTTCCCTCTTTAGGAGGTTTTTTCCCCCCCAGCATTGTATATACGCCCATCACTTTAGGTCTATCTATCTTTCCATTGCATACTAAGTAACACACTTTCTATTGTGTGCTTTGAGCTTCCTTTGTCTTCTCCAAGCTATGTGCATTTCTCTGCAACCCTAATTCCAACATAAACAACTCACAATTGATTCCTTTGGATGGAGCAATGTTATGAGATCCCACCTCGGAGTCTACTTACCCTACTCCTAGATTCTACTACAATGGAGTTGTGGAAAGTGTCCACAAACACTCGTTTTCTTGTTTTTATGGTTTTTTGACCCTTGATCTTAAGACTTGTCTCGTCCTTCAATCATTCTCAAAATCCTAATCTGATCCTACAATCCTAAAATCCTAAAAGGTACTTAGGAAGTACAACGTACTTCCAAGCTTCCTCTACAGACAATCTTAAGCTATGTGGTTTAAAAAAGAAAGTTTTTACTCTAGGTGATCCTACAAGAAGTTAAAGGACAACTACACAAGACGTTGGTGTTTTTCCTAGTTTAGGTCTCTTCAATCCCCGGCAGCAGCGCCAGATGTGGGACGGGTGTCTAACCTCACTCCTTTCTTATTGCAAATATAGCGAGAACCACGAATATAATTGTCAATCCATGGGGTGAAGCTGACTCAACTAGTACATAGAGGCTACAAGAGGGTGTTAATCTCTTGGAAAAACAACAGACAACTCGCATCTAACTCAAGCTACACTCAAATGATAGAAATCACCAAAAGCTAGTCGATAATCGACAAACAATTTAATTGTTACAGCATTAAATGATATCCAAACATTACAAAACTTCTAGGACATGTTTATAACACCTAAGCACACATGCTTATGGTCTCAAATCTCACTTTAGGTCAAGTGCAAAAATCACGATTATTAACAGTAGTGAGTGTTTGACCTAGTCGATTTTGACCCAGAATGCATCTAAATGTTTAGCAATGATGCCCAATATCCCATCTATAATTATTTTATGATTTTTAAGCTTAAATTCCTACTTATGATGAAATTAGGCCACGGGTCGGCGATGCTAAAAGCTACAGATTACCATGAAATGCTTACGTCAATGCGTAGAGCTCTCACCTGCGGTTGCAATGCAACAGAGACGGCACTGCAATGTGACAACCGAGAAGGGAGTAGGAAGCGCGAGAAGGAGAGAAGTGAGCACCGCTAGCTCATGTTGTGTTCTATTATCCAAAAAACTTACAAAATACTTACGAAAATTGGCTTTTATACCTTAGCTAAGGTTTCTGTGGTCAAAACTAATAATCTGGGAGGTTTAACTAAAGATAGGTTGATACAATCTGGAAGCTTATAGCCCCGGGTCATCAATTACACTGTTTATCTAAAAAGTAGGAGTTACAACATTCCCAATTTATCAAAATAATAAGTGTTTTTACAATAAAAGCTCCAAAAAATGTTATCCGAGTTAGCTTGCTGCTAACATTACCAAAGCCTAGTGTCCATCGAATCATAGAGAAAAAGGGGCAGATGCAAAATATATGCATAGGGAGACCACAAACAAGGTGGGTTTGAGAATTTCTATTGGAAACTCAATCACAGAGAAACCACAAACATCTACAACCACTTTTCATGGGAGATAAAGCAAAGGCTTTATCATTCCCTAGTACAACCACAGAACCTGTTTCACAAAGCAGTATTGACATATGACTAAGAAATCAAGAGGAGAAAAAATATGCCAACCTACTGGACCAAATGGTGGCATCCAAAGACCAAAACAATAAAAGAGGCCTAAATCTCAAGATCCTATTGAATCGGGTTTTTGGCCTTGAGTAGGTACATTGAATCCGCCAGTATGGTATAAGAGTCAGAGCTGGGGAGTTAAGCCACTAAATGAGCAAGGCATTAGTCCCAAAGCTTCAAGTAATACTCTCTGTGTTCTAAGAGTCTTATCTATTCTACGTATATCTCAAGCTGGAAGAGTTGAGTATATTTACGTTGTGTCGCTCATGGTGGTATATGTGAGCCTAAGAGTCAAAGTCTATGTATTTTAAGTCTGGTGAAGTGAAGGAGGAAAAATACACTCATGCAGTTAGCAAAGTGAGGTATGAGTGGAGAAACTTCTACATTGAAAACCCTTTTTGGAAACATGGAATCTAATGCAACATCCTTTGATGTCACCTATGCTACATTTGTTCCTTGAATCACCCATCAACTCCATCTTTCACACTGCATGCTTTTGTTTGACAAATTTCTCGTATGCATATAGAGTGTCCCATAATTGACACTTGCATTAGACACTCTTCCTTTGCTGCTCCCAAGCACTTACCTTGCATGAATATGTATTATAAAGTCCAACTACTCAACTCTAATAAGAACGTATACCAAAATCACTTTTTTCCATCGCGTTTTTTCTCTTTGGTCATCCAAGCTCTAGACCCTAATCTAGAAACACTCAATACTATCTTGTAACAAAATTAGGCTAACAACATTGATTGTAGCGGAATTAACATGACAATAGTGAGCATTTCATTAAGAGAGATAGAAATATAAACATGACACCTAGTGAGCTTGGCATGAAAAATACATGTAAAGGAGAGAGAATTAAATAAATTTACAACATTTGAGGACCGGATTTACTTGGAGCCAGTCCCCCTTCCAAAAGGATTTTGTATTATATGTTCTCCCATAAAGCCTAGACTTGGTACAATACATTGTTGATTCCATGAATATGGAAAGCTTCATGCACCAATAATATGTCCAAAACAACAATTAAACTTACTTGCAATAGCATAAACTTGTCCCCGACCTCAATCCTAAGACCTCAAACACCTTCAAAGGTGAACAAAGCTGGCAGGGAGTGAGGAAAGTCAAGAGGAAGAAGATGCAACATACAAGAAAGAAGTAGTCTCCTTACCATGGATTACTCTTAGAGCTTATCTTATGTGAGTAATGTAGATGGTAGAGAAAATGAGCATGCAATTGAATCTTGACTCTTTCTTGGATTTGCATTCCATATCCAAGAGGTGCTAGTGTAGGCTCTCTACTTCTCAAGCTTGGAGAAGGAGATCATGAGTTGTGTGAATTTCGAATCAAATATGAGGGCCTTTATTCCATCTTGGTCGACCCCTCTCTCTCCTAACTCTCATGCGCTTACATCCAATTGGTACATACCAAGAGCTACCCAATGAGAGGATGCCTTCATAACTAGCAGTAGGGGGTGTAGAATGTTGAGAAGTGTCCCCCTTTCCCTTTTGAGAGGGAGCTTAGCTTATTATTTAAATGAAGGTAAATTTTTATTGGACCTCTAGATCTACTGGCCAATAAGAATTAAGCTAGCTTATGGCCTGCTTAATTCTCATAGGACCCCTTGGTAGACAGTCCAATAGGAATTTAGGGGTATTAATTTTTAGTGGTTATTTGAATAGAAACTTTCTAAATTGTTTAATTTCAATTTACTCATGCTTAATTGTCGTTGGTCCTTGCCATAGGCCAACCAATAGGAATTAGGCTTGAATGGGGAACCCTAGCTAGGTGCTTTCCATGTGTCCTTAATGACTCTTGTGTCTTGGGCATGCCCTGAGAGAGAGAGAGAGAGAGAGAGAGAGAGAGAGAGAGAGAGAGAGAGAGAGAGAGAGAGAGAGAGAGAGAGAGAGAGAGAGAGAGAGAGAGAGAGAGAGAGAGAGTGAGTGAGAGATTGTATTTTCCGTCATCCCTACCTTTAGGGGTCACCCCTTAATTGTAGGCAAGTGGTTTGTTGATGTTTGTGAGCACCACACACATCGCAAGCTTGGGCATAGTTCCCATTGAGAGATCCTACGCCTAAGGGTTATAACACTATCCTTTGGAGGATTTAATGAAGCTTAACCTAGGGTCTTTTAAAGATCCATTAGAAGCACATTGCTCTTTGGTAGACCACCTCCATTTGAAACCCTATTATCTCTCCTTTTGGTCCGTTGAGATAGCTCTATCAGCACATACCAATATTCTAGCTCTTGTTCCCCTTCTATCTTCCCATATTAGTTTAACATGAGAAAATCCTTTGAAAAAGTTAGATATTAGTTTTTATGACAATCCTCTTGTATATATTCCTATTACATTAGGTACTAGCAATAAGGAAATTTCTATCCATATCAATTATCAGAGAATTAGAGCAACAATTTTAGGTCTTACCTATGCTTGTCAAGAGCAACTCTAAGCTCCTTCAAACAATGGCAAGTTGAAGAATGGAATACAAACAACTGATAAGCAGTGAAGAATTCAACAAGAGAGCAATCAACAAAAATCATAAGGAGCTCACACACAATGCTTCAAAGTTGGTGAAATATTATAGAGGACTCACATTGCAGTGGAATACAAGGGAAAGATCCATCATAAATTAAACTACCCAAAGAGGCTTGGTTCCCAAAAAGGTAGCCAACACCAATAGCCATCTTCACTACCAAAAGTGTCAACAAAACGGGAAATGTGCAACAAAATATAAAATTGCCACAATAATAGAAGCCCAACTCACGTATCACACACAAAGTAGCAAATATAAATCACTCAAGGACGAGGAGAGTTGCATCAACTATAAAGCACTTTTAAAGCTAATGAGGAGCCTTCAAAACAAACTGAAAGACAACCCTAACCACTAGATTACACATGGTATCAAGGAACAACACAAGCTAGGAAGGGGGAAGTGTTTGGCCATTCTAGCATACATGCATCCACCTTCAAAACAAACCTGAAGACAACCCCAACCATCAGATTGAACATGGTCATGTCAAGGGAAAACACAAGGCAGAAAGGGGGGGAGTGTTTCTAGCATATGAGCATCCATCTAGTTGGACAACACATTTTGAATATATTTTTACTCTATTATTATTTTAACCTAGTATAGTTATACCATTTGTAAATATTGATTCCAGAGTAGCAGATCAATTTTGTGAGTTGTAATTCTTTCATAATCTTTGTAGAGGCCCATGCAAGCCTAGACATTGGTCATTTATAAGGCCCTAGGTATAAAAGACATTATTCTCAATATTAAAAGGGAGCATTACCTTTTGGAGAAAAAGGAGCTCTATGTGCGTACGCTCAAGTGACCAAGCAGCTCTTACTTGCATCAACTTTTTTAATAATCTGATTTTGATTCCAAAACTTGCATTGCGTTCCTCTTCTCTTTCTCTTTCAATCAAGTGTAAGCATTTCAAGTTCTATTGTGTTTTGTGACTTCACATATGCAAGCCTAATATTCACTTTTGAGTGCTTAAATCATTGTTTTCTAACATTTTGACCATAGGAGAGTGTTGTTAGACCTTAGGGAAACTTATTTGAATAGTTTTGTTGTAGTTTTTACACAGCTTTTATGACCTGGTTCATGATGGATCGTGATTTTTGTACCTTGTCAGAATGCTACTAGACTTTGTAGACTTGTCCCCTTATACCTAATAGAGCTTCCCTTAAATTTTTGTGGATATCCGAGTCCATTTAGTCATCCAAATGGCGTGATGACCTAGAGTGGTGAGAAAAGACGTAGGCAAACTTTCTGATCTAGGAGCTGGTGATTTGATTGTTGAGTTCATGTGTTTGAGAAGTGTTTGCTTGTTAGGTTCACTTCTTAAGGACTCACCCTCAAAGAGCCTCAGAGAGTCTTCGTGCCCCATCTGAGTCACTTCCTTGAGTATTGACATTACTATGCTAGTGTCAAATAGCTATGCTACAGACATTTGTCATGGCAATCCACTAAGACTTCTTCATCTCATGAACACTAGATAAGCCTCTTATTGCCTTGATCCTATTAAGAGATTTGTTTACATAACCTCCAAGGCCAAGGTAAATTTGAGTATGAGGTTCATCAAATACCCATCCATAGCCTTGTTCTCCTCACAATCAACCATATTCAAAACTTTTAAATGTACAAAAGGAGTAAAAGTCCTTATTTGCAGGCTCACATACAGACACCACATCCTCTTCAGCAAAGATTTGCACCATTATAGTCTCAATGTCTATCACCACTTGCTCCTTGAATCCATTGGATGATTGAAAAAACCCCTATTTTTGTAACTCTTCCACTAGCTTGCAAACCAATGCTTTCTCTTTTAAATGAGCTTGTTCATCAACAATCACATCATGAGTTAATTAAGACATGAACTCATCTCATACCTTCTCATAATCCAAGTTGGCATCACAATTGTGAAAAGGGAAAATTTCGTCCTCCTCTATACATGATAACACACACTGGAGAGGGGGAATGGGGGAACACGCCCAGCACAAACAAAAGGGCCTCTTTATAGCTCAGGGTATTCACAACACCCCTATCCTCTCAGAAAACACCTTCAAAGAAACACTTAACACTAGCAGACCACCGCCTGCTCAATTGCCACTGATCACATACTCTACCAATCACCACACAAGATACACCTACTACCAATGCCTGTCTCCACCCTTACACACACACACCACCACTCGACGCACACCTTTTGCCATGGCCTGTCTCCACCCTTACACAAGCACACAACCACTCAATCTCACTCTCTCACTCAAAACACAATCGGTCCGAGGGGGCACACACTTCCACACAGCCGGTACCGGAGAGAACCATGAAAGCAGGAGAAAGAGAAGGGGGGAAGGGGAAACAACGACATGGGAGGCAACTGTGGCTTGATTGCACTTCAGAAAATACATACACCGGCTTGCAATGCCATCACCATGGCCATTTTCAAGCAAAAGTTACAAAGGGGCTAGCTTGCTAGAGAACTCCACTTTGCAGGCTTCAAACGACACCTCAAAAGGCCAAGAAAAAAGCCCCAAATTTGATTCATTTTTACCTTTTATAGGGGGGGACTTTAATTTGGGAATTTACAATTTAATAGGTCCACCTGGCACCTTGAATTGGTATCTTTTGGGAAAGAGGGCACCGCTTTGCTCTATCTCTCTCTTCTTCACTCTTTGCACTTGGGAGGGGGGGCATTAGCGATGTCACTATTGCCCCCTAGGCTCTTCATTTTTTATTTTTTATTTTTCACCTTTTACCCTCTTCAGCTTACCTTATGGTCCTCAATTTTGACTTTTGACCATCTCCCTCTATCCATCTGACTCCTCCTTGTCCTCTTTTGGCCTTGCATTTGGCTTGGCTTTGCACCTTTCTCTCTCTCTCTTCAATCCCTCTTTTGGTCCTGGCCTTCCTAGCCCTGCCCACTTGACTCTCTCTCTGACCCTTGCCCGCTTTGTTGTGAGACCTTCCCCTTACCTGAGGGGGGGAGGCAATAGCGACGTTGCTATTGCCCCTTCCCTTCTTCTTTGAAATTTCGGCGCGGTGGGAAGTGCCCACTGCCAGGGGAGCACGCCACATCATCACTGTTGACACCGGAATCGGCGCGCCACTGCCGCCGCCCTGCTTCGCCGGCCGCCACGAAAACCGCCTACATTTTCGCCCAGCGCAGTGCCCCTGGCGCCCAAGCCATAGCCCACGAGCTCAAAGAGCTCTTCCACTTCACATGCCCCTAATGGGGTTACGCTCTACCCTTTATACCCCGGAATCTTCACCTGCGCGCCCGCATGTGGGGCTATTACAGTGCCACGTGGCAGTCTTCAGCCTCAAGGCCTTCCAAGGCTTTGTAAAACCTTTGAAAACACTCCATAAGAAACCAATTTTGCCACATTTCTTGTCTGCTTACCAACTTGCACCCGGTAATCGGATCTTAGAGCCGTAAGGTTCAACCGATGGAGCTGGTTCCCGACTTCGAACCCCCCCGTGCTCACCGTACTCTGATTCTCCCAGACCTACCAAACAAAGCCGACAAAACACAAGAAAAGCATATGTAATCACCGCTCAAGGGGTAGCCCCCAACTTTGACCTGCAGTATCTTGCGGACCAGGAACCCGATTGGTGAACTGTCGATTTGTGCTAATTCCCCATGCCGCACACTTCCACCAAGAACCTTGGCGGGGCTAAAATGATGCCAGATGACACATTTTTCAATGCGGTCAAGTGGGCTCAGACCCGCCCCCCTGGAAAATCTTCAACTGACCTTAACTTGCTATTTAGAGCTCTTATTTGTGATCCGAGAAGACCAGCATGCTCCACAACTCAAGCTCTACACATGTATCCGCTCACACCCGCCTGGGCGACCTATCCCCAATTGCCCTGTCCATCGGGGATCTGCTACACACCCTTTCTTTAAACTGCAATATCTAGAGCACCAGGGCTTCGTTTGACGAGCCGTCTGGACTGGCTTCTAGAGCACGTTGAATGTTACATTCTAGAGCTTTGACTTGCATTTTGGACATCTTCATCTGCCACCCCATCTGGACCATTCCATAGCACTTTTGGCCTAAAAAACCGCATCAGCCATACTTTCCCGCTATCTTTTGGTTGCCAAGGGCCTTGGCACCTGCCCTATCCTTCTGCATTGCACTCGACTGCACCCTTTGCCTGGCATAGACCACTTGCTAGCTTCGACCAAATTTAGCTGGACCATCATTGCCCAACCCCCTCGTCGAACATTTATGTTCGACCAAAAGCATATTTACAAACTTTAAAACTGGCACACCAAACTGATGAATAAAAGAACTCACAAAACCACAATTGTATGTATAGGCTATGTACAAAAGCTTCATCTTCTTTCTCTCGCATACTGCATGCTCTAGGTAGGTTGCCCACCCCCCTGGACTATAATTTGCTGCACTTCAGGCACTAGATCCCTCTCGAAATACAATTTGAGCCGCACACCATTCACCATGTTCCTAAGAAGCTTTCCATTTGCTCTTGCCAGTTGATACGTCCCATTAGGAAAGGCCTTCTTCACTTTATATGGACCCGTCCACTTCTTCTTGAACTTCTTCTGGAATGTGAAATCCAGGTAGCTTTCGTACTTCATGACTAGCTCTCCTTCCTCTATCTTCTTGTCTGGCAGGTTTTGATTGAACTTGGCAACCCGCTTCTCTCTCTGCTTCACATAGTAGTCTGCCACTGCCTCTCTGTCCATCTGCAAAGCCTCCAAGCTGGCTATCTGATCCTGTAGAACTCCTTGTTGAGTGGCATTGACACGCCACATACCCTTTAAAGCACCTAGCTAAGCATGCACTATTCACACCGCCTCCTTACCATAGACAAGCCCGAATGGAGTGAAGTTTGTAGCCACCTTATAAGATGTCCTATACGCCCACAGACACTTCTCTAGATTTGCTTCCCACTCAGCTTCCTGCTTGTACACATACTTCGTTAACATCTTGACAATTTGACCATTAGCACTCTCGACTAGACCATTGCATTGGGGGTGATAGGGTGAGGAAAACCTGTGCTGAATCTTCAACTTTTCCACTAATGCGCTCATGAGCTTGCTTCTAAACCCCTGACCCCTATCAGAAACTAACACCCATGGAACACCAAAACGACAATAGATGTTATCAAACACAAACTGAGCCACAACACTAGCATTTACTTCCTTCACTGCTTTGGCCTCGACCCACCTTGTAAGGTAGTCAATGGCTACCACCACGTACTTCTTACCACTTGTCGACTTTGGGAGAGGTCCTATAGCATCTAGACCCCACTTCTTGAAGGCGCTTTGTGCAATGATGGCGCCCTGTGACTCCGCTACCAGTCGTCTTTCACCTATGGTCTGACACTCGTGACACATCTTGCACCAGTAATGCACGTCCTTCACAATGGAAGGCCACCAAAAGCCTGCTCTAAGCACTTGAAACAGAACCTGATCTTTGCCCTGATGTCCGCTCTCTTCATGGCATTGCTCCAACACCATTCCTATCTCCTCTTTGTACAACACCCTTCTAAGCACTCCATCACGTCCATAGTTCATGAGATCTTCACCTACCAATGTGAATTTGCGAGCCTTTTGCACCACTCTTCTCTTTTGTAGGTTGGACAAACCCTCTAAAAATTGCCCTGTACTCAAAAATCCTTCAATCTTCTTTAGAGTCTCTCTACCTGCATAAGTGGCTGGGGCCACATATAGACCTGCAACATGCACTTGTACTTTGTTGCTAGCTAGTTGATCCGCCTCTTGATTCTGCTCTCTCCTCACATGTTTGAATTGGACTTCCTCAAAAGACTTCAACATCTTTTTGATGGAAAAGAACCAATGCTTCAAAGAATCACGCTTTACCTGCCATTGGCCTAACAGTTGCTTGATGACTAGCAATGCATCTCCCTTCACCACCAACCTTGAAATGCCAAACTCTATGCAGTGCTTAAGACCCAAATGCAGAGTGAGATACTCCGCCTCATTATTGGTGTGGACACCTTCTAAATCATACACCTTCAAAAATATAGTTTTGCCGTGTGGGTCGTGTATCACCACCCCTCCTCCTGCTTTCTGCACTACCCTTTGATATGCTCCATTGAACCACATAGTGAAAGCATCTTCCAAGTCAGGTTCCTCCTTGGCTTCATCTCGTACCACCCTTGGATAGACCAACAAATTGATGGCCTTGCTGACAAGAATGTCTGCCAGGTGAGACCGACTTGTGTGATCCACCTTGAACTCGAACACGAACTCCTGTAGCTCCAACACCCACTTCATAATCCTCCTTCCTGGCTTCAAATGTAGCACTACCTCTAGCAATAGATTATTAGCTGTCAACACAAAAAACTTACGCACAATCAAATGGACTTTGAACTTCCTGCAAGCGAAGACTAGAGCCATCACCCACTGCTCCGCCTCGGTGTAGGTAGCCTCTCCTGGGCTAATCACCCTGCTCTCGAAGTATATCGGCTTGTAGCTTCTCCCTACCTTTTGCAATAGAACCGCCCCAATAGCAACTGTGCCCACTGTCATAGACACATAGAAGTCGCCCTCTCGATTGGGAGGACACACCGCTGGCAACTGGCACAAAATCTCTTTAACCCTATCAAAAGCCTCCTGAGCTTCCTCATCCCACTCATAGCCATGCACTTGCTGAGCCTTCTTTTGAAGAGGATGCACATATTGCGACAGCATCCAAAAGAAACGTGACAAATACTTCAGCTTATGAACAAATGAAGCCAAACCTTGAGCATCTGATTTCGGTTCCATCAACACCAATGCCTTCACCTTCTCAGGATCCGCCTCTATACCGTTTTGCGACACCATATGACCTAACAGTTGCGCTCGAGGCTGTGCTAGCTTGCGCTTCTTGGGGTTCAGCTGACCTCCTTCTTCATCAAGCCTTTGAAAGCATAAATGGAGCTTCGATAGGTGCTCCAACCTTGAACTGTAGCAGCCGATATCATCCATGAAGACCCCAATAAAACGGCCCAAGTACGGACCAAATACCCTGTTCATCCAACCTTGGAACATGGCATATGCATTCACCAAACCGATCGGCATCCTGCGGTAAGCGAAACAACCCCATGGCGATATGAATGTGGTCTTCAGCTGGTCTTCAAGTGCAATCCCTATCTGAAAATACCCCGAAAAGCCATCCATAATCGAGTATCTCTCATGCCCAGCCACCTGGTTTAAGATTTCGTCTTGAAACGGCAAGGGGTAGTGATTCCTCTTAGTCAATGGCTTGTAGTCGACACACACTCTCCATTTCCCATTCTTCTTAGGGGTTATGACCACAGGCAAGACCTACTCTGACTCCTTCACAGGATATATGATGCCTGCATCCAATAGCTTATTGATCTCCTGCCAAAAGGCTTCTTTTTGAATTTCTCCTAGTCTTCTCAGCTTCTGTGCTTTAGGCTTATGTCCCTCCTTAAGAACAATTTTGTGCTCCACCCCTTTTGCACCTCGCAAATGCTTGTACTCCGTTGAAAACAGATTTGGATAGGACCCACACACTTGAACATAGCTCTCCTTTTCCCCTTTGGTAAGGTCTTCACTTATCATACTTGAAACCTCCTCTATGCTTAAACCATTAGCTTGAGGCTACATACCTTCTCCTTTAAGTGGAGAGTCATCTATGGTGACCCCAAACAAGTTTTCATCGATCTTTAGCATGTCATCCTCGCTCGCCTCTTCCTTTGTGCTAGTATAGCCTTCATCATAGCCCGTCTCGGTCTCGTACTCATAGCTCGTCGTATCGCCCTCATCTTTAACTGCCATAGGACGAGAACTGCTCTCCTTGGTCTTCAAATCAAGCACAATTTTTCTGCCTCTCTCTTTGTCAGGCAAAGTGAACACTTTGCTCTCCCAATCCTGCTTTGCTCCTATCGCCAAAAGCCATGGCCTACCCAAAATGATAGGGTAAGCATTATCCCCTGCTTTCATCACAAAGAAGTCAATTAGGCACTCTAGGCCCATCACCTTGACCTTCACATCCTGCGCCACACCCAAACACCTAGCTTTAGTATTGTTGGCCATCCTCATGCGCACATTTGACCTGACTACTGCCTTGACTCCCGTCTCTTTCATGGCTGCTTCCGTCATGACACAAACCTGTGCTCCACCGTCTATGTAAGCTTGTACTTGCATCCTCTTCTCTATAATCGCATCCACAAGCGGAAGAACGTGAGTGGGGCTACCTACCCTTAAAGCCATGTTTTGCACTGCTTGCACATTTCCTTTAGCTCTTGGCAGCCTGGTGCTAACACTTGTGGACCACTGCCTTCTTAACTTTGGATTTAAAGCTAGCAGCTGACCAAACGTAATATTTGCCTTTTGATTTTGAACATCACTCACGAGATTGTACTCGGGATAGCCACGTCCTAGTTGGAAATCCGCTTGCTTCATCTTACGACGCCTCCTTCTTTTTCTAGGTTCAGGCTACTCTCTGCCTTCGTACACCTTCTCTTTGCCTTTGCGAGCTCTAGTTTCCCGCTCTGCCTCTGTCTCCCTCTCAACTCTTGCTCTATTATTGGACAAAACTTCGACATCCTGCTTGTCCACCCCTATGATGTTCACTCTTGGAACTTCACCTCCGTTTTGCGGAGCTGGCTGTACCGGATTCTCCACTGCTTGCTCTCTCGGACCATTGTATTGTCCTTGACCTCGACCTCTACCAAAAAGCGGGTACATACCTCCTCTTTCTCTCTACGGTTGAGGAAAATCAGGTGCATAGTGCCCTTCTTCTCCACAATTATAACACCTACCAGGCAGTGGTTGTGCCCCGCCTCTCGCTTCTCTTGGCTGTCCTTTATCCATGACATTGAGCCGCAACTCCTGCATCTTCTTGGATAAATCTTGCACTGTGCGCACCCAATTTTGCGGCACAACAGCTACACCTCGAATTCCTTGATTTTCTTCATGTGCGGTCTCTCTCGGACTCTGCGGTTGAACATGGTCCATCGTCTCGTAACCTGACACACCCTGATCTATCTTCTTCTTTATCTTTCTACTCTTCGATCGTGCAATGGCTACCGCACCATTATAATTCTCTGGGCTCTCAAAATCGACTTTTTCTCTCACTTTGGGATACAAACACGCCATGAATTTGTCGAGCTTGAAATAGTCTCCATTAGCCAATTGCATGGCTGCCGCTAACTCTGCCCAACACTCTTCAAAATGACCCAAAAATAGATTGAACTCTTCACTTACGTCTTGCTTAAGCGCCTTCAGCTTTGCATCCATTTTGACTGGGGAAGTCTCCTTGCAGAAGTCGTGAAGAAACCTCGCCCGTAGAGCCGGCCATGCTTGCTTCGGCTCGCCTTCCAATGCGTCGTACCATATTTTAGCTCTACCACGCATCACCAAAGGAAAAGTCTGCATTTTGCTATCCTCGTTCGGCATACGTAACGATAGCATGTAAAGCTCGAAATCTGACATCCACTCGTCAGGGCTCTCTTCTCATGTGAAAATCAGTCCATAGCTTCTACCTACCATGACATCCAACGCGAAAACCGCTTCTTTTTCGATTAATTAGGAGCAATCAGTGTGCTCCTCAGTGGGGGCACCAGAAGATGGAGAGGGGGAATGGGGGAACACGCCCAACACAAACAAAAGGGCCTCTCTATGGCTCAGGGTATTCACAGCACCCCTATCCTCTCAGAAAACACCTTCAAAGAAACACTTAACACTAGCAGACCATCACCTGCTCAATTGCCACTGATCACATACTCTACCAATCACCACACAAGATACACCTACTACCAATGCCTGTCTCCACCCTTACACACACACACACCACCACTCTCGACGCACACATGTTGCCATCGCCTGTCTCCACCCTTACACACGCACACAACCACTCAATCTCACTCTCTCACTCAAAACACTATCGGTCCGGGGGGGGGGGCACACACTTCCACACAGCCGGTACCGGAGAGAACCATGAAAGCAGGAGAAAGAGAAGGGGGGAAGGGGAAACAACGACACGGGAGGCAACTATGGCTTGATTGCACTTCAAAAAACACATACACCGGCTTGCAATGCCATCACCATGGCCATTTTCAAGCAAAAGTTACAAAGGGGCTAGCTTGCTAGAGAACCCCACTTTGCAGGCTTCAAACGACACCTCAAAAGGCCAAGAAAAAAGCCCCAAATTTGATTCATTTTTTACTTTTATAGGGGGGGACTTTAATTTGGGAATTTACAATTTAATAGGTCCACCTGGCACCTTGAATTGGTATCTTTTGGGAAAGAGGGCACTGCTTTGCTCTATCTCTCTCTTCTTCACTCTTTGCACTTGGGAGGGGGGGCATTAGCGATGTCGCTATTGCCCCCTAGGCTCTTCATTTTTTATTTTTTATTTTTCACCTTTTACCCTCTTCAGCTTACCTTATGGTCCTCAATTTTGACTTTTGACCATCTCCTCTATCCATCCGACTCCTCCTTGTCCTCTTTTGGCCTTGCATTTGGCTTGGCTTTGCACCTTTCTCTCTCTCTCTCTTCAATCCCTCTTTTGGTCCTGGCCTTCTTGGCCCTGCCCACTCGACTCTCTCTTTGACCCTTGCCCGCTCTGCTGTGAGACCTTCCCCTTACCTGAGGGGGGGAGGCAATAGCGATGTCGCTATTGCCCCTTCCCTTCTTCTTTAAAATTTCGGCGCGGTGGGAAGTGCCCACTGTCGGGCGAGCGCACCACATCATCACTGTCGACACCGGAACCGGCGCGCCATTGTCGCCGCCCTGCTTCGCCGGCCGCCGCCAAAACTGCCTACATTTCCGCCAAGCGCAGCGCCCCTGGCGCCCAAGCCATAGCCTACAAGCTCAAAGATCTCTTCCACTTCACATGCCCCTAATGGGGTTACGCTCTACCCTTTATACCCCGGAATCTTCACCTGCGCGCCCGCATGTGGGACTATTACAGTGCCACATGGCAGTCTTCATCCTCAAGGCCTTCCAAGGCTTTGTAAAACCTTTGAAAACACTCCATAAGAAACCAATTTTCCCACATTTCTTGTCTGCTTACCAACTTGCACCCGGTAATCTGATCTGAGAGGCGTAAGGTTCAACCGATGGAGCTAGTTCCTGACTTCGAACCCCCCCGTGCTCACGGCACTCTGATTCTCCCAGACCTACAAAACAAAGCCGACAAAACACAAGAAAAGCATTTGTAATCACCGCTCAAGGGGTAGCCCCCAACTTTGACCTGCAGTATCTTGCGGACCAGGAACTCGATTGGTGAACTGTCAATTTGTGCTAATTCCCCATGCCGCACACTTCCACCAAGAACCTTGGCGAGGCTAAAATTACGCAAGATGGCACATTTTTCAATGCGGTCCAGTGGGCTCAGCCCCCGAAAAATCTTCAACTGACCTTAACTTGCTATCCAGAGCTCTTATTTGCGATCCGAGAAGACCGGCATGCTCCACAACTCAAGCTCTACACATGTATCCGCTCACACCTGCCTGGGCCACCTGTCCCCAGTTGCACTGTCCGTCGGGGATGTGCTACACACCCTTTCTTTAAACTACAATATCTAGAGCACCAGGGCTCCGTTTGACGAGCCGTCTGGACCGGCTTCTAGAGCACGCTGAACTTTACATTCTAGAGCTTTGACTTGGCATTTTGGACATCTTCATCTGCCACCTCATCTGGACCATTCCATAGCACTTTTGGCCTATAAAACCGCATCAGCCATACTTTCTCGCTATCCTTTGGTTGCCAAGGGCCTTAGCACCTGCCCTAGCCTTCTGCACTGCACTCGACTGCACCCTTTGCCTGGCATAGACCACTTGCTAGCTTCGACCAACTTTAGCTGCACCAACGCTTCAAAGCTGCATCTCCATCAGTCTCCATAGAAACATTACAGTTTTATGCATGAAACCTCAACTCTCATACAAGCATAGTTCCCAATCAAAAATTAAACCTCTATCATGGAATCATGTAGCCTCGCCCCCAATTACATAGTCGTAACTTCAAAGATTTGAAAGGAATTCACGAGCTTACTCCTTCTTCACAACGACCATTTTTTTATTTTGAAGAGATTTAAGAGCTTATAGATTGAATCCCACACAAAATTTTGATAAGGGGAAGCCCTAATTCACTCCCTCACAAGCTGAGAAACAAGATTGCAAAGAGGCGGGAATGCACTACACATAGATTGAGCAACCATGGAAGGAATTGCACAGTAGAAGAAAATTGCAGGTTCTTTCAGTATAAAGCAGCCATATCTATCTTTTCCATAGAATTCTCATGTGATGTGTCAGTTTTGGGGCCATTTTTCCACTTTGGACCAAAACTAGGTCATTTCAGCTCATTTTTAACCCAAAAAAGTCCTTTTTTTTGTTAAAAAACCCAAACAGAGTTAGAAAAATCTCTAAATTTGTGGGATCACTTGGATAAACATAAAAATCATAGATATGCATCATTTTTCATCACTATTTCATTTTGGGTCACTTTCCATGAAATTTTGCGACGATGCTCGTTAGTTGCTATTTTTGGCAGTTTTGCCAACATTGATCTTTGTCGGTGAGATGAGTGTGCCACCATGAAACACTTGGGATATGTACATCATAAAACCAAAATAGGCATCTTATCAAGTGTAAAATCACGCAAAGGTTCTACATCTAGGGCCATGATTCCCCATATAGGTATGTACGTGTTTGCGATCGAAGTAGATGCTTCAGCATATATCACAATATGTACATGATTGCTTTTATTTACATGAATCAAAAGGTGTTAAGAGGTGAATTTTTTTATTTCACATGGTGCATGTGCCACAAGTACATGATATCCACCCCCTTTGAACTTGCACATCCTCTTGTATGTGCCACAATATTAGTTGTTATGAATTAAAACTCATGGTCGAACACCACATCTTAACTCTCATCCTCAATTTGCATATAGCTAGATCCATCATCCTCTTCACTAGTTTGTGCATCAAATTCTTTAGCAATCCCTCTTATTTTGAACAATTTAACCTTTTTTATTGCAATGGAAATTTTCATTTATGTCCTATCCAGCTCATGCAAGGTGTAAGTTGCATTTTCATGCACATGCTTGACAACATAAGGGCCAAACCATCTCTTTGCAAGATTCCTTATTGTAGAATGTTGGTTGTTAAGGCTACTATTATAAACCAATACCCAATCACCCTCTTCAATGGCTTTTGGTCTGAGCCTGTGTCTCTTATCAAATCTATCTTTGTTTTTCAACCTTGCATTCTTTAGTCGAGCTTTTGCAAGCTCAATCTCTTCAAGCCTTCTTTCCAACTCTCATATGTGCAATGCAAGAAGGTCTGATCTACTCATTTTATCTTCCCATGGCATTACATTCCATGTAATAACTACATCTTCAATTGGCATCACAGCTTTTTGACCATACATAAATTCAACCAGCCAGTGACTCAACTATGTGTCGTATGGTTAGCCCACAATGTAAATGGTAGTAACCTTGGCCACTCTCCAAGCTTACTTTCACAAGCCTTAGCTAAAGCTTTGATTATTGGAGGATGACCTCTTTCACCTTTTCCATTTCCCTCTGGGTTATAAGCACAAGTTAAAGCTAGTTTGATGCCCATCCTATAGAAGAATTCCCTTGCTTCATTAGCATTCAATTCTCCTCTATCTGGAGATATCTTTCCCACACATCCATAGCAACAGATCACATCTTCAAGAAGGAATTTACATACAGCTTGTGTATTCTTTGTCCTTAATGCACACCCTTCAACTTGATTAGACAAATCTTCTCTTGAAAGCACCAAATACCTCATTTGCAACCAATTCCACGATCCATTTGTAATGTATGGCAAATGAATAAGTAGGAAGTAGTCCATCACAACGCCATACATTTGAATACATTTGGCATGTCACACAAGACTCCACAAACTCAATCACATCCTTATACATCCGTTTCCACTAATACGTTTCTTTTACTTTGGCAAATGTTGCCCATACACCTTGTCCTGCCCATAAACTTTAATGGAACTCCTTGATGATTTCTTGTTGAGTAACCTTATCACATACTACCCAAAATGGTATTCCATTTCTTTGTTTAGGATGCTTCCATAAGTAGCCATCCCTCAAGAAGTATCCATATGCTTTTCTTCTTATCCTCCTAAATTCCTTCTCAATTCAATCATCCTACTTCAGTAAAGTACTTAAGTAGTGACCTATCATGAGCCATTCACCTTCATATAGCTCCTCTAAAAAGGACTCATGTGAAGACACAAAACATGCATGATTACTCTTTGTTTGAGCAATAGTGTAAAACTTTGTGCCTACAATATCTCCCTCAATAATCATGTCCTGTTCATCCTCATACTTTGCCCTAGATAGCATATCTTCCATTGGGTTGTCCTTCATTACGATATGACTGAGCTCAAGATTCAAGGACTTTATGTAGGCTATCCATCACAGCATAGCAATGTCAATGGTTGAACAAATTTCAATCATTTAAAGAAGAGGCAAATGATCATTTTACACAACCACTGATGCCCCTATCAAGCACTCCTTATCACACCTCAGTGATGTAACCACCCCCCATAGTTCCCTTTTTAATTGCACATAATCTCCCTCAAAACCTTGGCCCCAAACCTCATCTCACCACATACCTTTTTGCTTGGTCATCATCTTGCCGTACTACCCAACATATCCCTGTAAGACTCGTGTCCACTGTCATAATGATAGGTTTATCACATGCATAGTCTACCTTTCTCAAGGTTGGTGATGAAAGAAGTAGCTTCTTTAGCTTTCTCATGGCTTTTGTGTGCTCTTCTTCCCATTGAAACTTTTGCTTCTTTCTCAACAATTTATAAAGAGGATCTGTTACATGTGCATAATGTGGTATCCAAATAAGATAGAAGACATAAGAACCAAGAAATCTTTGAGCTTCAGTTACAATTGTACATGTTTCTTTCATGTTTTTTATTGCATCCATCTTTTTTGGACAAGGTCTTCTACCATAAGGACCACACAAATTCCCCACAATCAACACTTCGTTAACTCCAAATACAAATTTTTGTCTTGATAGGGTAATATGAACTCCTTCCAACCTTGACAGAATATTCTCACAGTCTTTGATATGGTAAGTAACGAACTTACGGCACCCCCTTGAATTCATAGCTTCATCTTTATCTTTGTCTTCACATCCTTTGATGGACACATCATCAAGAAATGGCATTGTGATTCGAGGTATGAAGTCACGTAGAACCTTGTTCAACCCATTCATCAGATGTGCAATTGAATTCAATACTCCTTGAGGTAAGGTACACATCCTTACCATTCCCAAATGTATTTTCATAGTTGTCAAAACTCTACTCTCAACATCTAGCTGAAATTGATTGTACCTTGAATAGAGATCCTTCATTGAGTAAATTGACCTCCTGCGAACACCTCTATAAACTCATCCACTATTGGTCTTGTACCCACATTCTTGATGGTAACCTTATTTACAAGTTGCATATCTTGTATGAATTGCAAAGCTCAATTCTTCTTAGACATAGTGAACCACCTGTTTGAATATGGCGCACAAGAAGGCTCCAAAATACCCGCAATGGTACATGGCCAAGAACCCTTGTCTCCTTGTAGTCTTTGAACTCTTTGCTTGCCTTTGGTAGAGGGTACTCACGAAGACTATCATAGTTCCTCTCATGATTCACACACACAATCAAGAATTGCACACCTCGCTTTCCATCACTTCTCTTTATTCTGGCATAAGCAGAGCCAATGATCCAAGATCTTTGTTTCCATGCAAACGGGGGTGATGTATGGTTGCCCAAGGATAAGAGGATAGGTAGACATCTCCTGCACGAAGAAGTTTTGCTCATCTTTGACATTACCAATGGTCACTTTCACATTTGGACAAGCCCCATAAAGCATATGTGCACAAACCCTTTTTTGCTTTGGAAATTATGTCCAGTAGATTGTCCTTTCTCTTCAAGCCTGGCTAGTTTTAACTTCAATTTTTCAATCCCTTAACAATCTCATTAGGCATAGAACTATCACCTTTTAAACACCCAATAGTATGCTTTGATGGAATTTCACACATGCTAGGAGCTGAAGTGGTACCATTCACCACCATTTTGTCTCTACAATGTTGCCTCTTGGCAAGCAATGAAACCGCATCCTCAACCTCTCTCCACTCAGCCTTTAGACCCTATGCTATATTTTTGTCTTCAAGTAGTAGTTATACCCTTTCTTGGATTTCAAGGCCTGTAGATTGAAGGAAAAATTTAGTCTTTTTGCTATCCAAACTAACTCTCTCCGGTGTTGTCGGTTGTGTGTAACATCGCTCAAACTCCCTCAGCAGTTCAGTAGTAATGGAGAGTCCTTCTTTTGGCTTTGTAACCCATTCTAAGAAGGTTATTTTTGTAATCCTCTCAAATTCTTCCATGAATTATATCTCCTTTAATGCTAATTTGAATATATCTCCTTTAATGCAAATTCCTCCTTTCATTATATCTCCTTTAATGCTAATTTGAATTGCTCCCAGTCTCTTCCATGCTCCTCCTTCATTTCCCTTACACATGGTCTCTAATCTCAGGGACCACAGCTAGCTCGAACCTCCCGATCCTCTCTGCCTTTGGTACCCGTTGCTCCATCCCTTTACATAACCACGGATATATTTTGTGACATCCTTCCCTTAAAATTGGTCCATTTTTTTCACAATAGAATAAAGGGCTTTGGTTGTTGACACTTCCCTTCTTTCGACAGCCTGTTGTTGTTGCATAAACATAGAAAATGCTTGAAACATATGCATTGTACCTTGATCAAAACCCATACCATACTGCTCCCGATGATCCATAGTTTTATATATTTGTATTGAACATTTAAAAATATTTTTATGAACCCTCACCTCAGCTGCTTCGGATCAGGTTCACCAAAAACGTGTCGAAAAGTGTGCAGTCTAGCTGGGAAGGTGCGGAACCTCTGGCTATGAGAGTTCATGATGAGAGTCACAAATTAAACACTTTAAGAAAAGAATTTATGGAAAATCACCAACTCTCTTTCTAAAGATGACTAAAAATCTAAGAGCGTCCATGATAAGACAGTTAGAAACCTCCTCCACTATTGAGCTCGGAATTTGCTTGTTTTGTTATGCGAGTTCGTGATCAAAGGATCACCAATTCACATTAAATTTTACTTGAAAAGAGAAATTAAAAACACTAAATTTTCATCCGTGAAACTCCAACTCTCATACAAGCACAATTCCCAATCAAAACCGAAGCCTCTTTCATGGAATCATGTAGCCTCACCCCCAATTATATAGTCGTAACTTCAAACAGTTGAAAGGAATACACAAGCTTCCTCGTTCACAATGACCATTCTATAATTTTTCAAAGATTAAAGAGATTCTAAATTGAATCCCACACACCATTTTGATAAGGGGAAACCCTGATTCACTCCCTCACAAGCTCAGATACAAGATTGCGAAGAGGCGGGAATGCACTACACATAGATTGAGCAACCATGGAAGGAATTGCACATTTTAAGAAAATTATAGGTGCTTTCAGTAAAAAAAAATCCCTCTCTCTCTCTCTCTCTCTTCCCCATTGCATTCTTAGCTGATGTGTCTTTTTTGGGCCATTTTTCCACCTTGGACTAAAACTAGGTCATTTTCAGTTCATTTATTACCCAAAAAAGGCCATTTTTTATGTGAAAAATTCAAACGGAGTAAAAGCCCTAAATTTACGGGATCACTTGTGTAAACATAAAAATCATATATATCCATCAGTTTTCATCACTATCACAATTATGGATCACTTTCCATGCAATTCTGCAACGATGCTCGTTAGTTGCTATTTTTGGCAGTTTTTGTTCGCATTGATCGTTGTAGGTGAGATGAGTGTGCCACCATAAAACACTTAAAATATGGACATCATAAAACCAAAATAGGCATATTATCAAGTGGAAAAGCACGCAAAGGTGCCACATCTAGGGCCACGATTCCCCTAATAGGTATGTACATGATAGGGACTGTAGTAGCCGCTTCACCATATATCACAATATGTAGATGATTTCTTTTATTTACATGCATCAAAAGGTGTCAAAAGTGAGGGGAATGTTTTTATTTCACATTGTGAACAAGCCACAACACTACAGTGTACTCCATGTTCATGCACTTGGCACCTTTAGGACTTCAAAACATAGAATTTCTCCTTCACATTCTCTTAACACTAGAATGGTAACAGGACACTTTTGTATCCTGTTAAGTGACCATTTTGCTTGAATTATTTGAAGAGTATGAAAATGAATTTCTAGGTGCTATATATCCACAAATTTGTCTTATGAGCTGAAAAAAACTTAGCATTTTTTTTGGAGTATCGATCTCACCATTAACCTTACTCGTGCACAACATTTTTGAACCTAAACTGTGTGAAAAAACGGGTCCTACTTTTGGCTTTTTTTCCAATTTTTGGCAACTATACCACTCTAAACTTCATGTTTGTGAGGTTTAGATGGCTAGAGGTTAGGCCTTCATAGTTCTCAACATGTTTTGATGCTTGTAGGGAGAGCTAAGTGATAAAATTGAAAGTTATGACCAATTTACAAGAATTGCATAATCCTATTTTTTGACCAAAATTAGCACTTTTATGATTTTTTTGGTGGCTTTCTTGATATCCAAATTCAATTTTGATTGTGTAAGTGTAATGTAACATAAAGCTAATCTTCCTTGAGTTTTGGGGGACCTAATGTGCTACATAGCATAGTATATGATGATGGTTGAGTTTTTTGATTGTTGAAGAATACGATACATTTTGGAGTAGCAAGTATAACTTTCTCAATATTGCTAGTTTCTTAGGCCAATTGTGTGTATTTTGTAGGTAGTAATCATATCTAATCATAGACTACAAACTTGGCTAGATATTGAGTAGTTTCTATGGCTTTCTAGAGGTCATAATGCTAAACCCAGTTTTTTCATGTTTGTTGTATTTAGCACTTTATCATTGCCCCCAAGGTTCCAATTGTAAGAGATCCATTATCCTTTTGACATGCACCATGGCTCCTTTTGGATCCAAAGGCCCAAAGGGAACTAAGAAAACATGTATATGGTATTTGTATTAAGCGTGACTATAGAAACTTTTATGATAGGTCCGCAGAATGGAAAAAATGCAACTTTTTTGTACCTTTTTTTTTGCCCAAAAAAAAAAGTGAGGTAAAAGCAACCATATGTTTTGGTCACCAACCCATTGAAGTTAACGGGGCATTTTATCTCATGTCCTACAAAAATACTCACTCTTATTTATATGCAATCAACCGTAACAAATTGCTGTTTTGGGCAAAATGCACTGGTCCATCAACTTTGGAGGCTTGTAGTGACCAAGGGATGAGAAAAATTACAAGTTTCTCATTTTTTTCATATGTAGTAGTTATTGAACTATAAGCTCATGAAAGGATTTTTCAAAATGAGTGGATCTACTATGGTTTTGGAATTTTTTCCCAAAACCCTGAAAGGACACTTTTATGTCCTGTTTGGTTACCATTCTAGTGTTAAAGAGATCTCTAGCATTTTAAAGACATAAAAAACAACTAGCTCCCTAGAATGATCACCAATAGATGGTTGACCTTGGATTGTGACTTGAGGGTTTCACTCTCTATAGAAAAATACATGCCACCTACGAGCGAAGACTCTTGGAAAACCCCCTATTTACAACTTATGTGAAGTAAAAATGACCCCTCTTTCTATACTTATACGATGTGTAATTAATAAAAGTATTATGCCCCCAACATATATATAAGGTTTGGTATATTTTCTCACCTCCAAGTTTTAAAAAAACCAAACTTGACACCATACAAGTTACAGTTTTAAAGTCAATATCTTAATTATATTGGCTTGTATTCTCTTTATAGCGGCATGTAATGGGGTAACCACATGTAATTCACTATAAATAGTTGGCTTGTTAACTATTAAAAATCTTTGATTTGTATGTCTACATGTATGTTATCAATATCTTCCACTACCCCCAAACACCCCTCATTTCCCTCTTGAAGTATATATCACAACCCCCTCCCTTATGTTTTAGTGAAGGAGAAGTTATTAGGGGCCTACCCCTAACTTATACGCTTATCTAATCTCCCAAAGAACACCCTTTCCTTGCACTTATGTGGTATGATAAGTTTCTCATGGTGAATACCCCGGGTCAATAGCAAGGAGTCTTTATTTCCAACAAAGAATGCTAGCACGACTTGCATGCTAGCAAGAAATCATTGATATCAATGCATACTAAATCATGTTTGAAGTCTTGAAGGAAAACAATCTCTTCATAACACAAATTGTGCAACTGTTTTTAAAAAACTATTGAATTGCAAGTAGCATATGCAAACATTGGAATATATTTTATCTATTGAAAGTACTTCTTATACTGTTTTTCTTGTTGTTATTGCACCACAAGAGAATGGAGCCATTCATGTAGGTGATTTCCACATGCTATATATCTTTATTTGGATTTGTTTAAGACAAAGGGGATGAAGGGACAAGAGACATAAATTGCTTAGCAATGTTGCGTGCATGACCTTGTGAATTACTCTCAACTAAGGATTTCAATTGCTTAGTGTTTTCTTTTGACCATGTGTATCAAACTCATTTACTAAAGCTCACAACTTCTTCAGAAAAGAACACAATCCATATCCAGTGGCAAAAATCCAAGAGGCCTACGTGAGGACTTAAAACCCAAACCAAAATTTGTAGTAATGGAGTATGATTTCCCATCAAGTAGGTGCATATCACAACGAAAACCAAGCATGGAAAAGATAAGTGAAACCAGGTTAATATTCAGCATTTTAGACATATGTCTAGTTTCCAAATGATTATGTAACATGTTCCTCAAACCAAACGTAAAACCTTGATCAATAGAATAGCCACAATGCCATAAGTTAAGCCACATGTTTTGAATTTCAAGATTACCACTCAATGTCTCTTCTAGTAAGAAGTCAACAACCTTACTTTTAAGAGAATCCAAAGTGAAACCGTTGTCATAGAGGTGCATGATAGCCCCATGATAGCCAACACCATATCACTATTGTTTGGAACCTTAGAGGAGAAGTATGATTCAATCTTGCAATTGCAAACACTCAGCCTAGAAGTGGAAGCTTACTTAAAACTATGATTCGAAACAATAGTTCAAAAGGGATCATAATTTTGATAAGTTCTAAAATTGAATACAAGTCGATGGAGGTAGCAAGCAGTAATAATAACCATAAGGATTGTATGTAGATTGGCTAGAAGACAACAATTGCAGCTAAAGGAGAAGTGGCTAGTGACATCAAAACTACACGTTTGGATGATTAGACAAGATGAGTCAACTATGGGGTATATGATCAACAATTTGGCCAAGGCTATTGGTAGGATGAGTACCAACTTTCTTCAAATATTTTAAAAAACTCTTTAAATCAGCCAATTTTTTTCATGAAGCTCCAAATAAGGGGGATTAGATGTAGCACACAAAAACAAGGTTGCCACGCAATTCTATCAAGGTAAGCTTCCTGTCATGTAGAGAGATTTTGGCTTGCAAAGTGGGGTATTTTAAGATAACCAAAACCTCGCCACATGTAAAAGAGTACAGATTCAAAGCTTGATGACCCACATGATTTCTGTTGCAAGATTTACAAATATAATCAATACCAAAGTTGTTACTATTGACTATCTCCAACACACCAAACACCTACAGCAAAACAAAAGTCAAAACCATTTTCTTTCCAAAACCTTGATGCAAGAAATCTTCTATTTCCTTTTTTAATATCCCAACAAGGGAATTTGCTTGTTTGGAGTATCTCTCATATTCAACTCTACATGAGATGGTTGAGTCAACAATGGAGTGACTGTTGGAGCGCTCTTGGAAGACATTAATGTAGTGTGCAACACAACCGTAAAACACACGATCATGAAGAGTATTCACCATAAGATGATAATCCAAACATCTTGTGGGAATAAAACATCAGCTGCAACAAATCTCAAGTAGGAAAATCCATGACAAGAATCAACCTAGAAGAATATTAAAAGCTCACAGTAGCTCTATCCAATGAATTAGGCCCATTAGTCATTCAAGAACGCTTCTATTTCTATCACTTTTATCCTCACATCCAATCACAATAGTTGTTGCATCAACATGAAAGTCCAAAGGAGAACTCCCATCCTTGTTTGTTAGTGGATTGTTGCAATCGGACATCTGTAGCATAGCTATCTGGCACTAACATAATGTCAATACTCAGGGAAGTGACTCGGATGGGGCATGAAGACTCTTTGAGGTTGCCAAACTCAAGAAGTAAACCTTAACAAGCAAACATACCAACTCAACAAGCAAACCACCACTCAATTATCCAAAAATCTGCATATGTCCTTTCTCATCGCTCTAGATCATCACGCCATTTTGGCACTCAAACAAAGTCAAAATGCAACAACACTTTAGGAGGAGGTCTAAGAGACCCAGGGACACTATCCTACCAAGTCTGGTTACAATACAACAAGGTACCAAAATCATGATCCATCATGAAAAAATACTTAAAAATTGCAACAGAACTATCCAAAAATGTCGCACTATGGTCTAGGAACACTCTCCTATGGTTGAAGGTCAAAAATCAATGATTTAAGAGCTGAAATCTGAAGATTAGGCTCACTAATCTTCAAATTTAAGAACTCAAATCTAAAGATTAGGCTCACTAACATGTAGTTGCAAACCTCAACAAAATTGACAATGCCTATACTTGAATGAAAGAGCATGGAAAGAGGGACACAATGCAAGTCTCATAATTGAAAACAGATAACCCAATCTTTAGTTGCAATGATTACAAGTTGGAGCTTTGCAGTGGCTTGAGCATACGTACAACATAGCTCTTTTCTCTTCCAAAGATAAGCCCCCCTTTTCACATTAATGTTATTGACTTTTATACCTAGGGATTTCTAAATGGCCAGTGCCCGGCTCACATGGCCTTTACACATATCATGAAAGAATTGCAACTCAGGGAATCGATCTACTACTCTAGAATCAGGATTTACATAGAGTATCACTATACTAGCTCGAAAAATAATAAAGTACAAATGTGGTGTCGGACTAGTGTCCGGCCAGGTGGGTTCCCATTCAGTCAATATTCTAACATTTTCCCCTTTCTAGCTCGTGTCTTCCCTTGACATGGCCATGTGAAATCTTATTGTTAGGGTTGTTTGCAGTTGTGTCCTCAAGGCTAGTCTTTAACTTTGAAAGTGCTTTGTCAATGATGACGCTCCCCCCTTCCTTGAGAGATTCATATTTGCAATGTTCTAGTTGATGTGTGTGTTGATCGTCAATTGTCAATACAACTTTGCATCTTGTTGCTCATGCTCCTCTTCGTTGCCAATTTTGATCGTGTAGATTGCTTTTGATATGCTTGCCTTTGTGGAAACTAAGATTCTTTGGATTGTTGATGGACCTGCTCTTGGTATCTTGTAATACTTTACTAACTTCCGTACTGATGAGCTTCTTATGTTTGTTGTTGAGAGATCTCTTATTGATTCATCATTGTTTGTCCGTATTTCTTGTATGCGCTTCTTTGACTCGCCATGTTTGAGTTGCCCTTGAAATTAAGAGTTGCTCATGAGAAGCATGGTTGAGACCTGCAGCTACTACTCTAATTCTTTGACTATTTCTTTGGGTAGTCATTTTCTTATTGATGTAGAAAGAATGTATACAAGAGGATGATGATTACTGTTTCTAGATTAGGATCTAAAACCTGAATGACCAAAGGAAAAAACCCCCGGTGGGAAAAGAGTGCCTTTGGAATACGCTCTTATTGGAGGTGAGTGTTAAGACTTGAAGTACTTGTTCATGCAAAGTGAGTGCTAAGGAGAACAAAGGAAGAGTGCATATTGCAAGTGCCAATTATGGGACACTCTATATGCATATGAGAAATTTGTTGCACAAAGCATGCAACACAAAAGAGGGAGTTGATGGATGCTTCAAGGAACAAATGTAGCGCATGTGATATCAAAGGACATCGTAATAGCTTCCATGTTTCAAAGAAGGGTTTTTGTTGTAGAAGCTTCTCCACATATACCTGACTATGCTCAGTGTGTGAGTGTCTTTTGGACTTCCTCCTTCACTTCACCAGACTTAATATACATAGACTTTGACTCTTATGCTCACCTATACTAGCATGAGCGACACATCATAATGCTCAATTCTTTTAGCTTGTGCAGTACCTAGAATAGCTAAGAGGCTTAGACCACAGAGATTATTACTAGAAGCTTTGGGACTAATGCCTCACTCATTTAGTGGTTTAGCTGCCCGACTTTGACTTTTATGCCATGTGTTTTTAATAGTGACATGGCCCAGGGAGGCCACTATGTAAAAATTGTATATAGCATGTGTGAACAAGAGATATTTAAATAATCCCTTACCTGTATATTTTCAAGTATTATATGTATGTTGGTTGCAACTTGATGTGCATTTTCCTCAGAGCTGATCTTCCCCATTTCTCCTAGATTCCCTTTGTAGCAATGGCTACTCCGCCCCACTATCAAGTATTGCTATCGTTTTCACCCCTTTGTAGTCTAGTGGTAATGTTGTGTTCCCTTCTTCTCCTTCGTAATAGTCACCCATATTATTCACTCTTATTCATTGGCACAGTCTTTGCTTTTGGTCTCTTGGATTGATATTTACCCATGTTGTCATTTAAGGCGATGTTTTGATGAGTAATTTCCACTCCCATTCTTTCCAAGTTTTTGCCCATTTGGCCCCATAGATACGATCTAATTTTTAGCAACTCTGAGAGAGTAATCTTGCATTGTATAGGAGAAGACATCAATTCGTGAAACCTTTTGGTATCCATCATTTTTTATGTGTCTTTCCAATGAGAAGATACCACTCTAACCTCAAATTTCTCTTCGTGTTCTCCTATGAACAATGACAAATTTTTTAGAGAGTGTGGCTTGCTCTCTTTAGATGCAATAGACCCTACATCTCCATATAGAGATTGTATATCTCTAAGATAGAACTCGTATGTTGATCTCAGGGATAGGTGCTGACTGTAAAGTAGCACTATCGTCTTTTTTATTTTTGATAATCTCCCATAAGGATTGTGGCCACGCCTCGTGCACTTCAAGAGTTGGCTGCATCTCATGAGACCTCACCTTGTCCGTTGTATTTGCAACCATCCGCGTATCCAATGGCTTTTGATTTCTTGATTTGATTGGTTTCACCATTTTGTCTTCTTTTAGAGCACTTTTGTCTTCCTTTTTAGGTACATGCACTACTTTTTCAGGGATGTTTAGTATTTTTTGTTGCATTAGAGCTTAGTCTTTCTCTATGAGCGGTTTACACATTTCCATTTGTTTGGTTTCAATTTCTAGATGTGGATGTGTCAACAATCTTTGTTCGGATGCCTGATTGGGTTTCAAGCTAGCCTCGTAAGCTTGCAACATGGCATCTAATTGCTCATTAACTTTTTCTACCAAAACGAAACCTCTCGATGAAATTTTGGATGATTTTCCTTTTTTCATTCGTTCTCTATTTTCCTTTTCTTGTTTCAGTTAGTCTTTGGTTTGTTGCAGCTTGGTTTCTAGGGCACTTTTCCCTTTCAACCTTTTTGCTTTCATTTTGTTTTTTTTAAGCTTTCTACGATTTTCTTCCAATCCTCACTGATAAGTTCTCAATTTCTATTTGAACTGGTAGTTTTTGTTCCCCCTCAATAGGTGTTCTTTTGGTAGCTTCTTGTGCTTGATCTTGAGTCATCACCTTGATAGGAACCGTGGGTTATACCTAGGATCCACTTGAAGAAGGTATCACTCCTACAAAATTCATTATTTCTTTCCCCTTGTTGTTTGGTTGTTTTAGACAGCCATGAATCAGGTGTGCAATAGTGCATTGTAGATAATATCTCAATATTTCTAGGTTATTTTCCAGATGAGGACAAACTCTTGGCCAATGATTACCTCCACACTTGTAGAATGGTCCTACTTGTTGCGTAGTTGATGGTGTAGCCAATGGTTGTTCTTGCCTGGTAAGAATGGTCTTTGACCCATACTCTTGATTGGGCATGAACATTAGCGTATTCTCATCCATGGAGTATTGATTTTTTTGCATTGTGGCACATACACTGGTTGAGTGTAGTTTACCACTATTCTACCATCATTCACAAGAGGTGGTTGTTTCCCTAGCATAAGTTGTGGTCTCGGCTGAGTGTTACACCATGAGATGGGGTGATCCCCTCCACATATGTCACATCTTCTCGTGGGTTGTTGTCGTTCATTCAAGTCATGTCTGTAGCCTTGGTTTATTCTTATAATCACCTCCTCAACCACTTGATATATGTTTGGTTCCATAGGTGAAAATTTTACTTTGTTGTGAATTTTCTCTTCGAAGATGAGCCATCACTAGTCCCGTTTTCTACGTCTTTTGTCACCTCTCCGTGGTCTTACAATTTTCAACTAGATATAGAACTTCTCTAGTGACTTGATCAAAGGTCATGTATGCTTTCAAATGCAGAGTCTCGTTTTTAAATCCCTTAATGAAGAGAACTGATACCCTCTCATCTTGTAGTATCTCTCTCATATGACATCTCTCTATAAACTGCTTGAAGCAAAGCAAAGCTTGCTTCACCTACTCGTTCTCTTTCTGTTTCAAAGCATAGATTTGTGAAACCATGTTGTGCTTGATTCCTCTTTTCAAGAACTCCTTTGTGAGTTCTTGCAAGAGTTGTTCTATGTTTGGAAAATCATCTCTTTTCATTGGTTGAAACCACTCAAAGTTGTCCCTTCTAATGTCAACCCAAATCCCTCATACTGAGTATGAAAATCCGCAATTTGTTCATCTCTCAAAAAATGTATTCTGGCATTTTTTTGGCTAAAAGTAAGCAGAGATTGAAGTACCCTTGTATGTGCATCATTCTATATCCATTGGATTGAAAAATCTATACTCTCATCCATACTTGTCTACCATCAATACTTGCACTCCGTGGGAATATGTGTAAGTGAATACATAGAGGTTCTTATGGAATGTCAACTCTCCAGCATTGGGTTCTACACACTTGTACAATGTATGTTGATCTCCAATTGTGAATCTATGCAAGCCTTAATGAGTGCGATTTGTTAGAACTCTCATGGCTTTGTTGGTTTTGATGAATCTCACATTCGGTTGTTGACCAGTGAATGGATGCCTTTCCTCTAGATACATATCTCTGAGATGAGTAGAAAACTCTAGTGGTGGATGATTTGTCATGATAAAGGCTCATCCAAAACTCTTAAGATATTCTTTGAAAATCCCACCTTGTCTTAGTGCAACTTATCCCTTTTGGTCTTTGATCATGTCTCTCAAAAGTTAGGTCTTTGTGACTCTTTAGTCTCTAGGAATTGGTTTTGGGTACCCTAGAGTTTGGAATTATAAAGTGTGTCCTATTGCTCACAAGCTTTCTTCCTAGCTATACTTGACTGAATTTGGACTTGTGTATCAAAAGCTAGAGCAATTTTGGTAAACTACATTTGGAACAACACTCAAAATAGTCTCAGGACGAGGACACAAGAACTTTGGCTTGTCTCTTGATCTTTAAAGGGTCTTTTTAGCACAAACTTGAGATTTAGATGTACTCAAGAATATCTACAATCTCATCAAGTCAGATACCCCCACTATGAAGAGGTACACAAATCATGATCCATGACCCCCTCTCTAGTTTTCACTCCAGATTTTGACAGTATGTAGACCAAGTCATATGTAGTACCAATTTTGATAGTATGTAGACCAAGTCTATCCCTTTATTGCCAATTTTCATCAATTTCTAAGGTTGGGGGACATGGAGCGCGATCCATGTTCACTACGTTCGGACTTGATCTCTTGGCAGCTTGTTACTCACTATGTCCACAAGCTAAATCTCAAATCTTTTTTTTTGGACTCGTTTTGATAGGTCAAATGTCCAACCCTTGGTCTGCACTACAGTTTTCACACTGTCACCTACCTTGATGTCTTTTGGTTCAAATTTATTCAATTTTTTTCAAAACTAGGCTTGGGCATATGTTTCCTTGTGTATGCACTAATGATCTAGAAAATTTCAAGGCAAGATGTCACCATGGGTACATGGATCGTGATCCAGGTTTGGAGGCCAATTTGACTTTTCTTCGTACCATTAGGATCAACATGATTAGTAGAGCTATGGTATGAAAAAAATTTGGATTTGGACCTCTGATTTGAAAATTAGGTCACTTTGACCAACTTGTTTTAGTTTTTTGCTATGGCTCCTTTTGGAAAAGTTTTCCCAAATGGTATCAGGTACCTCTACTGGTTAAATCTCAGTCCCAGATGGTCAAGGGGGACATGGATCGTGATCCATGTTTGACCACATCTAAACCTGAAATTTGGTCAATTATATGCATGCACTCTGTGGATGTTAGATTTTCACTTATTTTTGGATTTGGATCTCAAAAAGTTGAAAAGCCCCAAATTTGGTCAATTTCTAAGGTTTTTGTATCTTTTGTCCAATTTCTTGATTTGAATGAGTCTTCAGTGTCAATTTCTCACAAAAAGCGTATATTCAGTGATGTGGAACCACTATGGACCCAATGGTATCAGTTTCTGTTCAAAAAGTCCTAAGGGAACATGGATCACGATTCATGTTTCTACACCACATAGCATGAAACTTTCTAGATTCACTCTCTGTGGTTTGGTTATGCCTTTTTGCACTTATTTTTAAATTTAGGTCAGCTTTTGAGTTCCGACCATCAAATTTTTAGTCTTTCAGAGTTTATGGTCTTAGCTACCAAAATATGGATTTTACCCTTTATTTTTTCTAATCTTTCAGCCCAAATTTGATAATGGTAGTTTCTACTTACCCTACTCCTAAGTACTGAAATGAAACTAGAAAGAAAATCAAACAAAACAATACAAAATAAAGTCAAAACCGAAAACAAAACAACACTCTGAAAGAAATGAGAATATCGACGAATGAAATGCTTTTGGCTATCTCACTCACAACCCTCTTTACCTCTCGAGAATAGATCTAGTAAGTCCTTTACTTCTAAACACTACCAAGCACTAAACCCCGTGTCTAACTACTTCACTTGCTAAAGTGTAAATGGAATGGAAAGACAAATCTTAAAAACAAAAAACGCTCTAAATACGCACTAGGTCACTCACTATCTAAGGATCATTCCTTGGCATGGATCCAATGTTAGCGAGTAGCCACGATCAAATGTCTGTAGTATAGCTATCCGCCACTAACATAATGTCAATACTCAGATAAGTGACTCAGATGGGGCACGGAAACTCTTTGAGATTGTCAATCTCAAGAAGTAAACCTTAAGAAGCAAACATACCAACTCAACAAGCAAACCACAACTTAATGATCCAACAATTTGCATATGTCCTTTCTCACCACTGTAGGTCATCACGCCATTTTGGCACTCAAATGAAGTCAAAATGCAATGAAACTCTAGGAGGAGGTTTAAGACACCTAGGACACTATCCTACCAAGTCTGGTTGCAATCCAACAAGGTAACAAAACCATGATCAATCATGAAAAAAAGGTCTTAAAAAATACAATAGAACTATCCAGAAAGTCGCACTAAGGTCTAGAAACACTCTCCAATGGTCGAAACGTCAAAAAATAGTGATTTAAGCACTCAAATTAGAAGATTAGGCTCACAAATACGTAGTCGTGAACCTCAACAAAACTGACAATTCTTACACTTAAATGAAAGAGCATGAAAAAAGGAACACAATGCAAGTCTCAAAATTGAAAATAGATTACCCAATCATTAGCTGCGATGATTACAATTTGGAGCTTCATGGTCGCTCGAGCGAATGTACAATTAAGCTCTTTTCTCTTCCAAAGATATGCCCCCCTTTTCACATTAAGATTATTGAGTTTTATACTTAGGGATTTCTAAATGGCCAGTGGACGGGTCACATGGGCCTTTACACATATCATGATAGAATTACAACTCAAGGAATCAATCTGCTACTTTAGAATCAGGATTTACACAAAGTATCATTGCACTAGCTCGAAAAAAACAATAGAGTATAAATGTGGTGTCTGGCTAAGTTCCCGACCATGTGGGTGCCCGTTCAGTCAATTCGTCAACATTATTTCATGATCTCTTCATAATACATGCCCACCAATACACAGGAAGACATTCACATCAAAGGATTCTACCAAGTGGTTGATATAGCTCTCACTCACAATAAATATAATGATATGCTTAGCTTCTCTATCCATCAAATCATCTCTCAAATATCTATCATAAGCTGCTTCATGTATTTTATAAGTGCCATATTTGCTAATAACCTTTTCCTTGAATTCACAATGGAAGTTCACATGCTCTGACAACTCAAAAATAAGAAGCTACGAGAGGCCTATAGAGTTTAGAGCTAGTTGTGAATCAAAGTTTTCAAAACTTAGTGCCTCCACATGAGGCTGATCATTAGGGAAAATATGAACTTTGAATGGCCCTTATAAGAATTCCTAATTGTAAGGGATGAAAGCTTATTTTGTGTAGACTTTGGGGTACAAGTGCATTCAATAGGCTACTTTTGAGTAGGATTCTCTATCCTTTTTTTAGGGCCATGTAGGTTGTGGTCCTCCTAGAGGTCCCCCTCTCTCTCTAGCTCTTTGAAAGTGAAGGAAAAAAGGTGATGTGGCAAAAAGTACCACTTCCATTTTTTTTCCCATGCCACTACATCAAACTCATGCATAACCCCAAGCTAATTTTTTTTTAAAAAAAATCCAAAAACCCCATTTTTACCTATTTTCTAGTTGAAAGTTCCTCCCAACCTATATACATATTAGAAAAAACATTTTTTAACTTTTCTTTGACTGACACTCACTAGAAGGCCAATTTTGGAATTTTGCTTTTTTCTCCAAAAAAATGTCTCTCCCTTTCCTCTCCCCCTCCCTCTCTCTCTCCCTCTCCCTCTGCCTCTCCCTTTCCTCTACTCACTCTTAACTCTCTTTCTCTCCTTGCCCCCTCCCTCTCCCTTTCCTCCCACTTCTCCATTCCATTGCCTTCCTCCTTTGCATCCTTAGGTTTAGCAACCATAGTGCTCAACAATATCACAAACCATACATCCTGCACATCACAAGTGTGTATATTTGATTTTTAAAATCTGAATTTTGAAGCAATCCATGTGGCCACTAAAATTTTGAAACTAAATCAGAAAGCAAACTTAGGGGGAGGATTCCTTAAGCGACAACAATTGGATCCTTCAAAAGTAGGGGAAAGAGAAAGTCTCATTGGGGTGTTTAGATTGTTTTTCTTTGTTTGCTACTTCCTTTGTGGTTTGAAATGGACACTCGTCTTTTCTCTGCAGAGCCTGTAAATTTTAGTTATAGCTAAAAAATGAAATTGTAAAGTTTAGCTATAGTTGATAGTGGCTCTTATATAGTAAATGTACACCCTTCTCTTTTAGTGGTTGGAGTCTTATATTCTTCAAATGTTTTTTGATTGTCATTGATAGGATCAATGTTCTTCAAAAAAATTAGAGAAATACTTATTAAAGAACTACTCTAAATTTTGCGACTTCACATAAAGAGGTGTTCATCAATGTTTTGGCATTGCAACTCGGGGGTTTGGATGCTTTACCTGAGGTTCTCAACCCTCAAAATATGCACCCAAGGTAAAAGTTGAGGTTTAGTGCATCACTTATTTTGCATGGTATTCTAGGGGTTGAAAGGCCTTTTGAGGCTCTAAATAGTTGAAGTGGTTCCAATGATTTATCCATGTTACCGTTGCTTACACACTAATGACATCTGTTAGTTTAGGGGAAGTATGGCTCATGTGGTCAAAGGTTGCACCTGCACCATATCATGGTGCAAAGCATTGATTGCATATCCAAGCAAATAATTTGATGTTTTGTACAAAGTAACCACAAACGCTACATGATCATATATGGTATCCTTCTAATCATCGGTATCATTGATCTAGTTTTGGTCTCCAAGTCAATTTCCTAAGGTGTATCCACTTGAGTGTGTTTCAGGCGCTTTGGTGTTTTTTGTGGCTAGCATGTCAATCTTTCACATAATATCAAATTTTGGCTGAGTTTTGTGGCATAATTTCTTGTTCGCCAACCTAAAAGTTGGCACTAAGGTCTTGAGCCTCATTCATGGCACTAAGTTTAAAAACCTCGTGACAAATTTCACAAGTTTTCCACTTGGTCTTGTTGCTACAAGGTCAAGAAAAAAATTGGCACTAAGGTCTTAAGTCTCACTCATGGCACTAAGTATAAAAACCTCGTGACAAATTTCACAAGTTTTATGGCACGAAGCCTCACTCGTGGCACTAAGTTTAAAAACCTCATGAAAAATTTCGTAAGTTTTACACTTGGTCTTGTTGCCATAAGGAAAGAAAATATTTTCCAAAAAGATCAGAAAGCAAGCATATGGAGATTCTAAAGGTATATTACCTATATTCAAATTCTTTTACACAAAAGGTAAATTTCAAAATTTGTACGTGATCTTACACTAGACTAGGTGAGATTACACTAGACTAGGTTTTTTCCAAGCACTAGGCCATTTCAATACTCAGCTCGCCCCTCAAGTTTCAAACTTCTTTCTTAGCAGGCCATGGTGATCCTTCACCTTGTTAGGAATAGAAGATGCATGGTGATTTTTCATGTGATCTACGCTAATCCTAATAAGAGTCACTTCATTTAGACAACAATAGAGTACTTAGGTCACATTGTCTCTAGTGACGGTATTCACCCCGACCCCAAGAAGAGACCAATCAAAATTGGCCAATACCCAAGACCGTACACAAAGTTCGCTCATTTCTAGGTCTCTCTAGATTTTAAAGTAAATTTGTAAAGAATTACTTTCACATTGCAGTCCCTCTCACCTTTCTCACACGTAAGATCATCTTTCTGTGCTGAAATTCAATCTTTTGATGCTATGATTGATGCTTATGAAATAGATATGGATCTTTCCCATGCCTGGTCTGATTTAGTTGCCAATAATTACATGTCTCTTGGTGACTATTCTTTTGCAAATGGTTTTGTATTCTATCATCACAAGCTTTGTGTCACTACACACTTTAGAGAACTTGCAATTCACAAAAGGCATGCACATATGTATATGGGTCACCGTGGTATTCAAAGCACTCTATCTACTTGCACTGACTTTTTCTTCTGGCCTAACATGAAGCACAATGTTGCACAATTTATCTCACACTGCATTGTTTGTCAACATATCAAGCGACACCATGGGACTCGTGGACTTCTTATGCCACCACCTACTCCAAAGGGCCCTTGGGAAGATATTTCAATGGATTTTATCATAGGTTTTCCACCCACCTCCTCGCACAATGATATGATATGGAATGTCGTAGATAGGTTTACCAAGAAAGCCTATTTTGTTCCCTGCAAAAAGACTCTACCTGCACCTCAAGCTGCCAAAATGTTTTTGCATCTCATTTTTCCTCACCATGGTTTTCTTAAAGTCTTAATTTTTATCATGATTTGCAATCATTTTTTGTCTGCCCTGTGCACTAATCTAGGCTCCAAAATGGACTTTTGAAAGTAGTGGCCAGACCGAAGCTGCCAATAGTACTATACTTGACCTCCTTAGGACCTACACAATAGACAATGTAGCAAATTGGGACCAACACCTTCCTCTCCTCCAATTTGCTTACAACAACAGTCCCCACTCTACCACTAACAAAGCTTCGTTCGAGATTGTCTATGGTAAGAAAATTCATATCCCTATGACCACCATCACTAGTGATGTTCCTGCGGCCAACACCCTTATACAAGATCACGTTCGCATTTTGCAAGAAGTCACCATAGCTATCCAAAAAGCTCAAGCACGCTACACCGCACAAGCAAACAAAAAGCTTAAGTTCATTGAGTTCACTTTAAATGATTATGTTTGGTTGCTATTGAAAAGTGTCGTTTGAAGAACAATTAGCCCTTAGATTTTATGGTCCCTTCAAGATCACCGAAATCATTAAGCCCAACGCATACAGGCTTGACATTCCACATTATTGGTGCATCCACAGCTCTTTTCATGTTAGTTTGCTACGCAAATTTAAAAGGTACCCCACCTATTGCACCTGTTTTTGACAACCCGCACTTACTCAAAAATGATGAAGAATTTTAGTTCCCGAATCAATTTTTTTATCATGATTTCACTACTACAAGCACTAGTACACACTATCATAGATATCTTGTTAAATATAAGAATCATTGTGTCGAAGAATGTCAATGGCTTCCTGCAGCCACTTTAAGTCCCATGTACCATCACTTGATTTTTGCATACCACAATCACAGTAACGCATTTAGGCCTAACGAGGCACCTTAGGCAATGCATAGCATCAACTTTGGTGGAATGGTTTGATTCATCAAATGGAATGGAATACAATGACTGGACTTGATTGGTACATTGGTTGGTTTTTATGGAATTGATTCAAACACATGTTAGAGTTCCTATGTCTTTGATAGGAAGGTCTCTCTGTCATGCAAGTGATCTGGAAATTATTGTTGTTATCTACATGTGTGTTAAGAGTTCCAAAGCCTAGTGAGGCAGGACTCTCCGTGATATTTACATATGTAACTGGCCCACCCCATATTACTTTGCTATTGTTATGAACAATTGAGGTCAGCTGCTTTTGTTACCCCGGGGTATGTTATGGAATGGATTCTAAGAAGTTGGACACTAGCACTTATGGTCATGTGTGCATGATGTAGCGGGTCAAGTTAGCTGAGTCATGGGCAAGTGACTGACAGCAGATAGCAGGACATGGAATAAGCCAATAAGAATTAGGGTTTTTAATTATTTCAATAAAGTCTTCATTCCCAAAGTGGAATGTAAATAGACTCATTTATAAGCTGTCCCTTTTTGGAATTAATATAAATACATGCCTAGAGGAAGCCAGCTCACTCTAGGCATGGGGGAACGATTGCACTCTCTCTCTCTCTCTCTCTCTCTCTCTCTCTCTCTCTCTCTCTCTCTCTCTCTCTCTCTCTCTCTCTCTCGTTGTGTGTGTGTGTGTGTGTGATCGCGTACAATCTTGATTACGTGCTATGGGGTTAATCAGGTATGCATATTTGACATTTTATGGTTTGTATTGTATTATGTTAAATATTTCGTAGGGCTCTTTGCACCTTCACTTGCAGCAAATGTGGCCCCCATGACTGCTTGCCTTGATCTCACACACAAGCAAAGGTTGGAGACAAAGGTGGGAAATTGTTATATTCTATCATGCCAAGCTACCAAGCCGCTCGTTTTGGGTTTTATGAATGCTAAATGAAGTTGGATGTTAATACCATACCAACACAAAGGGAGTCTCAATAGGATTAAGAACATCCTCTTCAATCTACTTAGAGAGCATCTTGCCATCCAGAGTACTTATTGCATTTAGAAAAAAGCAGCGCATAAAGGAAACCTCCTCACATGCGATTTCATCATAATTGATCATACAGTCATGCAACTAAACATGCTTGCATAAACATCACCATCCACAACTCATAACAAGCCAATTCCACCACAGACACTTCACTCAGGTATAGACTCTTTGGATGGCCTTTGGGAAATGATATAGAAACCCCTTCCATCACTAAATGTGACTTGTTCTAGCATTATAGGGCTTGCAACATGAAATCTATCATTGGTTGGCGCTCTCTATTACGTTCAAGTTCTCCACCAAAAGACCAAAACTAGATTGTTGAATGTCTTGGGCATTACTTCTACTTCAATAAAAAAGAACCTTTGGTGAACAGTTGTAATAGCCAACAAATTGTCTCAAAGTAAAGGTTCTTCAATAGAGGGAGCAACTAGTATGAGAAGGTAGCCACATGATGAGGCACTCCATAAGAATTGCATGTTACCATATACATGTGGTAGTGATGTGTGTGAACACACTAAGGACCGCCTGGGCATTTTTCCCTCTTTAGGAGGTTTTTTCCCTCGTGTATTATATATATGCCCATTACACTAGGGCTATCAATCTTTCCATTGCACACTAAGTAATACACTCTCTATTGTGTGCCTTCAGCTTCCTTCGTCTTCTCCAAGCTGTGTGTGTTTTCCTGCAATCCTAATTCCAACAATTGGTATCAGAGCTGGTTGCATCCTCTCGGGCTTAGGTCCAGTAGCTCCAGCACACACCTGCTCGCTTTCTCCGATTTCTGTGAGCTTTGGTGAGCGCTCGCAGGTTAATTTTGGGCTAATCAGCCTCCGTTTCCACTACAAGTAGTGTTGCACATGCTATTTGGTCATTTTGTGCAAAATTTTTGTCAGTACCATTTTTTGCATAACAGGTCCCTTAAAGTCTTCAACGGTTTGTGTTATATAGCACATGTTATTCCTACTTTGTTTCTCCTCTTTTTGGGCAGTTTTCACATCAGGTGTAGGCATTTGCCATGGACAACAACAACACAGATGTGTTCAGGATGTTTGGCGTTGAGGACAGTTTGGATGGTTTTTACCCTATGTGGGCTTAGATGATGCAACATGTTCTTGTGTCAAAGGGCATTTGGAATATTGTGCAGGGCATTGATGTACGTCCTGAATATTCAGAGGATGTAGACGATGTTGAGAATGTTGTATGCCTTGTTGCAAGGATTGCTGCTGTTAGAGTTGATTTGCCTACGGCAAAACAAGCTCGTTGACATGTAAAGGATGCGCAAGCTCATGCGTTGATTGTGTTGTCTGTGAAGCACACCATTACTCCTCACATTTGTTCCGCAAAATCTGCAAAACATGTTTGGGATATTCTGGCTGGTCTTTATACAAGTCGCAATGAGGCAAAAATTGCATTGTTGCATAAAGAGTTGGAGTCAAAGAATATGCATGAGGAAGATGATATGGACACTTTCCTTACTGGTGTCAACGATATCAATGAGCAACTTATTTCTGCAGGTGAAGTCATTTCAAACAGTTCCCTTGTGCAGACTATTCTTGATGCCTTGTTAGATTCTTACAAGACTTTTGCTAATACTTGGAGACTTATGACCCAAGGAAATCTTGAAGTTGTCAAGTTTGATGCATTGTGCACATTGTTGTTGCAAGTGTCACTTTCCAGAAAAAACACGACTAGACAGCGTGCAGTTGAACAGGCTTTTATTGCTTCTCAAAGAAAGGGTGGTAGCAGCAATGCAACCACTTCCTAATGCTTATGCTAGCAGAAATTCGTCTAGAAATTCTTGTGATAAGGGAAAAAAGAAGATGCGTTGCCATTATTGTAAAGCTAATGATCACTTGATCAAGCAATGTCCTAAGTTGAAGGCCAAAGAGGCAAAGAAGGAAGAGGGTGGTTCCACTGCAAATGATGGTTCCACTACAAGTGCAGCTATTGTTGAGTCTTCTATGAAAGGAGATTGTGATGTGATGTTGATGTAGAATGGGCTTTTTGTGTAGAATGTACCTATAATCCTGTTGTCCATGATGCATGCATGTCAGTTGTTGCAGATTCACATGTGTGGTATTTTGACAGTACTATAGAGCACATTACCTCACATTGTGATTTGTTCACCTCTCTTGAGTTTGTCCCTCATGGGAATTCAGTTATTTGTGCCAACAATGCCTCTTATCTAGTTCAGGAGTTGAAAAGATTGTGCTTACTACTGCAAATGGTAATTATTTTCCACGCGTTGATGCACTTTATGTACTTGGGATCAAGAAGAATATTTTGTCCGTATGTGCACTTGCCAGTCTTGGTCTTGTAGTCAAATTTGTGGATGATAGATGTACAAGTACATGATCTCAGTTTCAATGATGAAATTGTTGCATCTGGCTTTTCATTTGTGGGTTGTATAAGCTCACTTTGTATGACAATTGTGGGTAGAATTTTTCAAATGAAGTTTTGGATTCAAAGGCTATTTCATATGCAAAACTTTGGCATGCACGTTTTGGTCATCTGAATTTTGCCAGTTTGCTACATTTGCAAAAATCTGATATGGTTTCTTCTTTGCTGCCTCTTGAAGCACCTATCAAAGACATTTGTGAACGTTGTATTTTGGGTAAGATGCAGCGTTCAAAGTTTCCAAAGGATGGTTCGGTTAGGGCCACATGCAGGTTGTAGCTTGTGCATAGTGATGTTTGTGGGCCATGCAAACTCTGTCCTTGGGCAATTACCTTTACTTCGTGACTTTCGTTGATGATTACTCCAGGCATGCATGGGTATTTCGGCTTAAAGCGAAGTCCGAAGTATTTATGTGCTTCAAAAAATTTCTAGATATGGCTGAAAATGTCTCAAAATATACTATGAGCACCCTCCGTTCCGATCGAGGGGGGAAATGGTGTTGATGAGAGGAAAAATATGTCACTTACGAAAATGGCACAATGTATGGTCAAAAGTCAAGCTTTGCCACATTCTCTTTGGCTTGAGTCCATCAAGTGTGCCACTTATGTACTAAATAGGTGTCCTACAAAAGATTTGCAGTCTATTACTTCATATGAAGCATAGCATGATAAAACTTGCCTTCTATTGAGCACATGCGTGTTTTTGGCTGTTTGGCATATGCTTTGGTGCCACAAACACAACGCAAGGCTATCAAATGTATTTTTGTTGGTTATAGTGCTGAAAGCAAAGGTTACCGATTGTATCATCGGCAAACAAAGCGTATTCTGGTTTCACGGGATGTAGTGTTTGTGGAAGATTCTGTTCAGTCCTACTAGAGATAGTAATGTAAGCTCACAAGACATTTATAACACTTTGTTGCCTCTTTTCAATGGTGGAATTTTGAATGTAAATTCCAATGAGAAAAATGTATAGCCTATGGGGGTTTCTAAAAATGTTACAGATCAGCCTATCTCACTGATGCAGATGTACATGATGAGGAAAGGGCTGAAAATAAGCAGGCTGGAGGTATGCCAAAATGGTTGGTGCATACATTGTGTGACAATAAATTGGACGCACCTTTGTCTAGTCATTCTCGTTCAGGCTCTCGCCATGCATCTTATGCATTAGATTGTTATGCTTTGGCTATGTCTAGCTTACATGATGTTGAGGAACCTCTGTCTTTTGATGAAGCACAGAATTTAGGAAATTGGATGGCTGTCATGCAATAAGAATATGATGCACTTATAGAAAATGACACATGGACTTTATGTGATTTGCCTCCTTGCAAAAAGGCCATTGGTACAAAGTGGGTTTACAAGTTGAAACGCAAGCCGGATGGTGAGATTGATCGCTATAAGGCTCGACTTGTTGCAAAGGGTTATGCACAACAAAAATGCGTAGATTATAAAGAGACTTTTTCTCCCACTTGTTGTTTGACTATTGTGAATTTTCTATGTGCATTGGCAACTCATTTTGGTTGGGATGTACATCAATCAGACATTGTTACGGCTTTCTTGAATGGTGACATATTTGAGGAAGTCTATGTACTGTAGCCTCACGGTTTTGTCAAGATTGGACAAGAGGATAAGGTGTGCAAATGTAACAAAGCTTTGTATGGGTTGAAGCAATCTCCTCGTGCTTGATATGAGAAGGCTGACACTCATTTGGTCAAACAAGGCTTTTGTAACAATGCAACAGAAAGCACATTGTATGTAAAGCGTGAGGGTGATGTACTTCTCATTGTGGTTCTTTATGTAGATTATTTGCTGATCACTGGACCAAATGAGAGACATGTTGCTAAATTTAAGGCTGATTTAAATGCTACTTTCAAGATGAAAGATTTGGGGTTGTTGCATCATTACTTGGGTATACAATTTAAGCAATGTGATGGTGGTATTTCCTTGTGTCAAAAAAGTTAAATAGAGACATTGCTATGTAAGTTTGGACTTGAGGACTGCAAACTATTGCCACTCCCGTGGAAACACATTTGAAATTGAGTCTTCATAATGCTGGTGATCTTGCAGATGTCACTCTTTACCAAACTATGCCTCATTTCTGTATGCAACACGAGGCCGGACATCCAGTTTGTAGCTTCATAGGTCAGCAAATTTATGCATAGCCCAGGGTCTAAGCATTGGCAGGCTATCAAGAGGATTTTACTCAGAGCCCATTGGCAGTTGCGAGGAACCCAATTTTTCAAGCTTGCATAAATCATCTTGAAGTGCATTACCACTATGTTAGGGAGAGGCTCTCAGCAGGAGAGATCAGCTTGGCTTATGTGCCAACACAGGACAACCTTGCAGATATTTTCACAAAGGCATTGTTTTGTGAGAAGTTTGAAGCTTTTCGCAAAGCTTTGGGCTTACTCTCCTTTGTGAACTGATCATGTCCTCAGGGCATGGAACTTCCCTTTACTCTATTTGCTATCTCTCATTCAACGCATCACTCCAGGGGGGATTTGTTACCATATACATGTGGTAGTGATGTGTGTGAACACATTTAGGACCGTCATGCATTTTTCCCCTCTTTAGGAGGTTTTTTTCCCCGTGCATTATATATACGCCCATTATACTAGGGCTAGTAATCTTTTCATTGCAGACTAAGTAATACACTCTCTATTCTGTGCCTTGAGCTTCCATTGTCTTCTCCAAGCTTTATGTGTTTTTGTGAAACCCTAATTTCAACATTGCACAACTAGAAATCATAGCCTACCTTCACCTTTGAACTCACTCACACACACTCCACACTTTGCACCTGTCTAAGAGAAGCATCCAACATGATTGTAATTCTAACCTACAATTGCTCCCATAAAAATTCAAGAGATGCAATTTCCAAAACCATACAAACAAATCCCTATCTAGAAATCCTAATCTTTTAATATTTGTGTGGGAGAAACTTACCTACGCCAACTACAATTACAAAAAGTAGCAGAAAGAATAACACAACACGATAAAAATGGGTATAATTCTTGAGTCAAGTCGAGTAAATTCACCTTTTTCTTCATTTCCTCAATGGCATGCAAGACATAGTCAATCTACAATGACGTGCTTTATGTGAGGTGGTGATTTGACCTATCCATTAGCGTATGAAGATTTCAAAGTTTACAAATTTTGTTTAGCCTGGCATACATAGGCAAATCCATGATAAGAAGGCATAGACTCGCCATAATCATCCATAAGACAAGATAACATTAGCTCCATTATGTATGTTATTGACTAAATACTACAACATATATCATCACCATGTCTACCACCAATAGTTGGAAGGTTTCTTACATTTAATCAAGCTTGTCTTTCAAAGAATGGCTCGCATTATCTGGAATAGGAACCATGAGCAAGCATGGTTTCTCACTAATTAGCATAATGGTCTACCAGCAACAAATTTTGTTTAGCTTGGCATACACAGGCAAATCCATGATAAGAAAGGCATAGACTCGTTGGAAAGGGGGAAATGGGAAACACCCAGCACATAATCTGACTGCCTCTATATAGCCCAGTGATTAGACAACACCCCTATCCCCTATTTAACACACACCTTGATACACAATCTGCAATCTACTATTTCCCTTGCCCGAACCCAACCAACCCTAATTGCACATCTCAATTCACAAAGCGCATCATGATGGCTATTGCTTATAACCCCTCAGAGCACCGTATAATTGTACGTATGTAATAGAAAATAGGCTGACACGTGAAGATACTTCTATGATCACTGGCACATACTGCATTCAAATAGAGAGCCCCATACACTCAACACATACCAGAACTTGTATCCTTTATTCACACCATACTCGCACCCGAACAACTTGGACACATGACCCATAGTACATAAGCACGAGATAGAAAGAGGAAATAATGGATATCACTCAAAGGGAATTGACATAAACTCGAGCATGCGGTACAGTGACAAATTCCTCTGAAAAAACACACTTCTTGGTGGGAATTTTAGAGAATCACAATGAATGGCAAAAGAGAGAGCTCGACAGGATTCCCCTCTCCTTCTCATGCAGCCTTAGAGTTGGGTGCTGCATCTTCTCTGTAGGATGCAAACCTTCCCAAGCCTATGGCTTGTCTTGCTCCCTTTACTTTAGTGCTCCACTCCAACACTTGCTACCGGCCTTAGCTCTCCCACATGCCCCGTCATCCATTCATCTCATGGTGGCTCTTGGTGCTCTCAGACCCTAGCACTTCTGCAGACCTTGCCTGCTCTCAGCCTTCTCCCTCCAGCGGGTTGCCCTCGCCGCTTTCTCTCCTTGTTGTTGATGGCCCCTGGCTTGGTCTCCTGCTCACGGCATCTGGATGGCCTCCAACCCACAGCCTTTCTACTGCTCCAAGCCCTTGTAATGCCGCCCTCTTCACTCTTGCCATCCACCGACCCATGCTCTGTCCAACAGGCCCTGCCCCTACACCTCCTGTGGCTCTGCACCAGCCCTCGATCATGGCCTCATGTGGTCCTCCCCACCTGCAGATCTCGCAGCTCCTCTTCATCCTCCTTGTTCCTTGGCCCACGGCATCGCGTCCTTGACAGGTTCACGGCCCTCTGTAGTAGCGTCCTGAGCTGCTCGTCATCGGTCCCAACCTCTCCTGGCTTCACTCACCTGTCGGCTTGAGCCCCCCTCGGCCCGTCTACTCGCCACCTCTGGCCGCCTCATGCAACTGCCACGCGCTCCTGTATTGAACCGGCCCTCCCACTATCCATATGGCGTCGCCATCCCATGCAGACCAGTAGTCGCCGTGCAGTCCACAACTCGTTTTTTTTCCTGTCATAAACTTTGAGTCGTACCCACTTACAATAGCCTCGGATGGACAAGATGCAGCCTATTCAACTTCAAGCACATAAAAAACCTTGAACTCTCTGAGCTTGAGCAATCATTCTGCACACACGACACCACCTGATGGAAAAACCCACCGATCTTTAGAATCCTTAAGCACTTTGACCATTAAAGCTTCTGAACCATATTTGACCTATTAAATGACTAATTTGGCATACATATCCCAAGGCTGCCTTGTCCCTACTGCATCTAGGAGAGGCTCAAGCACACCGCCGTCATCCTGCTTAGTTCCATATACCTACTTCTCGCTTCTCAATGGGTAGACAAGATTTGGTTGCACCATCATTGCCCACCCCCTCGTTGAGCATTCATGCTCAACCACAGTATTATTTAGGTAAAAGAAGACTGCATATGTAAAATAGGTGATATAGTGGCTATATAGATAGGATAGAGATAGAGAGAAAGTCGTCTACTATTGCATCACCCGCCAGGGTCAAATGGAAAGCTCGAAGCTTCCCCAAGCATGATGTATAGTCCACCTGGATCAAAAGGAAAACATTGGCCGTGGCCATCCACCTGTAAAGCATGCACACTGCAGAAGCCCCTCTTTACATATGTAGGCCAATAGACACGCCCCCCTTCCAGCTCTTCATAGCATGGAGCTTTGTCACCCTGCATCCATAATCCTTACTGCCAATCATAAGCATACTTGCGATCACTTGAAGCACCGGTACCAGAAGCCTCTATCATGGCATCTGCTATAGAACCCTCCGTATCATCCTCTTTATCATATGAGTATTGAAACTTGCATAGTACATCCTGCAAAGTAACCTCCAATAATAACACATGTATCCATAGCATCACATAAAATAGCAAGACCTTGCCATTTGCCTCCACTTGCTGCATAGCCAAGCAAACTTGTTTGCCTTGCAAACCTATATCCAAACCCTCTGTAAACGGCTCCAAGGCCACCTTTTCATACTCAAGACTATGACCTGCTAGAGATTCAACCTGTTCTTCAAATACCTCATCACCTGCAAGTTTGGTGGCACCTTCCTCTTTGCATGGAGCATCACCCTTATAGGCTGCACCTGTATCTGTTTCCATAGAGTCATGTGCCGGAGCTAGCTCTCCATGGCCACACACAAACTCTGGAACTTCAAAGTACACCTTGACATGCCCATCAAGGTAAGGTTGCCCCACCCCATAGACAAATCAACTTGACCTACCACTGCTTCTGTGCCTAGCTCCTGCAAGTCATCCTCAAAAAACTTCCCTTCAATTAAGTCGGATGCACAATCAAACCATACCTCTTTCTCCAATATGGACTCACCATCACAAGACACCAGATAGGATTGCTCGACTGGCCTGTTCACACAAGGCATCTCCACACTTGCACTATGCTCCTCTTTTACCTTCAAATGACTGACAGGAAACACGTACACATCTTTCTCCACCTCATCTACATGAAAAACATCATAAGTTTCATACCTAGAAGACATAAATTATGTCTCCCATGTAGCATCTATGTCCAAACTACTGCTAGAGCTATGAGAGCTATCGGACTCCTCTTTTGATCTTGCCGATTCTTGTACCACTGTTACTTTCCTTGTTGTTGGTTCTGGAACTGACACCTCTTCTTTAAGATCTTCTATCACCTCGTCCTCTTGAGGAAGCAAGCTGGGTGGCACTCTGAATATGCCTCGCTGTATCGTTTGAGACCTGGTTGGCACTTCTTCTATCTCCTCTATCCTGGCATCACCTTCATGTGCTTTGATCAAATGCATATCAAGAAAAGAAAGGGCTTTTAACTTTTGATGCTCTTTAATTTGTTTGGGCTTAGGTCCACTAGCTGCCGTGATTGTAGATTGCAACAATCCTGCCTCCATTTTCTTCTTCATCTTTCGACTCTTTGCTCTCGGCACTCTGACAGCTTCATCAAAGGTCCTTGGATCTTCATAGTCCACTCTCTCACGAACATAGGGATGCAAGCAAGATAGAAATTTTTCCAGCTTAAAGTATCCCGGATTTGTTGCTTGGGTAGCAGCCGCAAAATCCCCCCAATAAGCTTCAAATCTATCAACAAAAGCATCAAAATTTGCACTTACGTCCCGCTGCAAGCCTTTGATCTTTGCATCTGCTTCCAAAGCTGACACCACCTTTGTAAAAATTGCTCTTGAAATCCGATCCAATTCTGCTTGTGCACATCTTCTAAGCCATCGAACCAAACTTTTGCTTTACCTCGCAGCACCAAAGGTAGAGTCTGGAGCTTTGCTTCATCACCTGACATCTGCAATACTGTCAACATAAATAGCTCAAAATCGGCAATCCAATCGTCAACATCTTCATCTCCTTTGAACATTGGAACAAATTCCTGCTTCATCTTGACTCACGAACACTTTGTTAGAAAGCAATCAGTGGGTTCTCAGTGGGGGCACCACAAGATGGAAAGGGGGAAAATGGGAAAACACCCAGCACATAATCTGAGTGCCTCTATACAACCCAGCGATCTGACAACACCCCTATCCCTTATTTAACACACACCTCGATACACAATCTGCAATCTACTATTTCCCTTGCCCGAACCCAACCAACCCTAATTGCACATCTCGATTCACAAAGCACATCATGATGGCTATTGCTTATAACCCCTCAGAGCACCGTATAATTGTACGTATGTAATAGAAAATAGGCTGACGCGTGAAGATACTTCTATGATCACTGGCGGCGATGGCTTTAGCGAAGATCTTGTAGATGGTATTGAGCATAGTGAGCGGACGCCAGTTGGACAAAATGTCCCTCGGCCCCCTTTTGTGCAGAAGCTTGATTACTCCAGTGTTAATGGCATAGGGCAAAGCTTCATGAGTCACAGACTCCTCCCAAACTTTCAGAATGAAAGGTGTAAGTAGGTCTTTGAACGTCTGAAAGAATTCAGAGGGAAGCCCATCGAGTCCAGGTGTTTTCCTGGGTTTAAGGGCTTCGATGGCAGTGTGGATTTCAACTAGGGAGAGAGGTGCTTCCAGCAACTGGGAGGTCTCTTGCGAGATAACCTTAGTTCGGGCTTTCTGGACCAGGGCTTTGCTGGAGTCGACTTCAGGAGAGATGTGCTCACCCAGCCGATAAAGTAACCCTCCTATGATAGTAAATTTTAGGCTTTTTATGATCAGAGCTTTCTTCTGATTCTGCTTCCAATCCTCTGGAAAGGCACCTTGGGAAAGGAATTGATAAATATCATACCATTCATGATCCACTGACTCTTTTGCCTCTAGCTGAAATAAATCAGCATCCATTGGTTCATCTCTCAAAGGTGATTCTGAATATCCTTCCGTACTTCTTGAAAGAAAATCAGCTCCACAATGGTTTCGGCCAGGCTTATGGAAAATTCTGAATTCAAATTCCATAAGGAACATCAGCTTGCCTTGAATAATGACTTTGTTAATCAGAAACAGAAGAGCTTGATGATCCACATAAAAATGGAATAACTTTCCCAACAGGTAATGCCTGAACTTCGTGGCACTAAAAACCATTCCGAGGGCTTCTCTTTCAGTAGTCGTATAGCCTTGTTCAGCGTGACCAAATCTGCGACTAGAAAAATAGACCGGATAGTCTGTTCTGCCATCTGGCTGAGCTAATATTGCCCCCATTGCCAATCCTGAAGCATCTACATGTACATGAAAAATAATATCCCAATTCGGCTGCCTAAGGACTGGTTTACTGGTAATGGATTTTTTCAAATTCTGGAAACTCTCCTCACACTCAGTAGTCCAGTTGAACTTATTGGTCTTCTTTGTAAGCTCATATAGTGGTACTGCTTGAGAAGCAAACTTGTGTACAAATCTTCTATAGAAATTCACATAACCCAAGAAAGAACTCAACTCTGAAGCAGTTCTGGGTGCTTTAGCTTGCTGAACACACTATATTTTGTCATTGGCCATCTCTATTCCATTGCGGGAAACCACATGTCCTAGTAGCTGTCCCTTCCAGACTAGAAACACAGATTTGAATGGATTCAAACAAATCCGCTTCTCTTGACAGTGTTTGAAAACCATTTCTAGGAATAGAATGTGCTGTTCCTCATCTGAATAGACAGTGAAGTCATCCATGAAAAAGGCGAGGAACCGATGAAGAAATTCATTAAACATCTCCATCATACACCGCTGAAAAGTAGTTGGTGCATTGCACAGGCCAAAAGGCATCACCAGATACATGAAAGCTCCTCACTCAGTGATGAAAGTGGTCTTGGATCTATCTTTAGGAGCGATCTGTAACTGGTTATAGCTGCTATAACCATCCATGAAGCTATACATCTCATATCCTACGATCTCATCAAGCAACATATCAGTAAAAGGTAAGGGAAATGGATCCTTAATAGTCTGTGCATTTAGTTTCCTATAGTCGACACAAACTCTCAATTTTCCATTCTTCTTGGGGACGACGACTATGGGAAATAGCCAATCACTGCTTGCGGCCACTTCCGTAATGAACCCAACCTTGATAAGATTATCAATCTCCTCCTTGACCTTCTTTGCATAGTTGGGGTTCATCCGGTATCTTTGCAATCTTACTGGCCTAGCATCCGGTTTCAGTGGTATTCGATGCTGACAGACTTCAAGATCTACTCCCTTAAGATCTATATGTTCCCAGGCAAACACACATTTATAGTTCTGGAACATTTTCCGTGCTTTTTCCTTCATTTCCGGGTTTGAGGTGCTTGTTAACCTTGATCATTCTAAGATTTTCCTCTGATCCTAGGTTCCACTCTTCTACTTCTTGGTCGTCTGGAAGCAACCGGTTTGGTCCGCCTCCTTTTTGTTTGGTCGATTCTTCAGCGTAATCCCAGGATGGCCCATTCATTTCTGAATCATTATTCTGATCCAGTGGGTACTCTTCAGAACATACTGGTTCCTCTACTATACCCGTATCAGCTGGTTCCACCATCTTTCCAGTTAGCTAAAATGTTCTTTCCCGTGTATTGACTTCGGTAAATTGATAAGGAAATTGTCTCTTCTGTTTATCAGCCTGCTCTTTGTTCAGCAAGACTGCATTCAAGTCGATTTCTGCCAAAGGGAATATGTTCATAGCCGCTAGCATTCGCTCGATTTTCTTGGCTCTGTACTTCTGACACAACTCCTTCGGCCTCAGTTCCTTTTTCCAGCTCCTGGTGTTGTTGGTCTGGATTTTGATTCTACCACTGGCCCCTTCTATGGTCAAAGTTTGCTTTGCATAGTCATGAACAACATGTGCTGTTCTCAACCATGGGCGCCCTAGTAGCATTCCATATGCTCCTTGCACATCCAGGACTAGGAAACTGGTTTTGAATTTCTCCCTCCCAACTCTTATCTGCACGTTTTCAATCATTCTTGTTGCCTGTACGATTCTATGATCTGCCATTCTTACTTTGAATGGTGCTGGTTCCATATTAGTGATACCCATTCTTTGCTGAAGATGGGCTCCCATTATGTTGACTCCTGGCCCTCCATCCAGGATAACGCTTGAGAGAGGTTCCCACTACTTCCTGATCTTGTAGTCTACCTGAATAAGTGGAACTTTATCATCTCGGACAACCGTCAGATCCACTGTTCTGGCCTCAGCCTCAGCTTTCCTGCGCTGTCTGATAAAGTTGGCCACCTCAGGCAAGGTTTTTCTTATATCCTCCAGCTCTACAGCCAGCTTCTCAGTTCTATCACAAATCTTCACCTGAATTTCTACTCTCTCTTGGTCAGACTGATTGTCAGAGCTTGAAGAACTGGTATCTTCACACTGCCATTCTTCTTTTGCAGTGCTTCCACTCTTTCCATCCACTCCCATTTCATCAGCTAGTCCATGTACCATAGCCAGCATGGTCTCGGTCATGGCCTGTACTGACCGATCTTTATCAGTCGATTGGGCTGGTATCCTCTGAATGGCTCTTGCTTCGGAACTTTCTAGCTGCTCTGGCAGCTTCTTAGCTAAATCCTCCGTGATTTTAGCTGCTAGTTCCCTCTGCTCTTGCCACTCATCTACCACCTTCTCTTTACCTTTGGCCTTCCAAAATTCTCTTTGTTGAGCCCACTTGCTGCTGTTAGGATTGACTGGTACTTCTGAAGTGTCTGGGATTTCTTTATTGACTACTCCCTTGCTCTTGGTAACTACCCTGACTGGGACTGGCTCTGGTGCCTTAGCCTCAGTAGTAGTCATTACGAGTGCATCTGGACATTGGGCTGCAAAATGTCCATACTTTCCACAAGTATAGCAATTCATGCTCTTGTTCTGGAAGTTGTCTCTTCCTCTGCCTCTGCCCATTCTTGGTTGGTATCTACCACGTCCCTGACCAGTACCACTGGTACCTGGTCTCTCCTCTTGAGCTACTTTGACTGGTTCTACCTTCACTGGTTCAGTGTAGGCAACCACTGATAGATCCTTTCCTTTCTTAAAATGGTGAATTCTGATGCCACAATTATTCCATAGGTGACCAAAGGCCTTGCAGTAGGTACATTATGGACGTTCAGTGGAGATATGGTCCTTGGGTTTGCATCTTGAACACCAAGTCTCCATCTTTTGAACTGACTGTCTTGTGTGGCTAATTTCGGCAATCTGCCTAGCCATCTATTCAATTTTCTTGGTCCATGATCCCTTCTTTGATTTTTCCTTTGCTCGTTCATTGGAGCTGCTCTCGGAGCTACTGGACATTTCACTTGAATTAGAAGTTTCAATCGCGCAGAGCTACTGCTACTAGTCCTTCGCTTCTTGTGGCTCTTTTCCTTCTTAGCCTACTGTTCCAGTTTTAATGCCCTTTGGACCAGATCATTGAATTTTTTTGTAGGGGCTAATACTTTTTGTTCCCTAAGCTTCTTGCTTCTAAACCCATTCAGGAACCATGCCCTCAATTTCTTCTCAGATGGCGGTTCTTGCAACTGCTTGGTTAGCTCTTTTATCTTTTCCACATAGCTGCGGACAGACAATTTCCTCTGTTTGATCTTATCTAATTCAGAGAGAATATCTTCGTCCCCTCTATTGTCGGAAGATTCCAACCTGAAGGCCTTAAGCAATTTGTTATATGATCTCAGTTGGCATGCAGGGTAATGGTAATACCGTTTCCTCGCTGCTTCCTTGAAGGTTTGTGGAAAATATTGCCCCCAATCATCTTCATTGATGTTTTTTAGTTCAACATACTGCTCGAAAGCTTGTATGTGAACATCTGGATCATCCTTTTTCCCCCCCTTGAATATTGGAAAGGAAATCTTCAGCGAAGTTGTGTAATCATTTCGATTACTACTGATCCTACCACTTCTCTTCTTGGATTCAGAATGATGCTTGGGAGCCTTCTTGCAATTGTCAGTGTTAGCATCCCAATCAATCTCTGTCTCTGTCTTAGTGTTAGTGTCTTCTCTGGTTTGTCTGCTAGAAGTACGGTGACTTCCCTTACTGCCCTTGGTATCCTCATCTCTCTGGCGAGACTAAGAATTCTTGGAACTCTTTGCATTCCGTGCTTCTCGTTCTGCTCGTCGGCGTCGAGAATGACTGGAGTGCTGTGAGTCCTGCGCCTCATCAGCCTGACTATGCTCCTCCTGAGCCTCAGTGTCAATCATCTTCTCTTGCTTGGGGTTAGACTCTCTTCCTGACTCCTCAGGAATTGGGTCCACACGAATGGTAGACTTCCAGCCACGATTGGATTTTGGTGCCATTGCTGAAAACTTCAAACTGGGAGAAGAGTCTTTCAGTAAACGAGCTTCAGCTCGAGCCACCGTGATCGCCAAAATGGAATTGGAGCTGATCTCTTGAGACAGCTAATTCTAGTGATGGAAGATTTCAGCTACTAGTGTGGGAAGATTTTAGACAGCAGACTGGAGAGGAGTCAGAGACTAAACTGGAATGTGGATACTGAAATAAGAATCAGACTTATGTATTGGAAATAAGGTTTAGATTCAGAAGACTGGACGAGAAGTAAGTATAACTGAAATATATGCCATGATTGGGATTACAGATCAAGATTACAGCGAATATGATTTACAGAGAGAAAGTACATCCGCCAATACTGCCAATGATTCTCAAGTACAAGTATAGCCAAGGCGCTAACCCAAATGATAATAATTGCCAACCCGATTACAATGTAATGGGCCCTATTTATACACTTCAGGTTTACTATAGTAATTACCATAGTAATTACTAAGTAATTCACTGCCTATCTTCTACAAAGTGAACTATCCAGCCGTCTACATTCCTCGAATGATGTTTCGTTCAAAGTCCCTTCAAGCCGGTAGGTACCCACTTTTCTGGGTCTTTTCCCTGTGCTTGCCTAGTGCGCTGATACGCCTGTTTTTCTTTTTCAAATCTCGCTTGCTTTTGAGTTGGCTCCTCTTGGTGGGTTCCTTTTCGTCTCTTCCCTCCTAGCTCTTTTTCTTCGTTGTCAGAGATTTCATTGCTATGCTGCTTGGATGAACTGTCATCGGATTCATCACCTGATTTAAATGATCGCTTACCAGATCTTGTAGATCTTGGAGAGGGTGGAGTTGCCAAGATCCATGTGTTCTGATCCGGGGCAGGTGGTAGGTTGTCGGCCATGCCGATGACATGATAGGCTATTCTGGTCAAGACTTCAGATGCGTCCAAGTAGGTTATCTTTCCCTCCTTCTTGGTGGCCTTTAATGTTGTTAACACATATTGCGCATGGTCCACAGGTTGTCTGGTGGTTGACTTCAGAACTTGTGTAAAAGTTGTGGCGACGGCGTGATTTGGTGCCGAGTACCTTGGTGGCCTTTTTGCCAGGAAATGGAAATGTTGGTGGTACAGACGGGCTGACTCTTCCACCTGCTTGTGGATGAGATCGGCAAATGTAGCCGCAACTGTTTCCTTTGTAAATGTGCCCGCTGTTTTTCTATCTCTTGTCCGCATGGTCATCCATTCAGTGGGAAATCTGAGTGCCTCTGCCACTATTTCCTTTGTAATCACAACCTCTACCTTGTTTCCTTGGTTGTCTGAGATTTGGGAAGTTCCGTCTTCCTTGATGGTGGATAGAAGCTCGTAAGCCTTCTGAAAGTCTACTCCACAGGGATCTTGTTCATAGAAGTGTCGGAGTCCCAACTTACCGTTAGCCTCTTTGGTTTCTGACTTTGCTGCGACATCATAAACCTCTTTGGGCAAGAGCTGCAACTCCACCGGATTCCCTTCTTCACTCTTAAATCTACCCGTGAAGACCGTGGTGTGGTGTTCTTCTAACTGCTCTTTAGAAAGATAAGATGCCTTTGCTGCCTTTACTGACTCGGGGTCCAATTGATACGGTGGCAGCTCTTGCAGTTTCTCCTTTTGGTTTAACTTCCATTTGGCCTTCTCCGCGGCTTGCATTGCTCCTGTTCAGTGAATAGAGTGCAAAGTTAGCAAAGTTGTCAGATTTTTCTCCAAAATGTCCTTTTAGACTGAAATGCTGATAATCTGGTCCAAATTGCTTCAAATCAATTTTGGAACAAGCAAAGATGCATAAAATCATGCAAGGAACAAAACTGTATGGTCAAAACAAAAATTTGTAACCAAAGTAAATAATCGCGATTATTTACAGTTGGGAAAATTTTCAAATTTTTTGCAATTTTGGCTTTATAGGCTTGAAGTATGTGCCAATTACATGCTCTGAGGGAAATTTGGGCTCATTTGGATGTACAGGTTGGAAATGGTACCAAATTTTGGCTTTAGGTCTCTGAAACAGTAGATATAAAGGAAATTTGAGATTTTGAAATCCAAATTGACTCAAAATTGGCTAGTGGGCTTATCACAACATGTACTTTGGATGTATGATGACAAATTTTCAAAATTGCCCCATTTTGGCCAAAAAGTAAATAATCGCGATTATTAACTTTTCTTCCCAAATGACATGTTTTGGCATAGACTGGTTCTAGGCATGGTATAGACCTTGGGTATGAATTATGAGGTGATTTGGATCAAGAAAAGTTATTTATAACCCAAATTTTGGCTTTCATAGACTTCTTTGCGTTTTTTTGGCAATTTTGCAAGTAAAGGGTGGTCATTTTAGCTCATACTTGATTTTTGGCATGTAATAGGTGTGTACACATGATAGGTGAGGTGAATTGGCAATTTCCATGCAAAAATGTTATAAAAGTAAATAATCGTGATTATTTACAATAGTGTCAAAAACTTTGCATTTCACATAAATTTTGACCTAAACATGTTTCATACACCTAATACAAGTCCTAAATTGAATTTGGTCAAGTTTGGTCACGCCGGCATCACTTTGTGATCTGTTGACTCTGAAATCACCATCTTTTGTGACTACTCTGTCTGTTGGGTTGGTCTGTCAACTTTGAGGCTTTGGACTTGTCTGTAACATCATCGTGAAGCTACTTGTCCAATTCTGGCTCATTTGGAGTCAGTTTGGCCTCATGTGTCGAATTTGACGCTTTGTAACCTTCGAGCCGTTTCCCGCTTTTCGAGGGCTTTACTTGATGGATTTCTCCAAACCAATCATATACATTGTATATAAACCTCATTAGCAAGACATCTGTGGAGTCAGGTCAGAATTCTGTCCTTTCTAAAAAAACCCTAATTCTCTACTGAGGACCCTCTTGACCCCAGCCGAATGATCATCTGATGGTATGGAATTGTTCTATCATGTTAGGGAATACTATGGTTCAAATCCCATCTGATTTGGTCAAGCTGGCAGGGCGCTATGGTCACTTTTAAGTCGTAGGTCTTCTAAGTTTTTTTCTAGGGCTTTAGACTAGCTACCGGCCGTACAAAATGGATCATTGATTAGTAAGGAACTTACCCCTCATGTCTCATGTGAGACAGCGCTGAAAAAGGTCAACTGTAGGGTCCGGAAATGACGCGCGAAAGAAGCCGAAATTCTCTCTTTGCAAAGCTCCAAGTGGAAATGAGGTGGTTTTAGCCTACTCTGGCTATCTATACCCGGACTTCCCGAACCAAATTTCCCCAGATTCCCCCGCTAGTCTTATTAGGCCGTGAAATCTCTGCTAGGCTCAAAAATTTCCCAAATCGGATTCCTGTAGCTCATTCTGCAAAAAATTTGCAGAAGTAGGCCTGACCGCCTAATTTAGGCTTCCTGCTTTCATCTTCTGATTTTGTTGAAAATTTTTGTGCTTGTCCACCTTGTCTTTCTAATCACCATCATGTCTTCCATTTTTCCATATGAGCTTTCCTGCTAATTATTATTAATTTTTGACCTTTTATTGGAAAAATCAAAGAAAATAGAAAAATGCTCTAAAAAAAGCAAAGTGAAAATCCAATAATTAAAAAAATCTCTTGAAAAACATAGCTTTATTGTTTTTTGTTGGATTTCTTTATTTTTAAGCCTTCCTATCAGCAAAATGATGAAAAATACCCAAAAAAGGACTATTTTTGATGATTTTCTGATAGTATATACACTATTAACACTCATCGGGAAGATATTATCAGTGACTTTTTCCTAGTTGATGAATTATAAGGGCATTACTAGGTAATTTTGCAAAAATCACACGTTAACATGAAACTTTTTCCTCCCTCTTCAAACATTGCCCTTAATTACTTAGTGTTTAGTAGTATCCTTCCACCCCTCCTAGATGGCGTTCTCCGGTACGACTGCATGCATGGGTCGAACAATTGTGTCTATGCATAGCCATGATTGGCTCTACCATGATATGAAGATCAATGCAATTCAACTCAATATGCTGTGGTCGAGCTGGGTCTTGAGTAATTAACTCAAGGGTTTCCGTTGTCGAGGTTTGCTGTTGATGCCTTCCAAAGAGAAAATCCTGTAGCCTTTGTGCTCTCTGTTTGATAGTACCATCAGGGTGTTTAAGCACGCTGATTGCTTGACCTGTGGGGAGCATTTTAGACGGTTGTCGAGCTTTTTCTCGCCACTGGTAGCTCGGTCTGCTTGGTGCATGGTTCTTGAGAGTCTATTTAGACTTAACTGCCACCGTTTGATTGGTTTCATGTTGTGTGGAGAAGATAAGTGCTCCTTTTTCTTCCAAACCTTTTTCATGGTAGGTTCCTTGTTCATAGATGCTCAATTCTGTGCTTGAATCCTTGGAACCGTCTTCGGTTTATTTGGTGAAAGCTTAGGCACCTATATCTGATTTGGTTTATCTACAAGTTGTGCCTTTGGTACCCAAATTTGCCTGACTCCTTACATGATACTTGTAGCATTTGTTTGTCGAGGGGATGGAGAAGATTTACTTCGTGGAGTGGTACTCTGACTGCATCTTTTCCATTCCTCTTTGCTAGGTGCAATAGGAACCCTCCCTTAAGTGATAGCTTTAGCTGATTTGTATCCCAATCTGGTATTGCTTTGTATGTACAAATCCAAGGAATGCCAAGAATCATCGTCTCATTCATGTGTTCATTTGGAAAGCATACAAACTGATGTGGACATGAGCATCCATGTACTACCACGTTCAAGTTGACTACTCCCAATGTTGGAGTTGGGTTCTTGTTGCATCCTTTGATTGTCGTTATTCCTGCGGTCAATGCTTGACTTGTTGCTTTCTTGTATGTAGAATAACTGACTGCATTCACTCTAGCTCCTGTGTCTACCAAAGCATTGGTGCTATGATTGTTGAGTTGTACTTTGATGCGGAGATCCATTCCATCTAACCAGTCGTCATCTGGTGAAACTGCATCTTTAGGTAATTCCCATTGTCGATCATCTAGTCTTAAAGTGTTGATGGGAATCGGTATCTGTTGATTCTTGAGAGCAACTTTACGCTTGAGCACCCAAAGTCTAGCTTTCTCTTGGGCTTCGTCAATACCTGCTATCGCTTCATCTTCCTTTGTTTGGCTGCATGCATTCCCTCTCCCAATTCATTGGTTAGTGGAAAATTGTATTTCTTTAAAAGACATCCACTAATCCAATTAGCCATTGGTTCACCATCTATGGTTGACAATTTTACTGCTCCACTTGGAGATACATCTTCAATGATAAATGGTCCATTTCCCTTTTTCTTAAACTTGGGAATGTGTTGCTTAAGGGCATAGACTAGAACTAAGTCCCCTTTCTTGAAAATTTTGGTGATTAAGTGGGAATCAAAAAACTGTTTTTGTTTCCTCTTTTGTGCATAGATATGAGCTACAACAGTTAGCCTTTGCTCGTCTAGCTTTTCCAAATCTTCAAGTCTTTCTGACAATTCATTTCTAGTCCACTCAAGAGTCTGTGCTACCCTTAAGGTCGGCAATAGAAATTCTATTGGCAGTATGGCATCAAGACCATAAACAAGATTAAAGGGTGTAGAATTTAAAGCTGTTTTGAATGAAACTCGATAAGCCCATAGAGCTGCATGGAGATTCATTTCCCAGTCGGTCCTTCCTGAACTAACCACTTTGGTCAGTACCGAGCTAAGAATTTTATTTGTATGCTCAGCTTGTCCGTTTGCTTGTGGGTGATAGGGAGCTGATTTGTTATGGATAACCATAAACTGATTAAGCAAATACTCTATTACCTCATTGGAAATGAGTTCCCCGATCACTAACAATCTCTATTGGCAGTCCATACCTTACGAATACATACTCATATAAGAATGCAGCAGTGGTTCTGGCATCATTCTTTTGAGTTGCTTTAGCCTCGGCCCATTTGGTCAAATAGTCCGTAGCTACAATGATATATTGAGCTTGGGTTCTATAAGTAGACGGCTGTATCGGTCCAACAAAATCTATACCCCATTTTGCTAAGGCTCTAGCCCCCATCATTGGTCTTAAGGGCATACTGTCTACCCGTGTTGGAATTTTTGCCTCGTTGACAAGCATCACACCTTCGATCATATTCTTTGGCATCTGCAAAAAGTGTTGGCCACCATATGCCTACCATCAAGATTTCTCTTGCAGTGGTCTCACTAGAAAAGTGACCTCCAGCTAATCCAGCATGTGCTTGTTCTAGTATAATTATCGGAATATACTCGTTTTCATTTGCACAAAGACGCAAATGTTGATCCTTACCTCTCCGACACAATTGGTTCCCAATAAGAGCATAGTTTCAATTGCTCTTTGACGGTGTTTACTCATATCCTCAGGAAATGTTCGGCTCGATAAGTAAGCAACCAGAGAGTTACTCCACTTAGGAACATGTGACATTTGAAACAATGTTACATGAGGAATGGGTTGTTGTTTCTGACATTGAGGGCAATCTCTTACAAAAGATCGAACATCTCTCCTCATAGTTGGCCGAACATGGGTTGTTGGCCTTCCGCAAAGTGAAGTCCTAATATGATGACATGTGCTTGACTTAAGTATTGATCTCTTTCTTCAGGATTAGTGTATAAAAGCAATATTCCGTCTCGATTTCTTTTATATAGCCTCCCAGCTAGTAATTGATACGTAGCCGATTGCTCGATTAAATCAACTGTGATAGGAAGAGGTGAATCCACTTGAGCTATTGTCATTAATGACAAAATTTTTTCCGCCCATCTAGGTATCATTTCCACGGAGAAAAAATAGACATCTGATACATCATCATCTACCTCTTTAGGTGATTCCCCTGAAACAATCCTAGAAAAATGATCTGCTCGTTGATGTGTAGTGCCGTTTTTAACAAGCACAGTGAAATCAAATCTGAGAAGAATGATGACCATCTCACTATTCTTCCTGTGTTGCATGGCTTGTTGACCAAATAGAACAAGGCTTGGTGGTCCACAAAGAACACAAACTTGTTGGCCAATAGGTAATCTCTATACTTTTTAACGGCATAGATCATTCCTAGTCCTTCTCTTTCAGTGGTGGTGTAATTCTTTTCTGCAATATTCAATTGTTGGATAGCATAAGAAATAGGAAAGTCAATTTTTCCATCTCTTGGTTGGGATAGTATACAATCAATAGAAAAGTTTGAAGCATCTACATGTACGTGGAATACCTTATCCCAATCGGGTGCTTTCAATATTGGAGCTGAGGTGAGAGCTTGTTTAAGCTTCATGAAGGATTCTTCACATGCCTCGGTCCATTCAAAATGCGTAATCAAGCTATACATGAGTTTTGCAATTATAGCATAGATGTAGATGAACCGTTGGTAATATCCACAATGTCCCATGAAGGCTTGTACCCCTTTGATTGTGTTGGTCTAGGAAAATCAGCAATGACATGAATCTTTTCAATATCGGTACCTATGCCATTTTTAGAAACTATAAGTCCAAGAATTTTCCCTTGTCTTCCCATGAATGTGCACTTTTCTGGGTTTAAGAAAATCTTGTAAAGTCTACATTTCTCGAATACCTTTTGAGGTGTTCAAAATGATCAGCTCAGATTGACGAATGTACGCATAAATCATCCATGTATATTTCCAAGAATTTTTGAAGATACTCTTTAAAAGCATGGCTCATCAATCTCTGAAATGTGGCTGGAGCATTAGTTAACCCAAACGACATAACCCGATAGGCAAATATACCCCATTCTGTTGCAAAGCAGTTTTGTGCTGATCTTTTGGGTCAACCAAAAGTTGATTGTATCCTGAAAATCCATCTAAGAAGCTGTAAGCTTCTTTTCCTGCCACTCATTCTAAAACGTGCTCAGTTATCGGAAGAGGAAAGTTGTCTCTAATGGTAGCTGCATTCACTTTTTTGAGATTAACACACACTCGTAATTTCCCATTCTTCTCAGGTACTACCACAGTAGGGGACACCCAATTAGTGTGTTCAATTTCGTAAATGAATTCAGATTCCTTTAGTTTTTCAATCTCTTCTTTGATCTTTTTGGAAAATGTTTCGTTATAAGTGTATGGTCTCTGTCTACTTGGTTTCGCATCATCTCTCATGGGTATGGTATGTTGGTAGATTTTATAATCAACACCCTTGAGATGTTTGTAAGACCAAGCAAAGATATCCTGATATTCCTTTAGCAAACGTAACAAAAGATTTTCTTCTTCTTCTGTTAGGTCATTTGCAACGTAAGCAGGCCTAGGCTCTTCTCCTGGTTTAGCCAAGTTTACCCTTTTAGCGTTTTCAGGTCCTTCGTAAGACTCGCCTTGTTTCCGTAGTTCCCTAACAGGTTGTTCGATTATGATTTTCCGATCTTGGAGAGTATACTTTTTGTAATGGGATGGACTATGCATTACATCCTTCCCATCCTCTTCCGTGGTTTCCATTTAGGTGGTGTATATCTCCTATAGAGCTTTTCTTTGTACTCCGTTTCATTTTTCGAGTTTCCCAAATTCTTAGAGGTTAACCTTGTTATCCCCACCTTTTCTAGGGTTTTTTGTAAATCACTCCATAAGTATGGCCTGAGTTTCAACAGTTCTCCCAAGGTAAGAGTGCATTGGATAGGTGTAGACATGATTGAATGAATGTTGTCTACTTTGAGGGTTTGTTTGGCTCTTTTGACTTGAGTGGTTTTGCAAATGATAAAATCATATTCGTTATCTCCCAAGTAAGAAGGTAATGTTTTTAATGTCATTGGTTTAGATATTCCTGAAGCCTCTGACCCGCAATCCCCGTACAAGGATTGTATATCCATGTTTATATCAGATGGTAGGTTATCCAACTAGACTTCCTCTATAGGAGCTGACTTTAAAGTTAGGCTCCCATCATTGATCTCCCTTACCTTTTCCCATAAGTGTCTTGGCCAGTCCTCCTCTACGAATGGAATTCCATCTAAGGCTTCTTCACTGTCCGGTACCATGATCTCTGGTTCATTTGTTTCAAGGTGGGGCTCGGCCACCACATCGGATTTTGCTTTCGTTTCTTCTATCGCCAGCTCTTCCGATTTTGCAATACTTTCAAGCTTGGGTTTCTGTTTATCCAGCATTTCCTGGGTGATTCTTACCAAATTTTGATAAGCTTCCAGCTTAGCTGCTTCCATGTCTAGAGATGGATAGTTTTTCCGTCTGTTTTCCATGTTTTGGCCTGCTTTTTGTCCGGCTTGGTAGGCTTCCAAGGCAGCATTGATAGGCTCAAAAATTTTATCAACCAGAATGGATCCTCCAGATTTCAAGGCTGTTTCCTTAAATTCACTACCAGTTTTTTTCAACTTGTCATGGGCTAGAATTTTTGCTTTCTCTTCGTTTTCAACCCGTTGTTTTTGTTTTCTCATCTCATATCTTTTGCTTATGCTCCTTTTGATTCTTCGAGAAGAAACTTTTTTGTTCTCCGAATCATCAAAGGAATTGTGTTTCTTTTTCTTTGCCTGGGCTCTAGTGATTACCTTGGTTGGAACAATTGGTTCGCTCTCTGATGAGCTAGTAGGCATCACTTGGACTACATTGACTACAATTTTTTCCTTGTTCAAAGGATTCTTAGGAAAATCTTCCGGAAAGTGTCCTCCCTTTTTGCAACATTGTATGCAATAGGCTTCAATTGGTTTGAGGTTTTTGTCAGGCTCTGGACATTCGTTCTTCCAATGGTCATTGGCACCACATTTATGACAATTTCGTGTTTTGGGCTTCATCATGGGTCTTCCCATAGGAGGTCTTACACCTTGATTAGCTACATAATACATTGGTGCGAGCTCTGGTGGAGCATAAGTCATGGTTTCCTCCATTGGTGGTGGGTATGCTCACTTCTCATACAAGAGGTGGCAAATCCGCACACCTCAAGATGGAAGTAGCAAGATGATAGGAATATGAGAGGGAGAGAGAGTGTGTGTGTGTATGGTGGCAAATCCGCACACCTTAACATAAGCAGAAAAAAATAGCAAGGAACAAGCATATACCATACTCACAATGAGATGTATCCAAAGCAACACAAGGTATGGCACCAAGATGAAGTGTGTTGATTGCTTGCAAAAGATGAATACAATAGGTAGTGTATGGTAAGAAGATGAGAAGGGAACAAGATCGTAGGAGGCATTATGGAGAGGTGGGAGTTGGTGGCGAGGAATATCATGAGTGTGTCCACCCTTCTTCTTCTTGAAATTGTGCCTTCAACCCTTAATTACATGATGTGGAGGTGTGGTGCTCATATTTTGTGCATGGTGATGGTGATGGTGATGGTGTTGTGATTATGTGATTAGGGTTCCTGCTACAAGCACGTAGCACAAGGGTGTGTATGGATAGGTGTGTGTGTGTGTGTGTGTGTGTGTGTGTGTATTCCCCCCCAAGTGAGCTCTCATGGCCTCCTTATATAGGGAAGGAGGAGAGGATTTAGCAATATTTCTAATTGAAGTGAATGACCCACTCTGGTGACTAGGAAAATGGGGTACATGTGACTGTGGCTCCCATCTTGTCTCCTCATTATTTAAAATACCAGAGTCAATAGAGAGAGAAGAAGAGATAATGTGGGTAGGATGTAGAGGATAGGAGATATTTACAATAGTCTAGCTTTGGCTAGACATAAGCTTATTAGGGAGAGAAGAGAGAGGTAAGAAATTTATAAGAGAGGTTGTCGAAGGTGGATAGTTGTTGATGAGGATGGATCCTCCAAAAATGGTGATAGAATCACTCTAGACTAGCCAAGACCTCATTAAAAGATCCTTGTCTCTTGTAATCATGCTTGAAGACTTGTAGAACCATAGCCATTCTAGAGGGAAGAAAATTGGGGATGGCCTGTGTCACCATTCCACGAGAAAACTGGGGTCCACCACAAAAATCATAGCTCCACGTTCATAACTCCAAAAATTCTGAAAAAATTTGAGCTAAAAGTTGAGCTCACGAGCTACATCTTTCATGTTGAACACTCCTTCAGATTCGGGATTCTTCTCTACTTAAAAAATTCAGCCAAATAATGTATTATTTGTGGCTGCAAAGGTCTTTTGGTGGTCCCCTTTGAGTGGACTTCTCTCTTTCCTTCAAGTGTAAGCTCCTTCATGTGTATGAAAACATGACCTAGAGTGTTGAAAAGATTGGCAATCATCTAGATGGAGGTATTATTGAAATTTGAAAGTGGGGTTGAGGTTTGAAAATGAAAACTAGTGAATAAAATATTTGGTAGGGTGGAATAATATATATATATGAAAAAATATATTAGAAAATACTAAATATATATAATGTAATTTAGAATATATATATTTAATGCTTAAGGTCAAAAGAGAGATCAACAAAGAAACCTTACTTATTTATGCTACATCATGATTGATTAGTATAAGTCTTATTTATTTAATAAATGCTAAAATGTTTGTGAAAAAGGGAAGAAAAAAATCAAAAGTAACTTATATAATAGGAAATATTTTTTGGTAAAAGGGCAAAAAATATATGGGGGATTCCCATGCATGGAAAAGCTTGCCTCAATACGCTCTGCTCTTAGCACTTTCTTGAAGCTTGCTAAGTGGTCATATGGATCCCATGATCCACTATATTTTCTGATCCATTTTTGGAAATCAGCTGGTCTGACACGTCTATTTGGTTCAACTCCAGGTCTTCTAGGAGTTGGTCCTGTTCCGAGTCCTTCAAACCAGTCTGTCGGAAATAGTGACTCATGTAGCCCTGGATTGGCCTTAGTGTCACCCATTTTTCTACGTGATGAGGTGGTTTCTGGTTTCTTCACATTACTCTCAGATGATCTCTCACGACGTTCGTCTCTTGGAGTGGTTTCTGGTCCTTGACACAATATCCAATCCCGTATGGAATACCCCTGGTATTTGGTTTCTTCTACCTCCTCAGGAGTCATCATAACAAAGTTGTTGTTATAACAATCCCTAAACAAGTAAGTTGGTAGATCCGCAGATCCCTTATCTTTGATTTTGAAGATATAGATGATCTTCATGGCCGTTAATTGTCTTAGTTTAGCATGAGAAGTCCACAAAAGATCTTTTATGTTTCTATCTTCCCAACAATAGACTCCGATTCTAGGATTATCCGTACTAAGCCGTTTCAAGGGCTTCAAGTCTACTTGATTGTATCCCTCAAATTCCAAAGTTGGTGGTCCTTCTTTTGCTGACATATCTGGGATTAGAGTGTTTACTTCTAATCCCCATTTGTCTATCACATCAAGATTTTCAACCTGTACATATTGAGTTCCGTTGCGATCCATGTACATTTCTCCTTGCTTGTTGGCCCTAACTTCTTCTTCAAACTCAATACCATGATCATCAATGCGAATAATATACTCTTCGTTAGGATCCAAGTAAATATGGGCTCCATGACGATTAGTCTTGTAAAAGAGAGTATATGCTTGTAGCTCATTGTCATTCCGGTTTCCGAGTGAGTCGAGTAAGATGACATTTCGGATGTTGAATCTGAAAAAGTGTCGAGACTTCTTCAAGAATTGTGTGCAAGGAATTGCCTTGATTTACGCTTTCTTCAGTGGATACTCTACTGGTGTTTTCTCCAAATAGGTCTTGGTTTCCTATTACGCGACCGGATCTAAGGTTCATATAGACTTATGAAGCCCTGGATAGAGTACTCACCTTAGATTGACTCTTAGTCAATTTCCACTTGACTCAATTGCAACTTTCTGTCAAGCCACCGATTCCTCGTCTACAACCTGATTCTTGTACAAAACTTGTCAAATTAGCTATTTTTCTATAAGGACAGTAGAGCTCTTGAGAACTCCAGTGATTGGTCTCTGTATTTCACTTCAATTTGTGCTATGGAAGTCGAAATTTTGACTTTCAGATTTAGCTTAGCAAAATCAAAGGTTTAATATGCAATCTGTAAACTGAGTGTATCTGTACCAATTTTGATCCAATTGAACCCAAAATTTCCCAGTGGCCTTATTTTATGCTGGTCTAACACTGTATAAGCCCAAAAGTCAAATTTGAAGTCTCTGGATAGCAGAAGTAAATAATCGTGATTATTTACTTTTATCACTTTTTTGCACTTTCTAGATTGGTTTGGCAAGTATACAACTTGTTAAAGCCCTTGGGCAAGTTTCAACAAGTTTGGACAAAATTTGATCAAGTTTACCCACTGTTCCTTGTCCGTAGACTCTGATTTCAAGAATTTGGCTTAAGTCTCACTTTTGTGGTCCAAATTTCACAAAAATTAATTTGTAGGGTCCAATTGATGTGCTTGACCTTTTGGTATACTCAAATTTGCAAAATCACCAAGTTTTGAAGCAAATATAAATAATCGCGATTATTTACTTTTGATAAATTTTTGAAAATTTTTGTCTTAACTTTGACACAGATCTATTAAGCACCTTATGTTAAGGTCACTAGCCAATTTTCATCAAGTTTGTGGTCAAATGGTCATCAATTATCTGTTCGCAGACTAACTTTGTAATTTTTGTCACAGTTTTCACTCCAGTGATCCAAATTTTACTAAATTTGGTTTGTGGGCTTACTACAACATGGTAAAGCTAGTGGTATGCCAACTTGGTAAAAAAAGTTAAAAAACAGGGCAGATGTAAATAATCGCGATTATTTACTTTTGTCAAAGTTTTGTAAGTTTTTGGTCAACTGAGCATATACACATGTTTATCACCTCCATATAAGCCTATGAATAAATTTTCACCAAGTTTGGATAAATTTTTCCTTTATTCACACTCAAGATTCAAAAAGTCAGTACAAAATTCAGTTTTCACCCAGTTTTTTGCCAGTTTAGTGATCCAAATCTCTTAAGCCTTTACAAAAGTTGTTTGTACAGATGCAATGAATCAATGGTATGAGCCTTGGCCAAATTAGAGCAAAACGTTAATAATCACGATTATTAACTTGAGGCTTGAAATGAGCACTTTTTTGAAATTTTCTCAAGAACAGTCCTTCTATGATGTGTTTTAAGCCTATGAATCAAGTCAAAACTTAGTTTGGCCTAAAAAGTCAAGAAATAGTAAATAATCTGAGTTTTGGTCAACTTCTTGAAATTTTTACCTCGAAGTGTCCTTGAGCTTACCCACTGGTTCAAACAACTCTTAGGCTTACTGCCCAGTTGGATTGAGTGAATTCGAGTCTTTTCGGGCTATTTCTAGCCGTAGACCTGAAATTCTGCCACCTTACATAACAACTCACACTTGATTCTTTCAGAGAGAGCAATGCTATGAAATCCACCTCGGATCCTACTTACCCTACTCATAGTTTCTCATACAATGGGGTTGTGGAAAGTGTCCACAAACACTCGTTTTCTTGTGTTTTTTATGTTTTTCAGAGTCTTGATCTTAAGACTTGTTTCGTCTACCAATCATTCTCCAAATCCTAATCTAAATCTACAATCCTACAATCCTAAAGGTACTCAGCAAGTACAATTACTTCCACGCTATCTCTACACAGCAAAAGACGACAATCTTAAGCTATGCGGCTTCTAAAAGAGAGTTTTGAACTCTAAGCAAACCTAGAGGAAGTTAAAGGACAATTACACAAGACGCTCGTGTTTTTCCCTAGTTTAGGTCTCTTCGATCCCCGGTAGCGGCGCCAAATGTGGGACGCATGTCTAAGTAAATCAAATCCGTTACAGCATCAAATGACATCCAAACGTAATGAAACTTCTAGGACAAGTTTATAAGACCTAAGCACACATGTCTATGGCCTCAAACCTCACTTTTGGTCAAGTTCCAAAATCGCGATTATTAACAATAGTGGATTTTTGACCTAGTTGTTTTCGACCCAGAATGCATCGAAATGCTTAGCAATGATGCCCCAATACCCCGTCTATGCTTAGTTTTTGTTTTAAAAGTGTAAATTCCTAGTTATGATGAAATTAGTCCGCGGATCGACGATGCCAAAAGCTACGAAATACGGTGAATGGCTTACGTCAATGCGTAGAGCTCTTACCTACGGTTGCAATGCAACAAACGCATTTGCAATGTGACAACCGGGGAGGGAGTAGGAAGCGTGAGAAGGAGAGAAGTGAGCGCCGTTAGCTCACGCTGTGTATTTCTTATCCAAAAACTTATAAAAAACTTACAAAAATTGGCTTTTATACCTTAGCCAAGGTTTTTGGGTGGTCAAAAGTAATAATATGGAGTTCTACCAAAGTTGGGAATTGAATGGATGATACAATTTGGAAGCTTGTAGCCTCGGCTCATTAATTACAAGGTTTATCAAAAAAATAGGAGTTAGAATATTCTCAATTTATCAAAATAATAATTATTTTTACAAGGAGAACTCCGAAAAATGGTTTCCACATTAGCTTACTGCTAACAATAAACATAATTTAATTACTCTTTGATAAGATCTCCTTTGTGTATAATGTGATGTAGAGAAGACTTCACAAAAATTCACTCTAGGAGCAGCACTTCCTTGCACTGTCTTGGGGATTGTGTGATTTCTAGAGAACACTTATATAGGCATCCCCCTTAAGGAGGGTCGGTTTTTCCTTGCTATAATTGGAACTAGAAGGTTCACACCCCCCCCCTCCAAGTGCCATGCCAGGTGTGGGATTTCGTAGTGAGGTGTCCTCACTTGCCCATCCCACTTTCCTATGCTCCCCCCCCCCCCCCCCCCCCCCCCCTTCTCTCTCTCTCTCTCTCTCTCTCTCTCTGTCTCTCTCTCTCTCTCTCTCTCTCTCTCTCTCTCTCTCTCTCTCTCTCTCAAATCGATTCCTACAAGAGGAGGTAGCACTAGTTTTCTTCTAATTTGAGGGGGTGTGGTGTCCTAAGCCCATGATCCACTGCCCATACTAGGCCACACCTCACTCTTTGACCCATGCTCTACCTTATCTAGCCCATGCTTTGTTCCCATGCTACACTCTCCATGCCTAACCTAACACTTGTCACAAGACTAGCTATGCACATGACCCATGGCCATACATGATGGGGACACATGCCCATGCATGCACATCCATGACCATGCATACCTGTGCATCCACATTTATGCCATACATACCTTAGAGAAATGCTAACCTTAGGCTAACTAGACTTATACTAACCTAAATTCATTTTCGAAACTTGATAACTCGGGACAGACCTGTAGGTAACAAATACGACTACCTGCCATAAATAGCAGCTGCCAACGTCCGGATCTTATTTTTAAGGAAATTTGGGCCAGTGCACAGTTTGACGAGCCAGTCTATCCTAGACCATAATGGTGGTAAAAAACTTTCTATTTATGGAAAAATTTCACAATACATGACTTTGATTGAAATTAAAAGTTCTACAAGAATTTCAATTCGAAAACGACATTGGATCACTAAAACTGCTAAAAATAGTAACTTTTGTCATTAAGAAACGTGGATCCAAAACTTTACATAGGGATTCCTTTTGCAAGAAGGATGGATATCTTACACTAAAGTGGTTAGTTCTGGACGAACTGATTGGGAAATGAATCTCCATGCCGCTCTATGGGCTTATAGAGTTTCATTCAAGACAGCTTTAACTGCTACACCCTTTAACCTTGTTTATGGTCTTGATGCCATACTACCAATAGAATTTCTATTACCGACACTAAGGGTAGCTAAGGATCTTGAGTAGAGTGGACATGAATTGTCAGAGAGGCTTGAAGATTTAGAAAAGATGGATGAGCGAAGGCTAACAGCTATAACTCACATCTATGCACAAAAGCAGAAACAAAAACAGTTTTTTGATTCCCATCTAGTTAGAAAAATCTTCAAAAAAGGGGACTTAGTTTTAGTCTATTCCCTTAAGCAACACATTCCTAAGTTCAAGAAAAAGGAAAATGGACCTTTTATCATTGTTGACGTATCTCCAAGTGGAGCAGTTAAGTTGTCTACCCTAGATGGTGAACCAATGGCTAATTGGATTAGTGGATGCCGATTAAAAAAGTACAATTTGCCACTAACCAATGAATTTCTAGAAAAGATGCATGTAGCAAACCAAAGAAAGATAAAATGAAAGCAGGTTATTGATGAAGCCCAAGAGGGGGCTCGACTTCGAGTACTCAAAAGAAAAACTGCTTTAAAAAATCTACAAATACCTATTCCCATCAACACTCTGGAACAAGATGAACGACTATGGGACTTACAGAAGGATGCAGTGTCAACGGATGATGAATGGTTAGATGGAATGTACCTTCAAATCAAAGTACAATTGAACAATCATATCACCAATGCATTGGTTGATACAGGAGCTCGAGTAAATGCAGTCAGTTATTCCACGTACAAGAAAGTAACGGACCAGTCTTTCACATAGGAATATCGGCTATTAAAGGATAAAACAAGAACCCAACACCGGCACTGGGAGTAGTCAACTTAAATGTGGTAGTACATGGATGTTCATGCCCTCATCAGTTTGTATGCTTACCAGCTGAACACATGAATGAAACAATGATTCTTGGAATCTCATGGATGCGGACGTAAAAGGTAGTACCAGATTGGGACACCAATAAACTCAAGCTATCACCTAAAGGTGGACAACTCATTGTTCGAATTGCACCAAGCAAAGAAGAATGGAAAAGAGATTACCAACAGAACAAACCACAAAACAATCAATCTTTATCAACCTCTAGACAAGAAAATGCTACAAGTAGCATGCAAGGAGTCATGCATAACTGGGTACCAAAAGTACAACTCAAGGACAAGCCGTTTCAAATTTGGGTGCCCAAAACATCATCTACTGTACCAAAAACGGTTCCAAGGTTCAAAAGACAAAGAAGAGCATCTTTGAGCAGGGAACCTAAAACAAGATGGATTTGGAGGAAAAAGGAGCACTTATCTTCTCTACAAACTATAAAACCGATGAAGCAATGGAGAGTTAAGTCTCACAACACTCAACCACAACATTTCATCGAAGAAAAACCAAGAAACCATTGGCGAATTAAAGCTCAACAACCATCATCATTGATATCGATAGCTCAAGAAATCAGTGTGCCAAAGCATCCTGACGGTACAATAAAGCAAAGAGCACACAAGCTACAAGATTTACTCTTTAGGAAACAACCAATGAAACCTCAACCTTAGAAACCCTTGAGTTAATTACTCATGATCCAAATCTTACACATCATAACGGTTTGAATTGCATTGATCTTCGAAGAATGATAGAGCTAACCAAGGCTATGCATAGACATGCTTTTTCAACCCATGCACACAGTCGTCTTGGAGTACGCCATCTAGGAGGGGTGGAAGGGAACTACGTAATTAAGGGCAATGTTTGAAGAGGGAGGAAAAAGTTAGATGTTAACGTGTGATTTTTTGCAAAATTACCTAATAATGCCCTTACAAAATCATCAACATGAAATTTAATTGATAACATCTCCCCAATGAGTGCACATAGTGTATATACTATTAGAAAATCATTAAAAAATGGCATTTTTTGGTTATTTTCATCATTTTTCTTGATATTGGGACTTAAAAATGGAGAAATTTCCCAAAATAAAGCAGTGTTTCTCAATGGATTTTCTTAATTATTGATTTTTCACTTTGCTTTTTTAGCGCATTTTATTATTATTATTATTTTATCAATAAACAAGTCAAAAATTAATAATAAATAGCAAATGAGCTCAGATGGAGAAACTGAAGATATGCTAATAATCAGAAGGACAAGGTGGACAGACACAAAAAATTTCAATCGAATCGAGAGACGAAAGCAGGAAGCTTAAATTAGCCCGTCAAGGCCTACTTCCGTAAATTCTTGCAGAATGAGCTAACAGAATCCGATTGAAGAAATTTTTGAGTCTAACATAGATTTCACGGCCCAGTAGGACTAACAAGGAATTTGGGAAAAAATAGTTTGAGAAGTTCGAGTATAGATATCCAAGGTAGCACAAAATCACCTCATTTCCACTAGTCGTTCTTGGAGGAGAGAGCTTTCTGCCTTCTTCGTGCGTGATTTTCAGAGTCTACAGTCGTCCATTTACAACACCGTCTCACACAAGACATGAGGGGTAAGTTCTAAGCTTATCAATGAGAAATTCTATATGACTCGGTAGCAAGTCTAGGCTCAAGAAAAAACCCTAGAAATCCAGCAATGGACGAGACTTGAAGATAGAACACTTTTATATCACTAGATGACCATTTGGCAGGGGTCGGGGGTATAGGGGGGTAGGGGGTCCCAAGTAGATATTCTAGGTTTTTGCCATATGCCAGGATTGGTTTCTGACTCTACAGGCAGCTTATAGACTGTGTCTATACACAATGTACCTATATGGTTTCATGGAAACTGTCAAGGCAAGCTCTCAAAAACAATAGAAAATAGCTCGAAGGCTACAAAGCGTCAAATTCGACATATGAAGTCAAACTGACTCCAAATGGGCCAAAACTGCATCCAGGGGATTCACTTATACTTATGGGGGGATGTCACTTGCGTGCAACCATACAAGAAAAACCCCCTATCTACGAGCCCCTTCAATCAATACAACCCCCTATCTACAGATTTTAAGAAAGTCATATACCCCCTTTCTACGGTGCTTGTATAGTTGACTTCACCCCCTTTGTAATATATACGGGTTATAAATATGGTCATTATTCAAAATTTTGACAAAATTCCATTGTACACTGGCACTAATTTATAAATATGATCAAATAAGCATGCCTCGTACTCAATAGGATTCCCACAGGGGATTTAAGGCTTCCAAATCTGAACTTAAAGAGTCCAACCTCTACATGCATAAATTGCAACTTAGATAAAATACCACTTAGCAATGTATTAGACCTTGAAGTTCTTTCTTAAAGTAGGAGAAATGAGATGGATATAATGTGCAGCGAAAGATGATAACTCAAGATGAGTGCTCAGTGCATACTGAAGGTTCCTTTTACTTCATGAGAGAGATGTGAGAGAGAAGAGAGAGATACTATGAATCAAGGTCCTAGAGTGATAGAGATATAAAGAAGATTAACACTAGATGGGGTCCCAAACCTGCCTCTAAGGGACCCCCTCTCTTATCACTAGAGAGGTATTTGCTTTAGATTGCACAAATGTTGATACAATGGATCTAGAAGCTGAAATGTTGATAGGATCTTGCCACATATATATTGGATCTACGAGACTAACCTGAAATTTGAAAAATTCTATGTTATTTGAATTGGTTCTCTAACTTTGATGAGGCTATGGACTGATCTGCTATAGCCAATGTCAAGGATATGATGACAGTGAGGAAGATGGACTGAAAAATTAAACTTTCTACGATGCTAATGACGATGAAATTAAACTTACTACGATGCAAACATGAGTGAATGTTTTCCATGATTCCTTTGAATGAGTATCCTTTCTCAACAAATAAAGGAATAAAATGACACAATCGAACAACAAAAGCACATTTACTAAAACAATGTTGAGAAGATCTAACTAGTTGTTGAGAGCAAAGGACACCAAGTGGGCTTTTAAGATCCCCACTTTTATTGAATTAACTACGAAATGTACTATGGGCACCCTCCGTTCCGATCGAGGGGGGGAGTATATGTCTCATGAATTTAATGCATTTCTGGCTAGTCTTGGATAAAACACCAATGTACAGTGGCCTATACACCTCAGCAAAATGGTGTTGCTGAGAGGAAAAACAGGACACTTACAGAAATGGCACGATGTATGGTCAAAAGTCAAGCTTTGCCACATTCTTTTTGACTTGAGGCCATCATGTGTGCCACTTATGTACTTAACAGGTTTCCTACGAAATCTTTGCAGTCTATTACTCCATATGAAGCATGGCATGATAGAAAGCCTTCTATTGAGCACATGCGTGTTTTTGGTTGTTTGGCATATGCTTTGGTGCCACAAACACAGCGCAGAAAATTGGATGATAAGGCTATCAAATGTATTTTTGTTGGTTATAGTGCTAAAAGCAAAGGTTACAGGTTGTATCATCCGCAAGAAAAACGTATTCTGGTTTCACGGGATGTAGTGTTTGTGGAAGATTCTGTTCAACCTTTGATGTCATGTACTAGAGATAGTAATGTAAGCTCACAAGACATTTATGACACTTTGTTGCCTCTTTTCAGTGGTGCAAATACGAATGTAATTTCCAATGAGGCAAATGTACAGCCTATGGGGGTTTCTGAAAATGTTACAGATCAGCCTATTACTGATGCAGATGTACATGATGTACTTGTGAAGAAAGGGCTGAAAATGAGTAGGCTAGAGGTATGCCAAAATGACTGGTGCACACTTTGCGTGATAGTAAATTGGATGCACCTTTGTCTAGTCGTACTCGTTCAGGCTCTCGCCATGCATCTTATGCATCAGATTGTTATGCTTTGGCTGTGTCTAGTTTACATGATGTTGAGGAGCCTCTGTCTTTTGATGAAGCACAAAATTCAGAAAATTGGATGGCTGCCCAGAATATGATGCACTTATAGAAAATGACACATGGACTTTATGTGATTTTCCTCCTGGCAAAAAGGCCATTGGTACGAAGTGGGTTTACAAGGGTTAGATCGATCGCCAAAAGGCTCGACTTGTTGCAAAGGGTTATGCACAGCAAAAAGGCATAGATTATGAAGACACTTTTGCTCCCACTTGTCGTATGACTACTGTGCATTTTCTATGTCCATTGGCAGCTCATTTTGGTTGGGATGTAATCAATCAAACATTGTTACTGCTTTCTTGAATGGTGACATATTTGAGGAAGTTTATGTAACGCAGCCTTGGGGTTTTGTCATAAAAGGACAAGAGGACAAAGTGTGCAAATGTAAGAAGGCTTTGTATGGGTTGAAGCAATCTCCTCGTGCTTGGTATGAGAAAGCTGACACTCATGTATGCAACACGAGGCCAAATATGCAGTTTGCAGTCTCACAGGTTAGCAGATTCATGCATAGCCCAGGGTCTAAGCATTGGTAGGCTGTCAAGCGGTTTTTTTGCTACCTTAGTGGCACTTTACACCTTGGCTTGTTTTATCCCAAGGGGGGATCATTTCCGCCAGACTTACATGCTTTTTCGCACTCAGATTGGGTTGGTTGTTTTGACACACGAGTGTCCACAAGTGGTTTTTGTTTCATGCTTGGCAGTTCATGTATATCATGGTTGAGCAAGAAGCAACCTAATGTGGCCACTTCGAGTTGTGAGGTTGAGTACATGGCAGTCTTCACAGCTACGGTTGAGTGTGTATGGCTCAGACGCCTTATGGCTTATTGGGTGTTTGACAGGACACTGCCAACACTATCTACACTGACAGTCAGAGCGCATTGGAAGTTGCGAGGAACCCAATTTTTCATGCTCGCACAAAGCACATTGAGGTGCATTACCACTATGTGAGGGAGAGGCTCTCAGCAAGAGAGATCAGCTTGGCTTACGTGCCAACACAGGACAACCTTGCAGATCTTTTCACAAAGGCATTGTCTTGTGAGAAGCTTGAAGTTTTCTGCAAAGCTTTGGACTTACTCCCCTTTGTGGATTGATCATGTCCTCAGGGCATGGCACTTCCGTTTACTCATGTGCCAGCTCTCGTGCACCGCATCACTCCAGGGGGGATTTGTTACCATATACATGTGGTAGTGATGTGTGTGAACACACTAGGACCGTCGTGGCATTTTTTCCCTCTTTAGGAGGTTTTTTCCCCCGTGCATTGTATATACGCCCATCACTCTAGGGCTATCTATATTTGCATTGCACACTAAGTAATACACTCTCTATTGTGTGCCTTGAGCTTCCTTCGTCTTCTCCAAGCTGTGTGCATTTCTCTACAACCCTAATTCCAACATTAGCTAATTTCAAGGTCATAATAACAAAAAATTTAAATGCTAATCCATACGATTGGTTTAGGATAATAGTGGCTTCAAAGGTACAATCCAATACTCTCATGTAGGTTTTAAGGGATAATGTTCTTTGGGAACTTTACTGGCAACACCCTTATTAGAAATCTATGATGTCAAAAGTATTTTCAAACCCTTGACTACTGACTACTGACTACAAAGGGTTCACCCAATGACTCCTAGACTTGTCGACAACAATCCAAGATAGGATCAAGGAGCTATTAGGAGTATGGAACAAAAGGACAAACAAGCTTTGAACGCTTTTTATACAATGGTTGTATATGTTAGCATGGAGAATACCTTTTTGTATATGACCTATTGTGGTTGTTTACACACAAAAGAGTATACACATCCCTTTGTAAATCCCTTTTTGGAAAATAAATATAATATAACACATATTTTGTACAACCCTTTTTAAATATACATGTAATATAACATGTCTTTTTTGCAAACCCCTTTTTTGTATTCCCATATAAAGAAAGACATCTCATTTTGGCTCAAAGGTGTAGTTGGAAAAGAGGAAAAGTGACAATATCTTATGTTTTACTCTCTACATAATGTAAAAAGTAGGTTCTAGGTGTTGAGCGGCTGTAAATAATCAATGATGCTTTGTAGATAGGACCTATCATAGTGTTTACATTCTATTCATTTGACTTGAGAATCGAAAAATATATGTGATCAATTCACAAGAAAAGAGGACACTTGGTGCAATTGATACATAAAGATAATTAGGAAAAGTACATTTCACATTGTACAAATAGGTAATATAAAATTGTTGTCTACAAAATGTTGGTTCCACATTCCAAATTTTGCTACTTCATTGATACAAATTTAGTAGCTACATTCTCAAGTTTTTCAATAGTCTTCCATCTTCTTGTGCTGGAACACAAAAAAAAACTTTGTGTTCCTTTACTTTATATGTAGCCTGAGGAATTTGGAAATAGGTGCGTATGACACTTGAGGATGAAACAATATTTGTGGGTCCCTCTCATAGGAGAGCATAGCTCACTTTCCTTGATGGGAACTTTTCATAATACACACCATTGATGACTTACTCCCCCATAGAAAAAATATTACCCTAACCATCTTATAATGGGGAAGTCCATTTATGCTTTGACTTGTCGCATAGTTAGTATAATACATTGTCTGCATTCCCTTCTTCTGTGAAAACTGTAAAATTTTCACCAACCTCTACAAGATCACCCAACAATAGATTGCATGGAACACATCTTAATTTTGGTGCGGACTCTTTGTTGGGTTGCTTTGTAGTCATTGGTATGAGCTTCTTCAACTACCATGGTCCGCTTAAGATTTGCGCATTGATCCCAAGCCTCATCAATGCAAAGTGTACAAAAGTAGGGGAGATACCTAAAGAGAATTTGTGTTGGGTCTTTTTTGAAGAAACCATAAATTGAATGCAATTTTTGTGCACCCTTTACGAGGTTGCAGCCCCACTTTGTTTTTCAATTGACATCTTTACTCTTTACCATCACAAACCTCTTCCTTGCCTTATGAGTGCTAGTGAGGGTAACTGCAAGATAGATGGTAGCATCTTCTACATTTTGAATTTTTTCTCAAATTGTATGCTTCACCAACCACTCTAGCTCCATCATGTGCCTTTTGCCAAAATAGTGGTGATGCATGCATACTCCTATCATGGTGAAATACCAACATGAAATAGCCATCTGGAAATTCCAATTGTTAATAGACAAATAAATGAGCAAACAATTTCTAGTAGACAAATAAATGGACACACATACCTGCTTATGAAATAAAAAGGCCACCTTGATTTGAGTTGCGAGCGACTTTGTCAGACCACACCCAATGCCTAGTAAAATTTTTCCTCTCTCTTGCTAGTAGATACTCATGGTTTAATAACAAATCGTGTTGAACAAACAAGGTGTCATGTTGTTTATCATCAAACATGCTAAAAAAACACTCCTTTACCAGCTCATCTACTTCTCATGATTATCATATATGCACAAGAATTGTACATTGCTCATTGTGCCAATGCATTGACTGTACATTATTTTGTAGTTGGAAAGTGTAAGTCTCAGAAAATATATCTTTGATACTACAACATTGTTTGGAATGTTTGCCAAACATTTTCAGAGTTGTGATTGTTTCTAGTGGGTCCTAAAGTTGTGTTATGAATACCCTTACGTGATGTTTAGACTACCCAATTAATAATGATGGAGCTATCTCATTATGCACCATGTTGATTCTTTTCTTCTCACCTCCCTTTTTGGATGTCTCCATCATGAAATATTCATATGTTCTCCACTTCACTACGTATGAATCACTCTCATCTACCTCTCTCGGAAAAAACTTGATCCTTGATACACCACAATGACTGCATTTATCTAGAAAGTAGTACTTCTCATGCCACTAGCAGCCATTATTATCTAAAATATTCTAGATGTCCATAGGTCTTTGACATAATGATGAGTACTCTTCATTGCATAGCATTTGTTTTCCCTGCTAGCCAAATCACTATGCATCTCATTCTTTGTGCCTATTGTAAGCAACTCTTTGCGTGTAATGATATATGAAACAACTCTTTGCGTGTAATGATCTATGAAACAATAAGTTTTCCTCTCCTTAGGCTTCCTCAAATAGTACAACTTTAAATTTTGGGAAGACCTTAATTCAATGCCACATTCAGGATGCTTCTCATTGAATCTACCAAAGAACTTGATAAGCATATAATCCACAAACACTACTATACAAGGACAATTAGTACTATGTGTAGTACTAATACTACATTATCCCACATTCCATTTGGATATTTTCAATAGAGCTCTAATTTCCTAAGACTATTGTCTCCTTAATAAGCACCACACGAAGGTGCCCTAATTGATAGTACTCATAGTACTAACGATACTGTGAGTATTTCTTACAATTATCACACAATCTCCATTGATAACACATACCATAGAGGATGCTCAAGCACAAGTATTAGTAGTTTTTTTGGTCTTGATATGCCGTAGAAGCTAATAGTATTAATAAACACTTTCATTCATATTGCCCCATAGTGTTCATAGTTTTAAACTCAGAGCATGTCCAATGATAGCAGATGCCATAGAGGATTCTCAATAGTAAGAACATAAAACTTGTATTATTATAAGTAATTTCAATCATGATGCCCCATAGTATCCATAGTATAGATACTACTAAAAATAATTCATGTCATGTTGCCCATTGTTTTCATAGTATTCATAGTACTAAAAGCTTCCCATGGAATATTTAAAGTGTGTCCAGTGAAAACACATACCATAGATGATGCTCAAAAAATGAGTAAAACAATTGTTCATGCTTCATTTCGATGCCCCATATTACTAATAGTATTAGTAAACACTCTTAGTTTCATTGCCCCATAGTACTGATAGTACTATGTGTAGTACTCACAATAGTTCCAATGACACAAATACCATCAAAGGGTAGAACTCTGGTATGCTACACATTACAACATATAGTTCTTTGAGTTTGTAAAATTTCAATCCTAATGCGTCATAAAAGTGTGTCTTAAATATTAGTAATAACATAATACGTCTAGGACTAAGAGCATCCTTTGAAATATTGGCAGTAGTACACTAGGATACACACATGTTTCAAGTTGTCTTAATAGCTTAGCATAGCTTAGTAATTAGCATCGTAGAGGAGATGAGCATGCATTGCAGCTTTGCTCTTGGTTGGATTTTCATCACAAAGCCAAGAGTTGTTGGTGTAGGCCTCCGTTCTCACAAGCTTGGAGTAGATGGTGAGCTTTCCATTAACTCTTGAGAAGGAGATAGTCTTCTTTTCATCACACATGAGCTTGTGTGAGTGTGTGTGTGTGTGTGTGCTAATGCCTTGCAAAAATCAACCCCCACTCTCTGGTCAACCCCTCTTTCTATTTCCTCTTGCAGGCCTCTCATTGGCTCATGCCAAGCTTAGCCAATAGGAAATGAGGGGCAAAGTTGAGATCCTTGTGACAAGTGTCCCTCTCTCCCCTTTAGTGAGAGCTTGGCTAATTCAAATATTACATTTAAATCCCTATTGGGCCTTTTACCTTCTCAGAGAATTAATTTTCATTGGTTCTTATATCAAATGTTTTTAAATAAATTAAACTAAATGTACTCTAGCCTAATTCTCATTGGTCCACCTCTATGCCCATCCAATAGGATTTGAATGTACTTTGCGAGCAACTGGGCTAGGAATCTGACATGTGTTTACTATGCCCTTTGTGTAAAGGGAAGCCTTCAGTGTGTGTGTGTGTGTGTGTGTGTGTGTGTGTGTGTGTGTGTGTGTGTGTGTGTGTGCTCTCACCTCTTCTCTCTCTTCCCCTACCTTTAGGGATCGCCCCCTCCCATCTAGGGATATGTGAAGACTTTATGGTCTTCACAAAAGCATCCGATTTTTCTACGCTTGACCATTTGGACTTTACCTTTGAATTTTGGAACCTTAGCATTTTGGAAGTCTTAACACTAGGTTGGTAACCTAACAGGACAGAAAAGTGACCTTTCAGGGTTTTGAAAAAAACCTCCAAAACCATAGTAGATCCACTCATTTTGTAAAATCCTTTCATGAGGTTATAGTTCAAGGCCTACTACACATGGAAAAAATAAGAAACTTGTAAAATTTCTCATCTTTTCGTCACACCAAGCCTCCAAAGTTGATGGACCATTACATTTTCATCAAAACAGTCATTTCTTACGTTTTGTTGCATAAAAATAAGATTAGGGATTTTTGTAGGACTTGAGATAAATTCCCTAGTTAACTTCAATGGGTTGGTGATCAGAAAATATGATTGCTTCTCACTCACTATTTTTTGTTTTAAGAAAAGAAATAGGTACAAAAAAGTTGAATTTTTACCATTCTGCAAACCTATCATCAAAGTTTCTGTAGCCACGCTCAATACAAATAATATATGCATGTTTTCTTAGTTCCCTATTGTCCTTTAGGTTCATAAGGATCCATGGAGCATATCAAAAGAATAATACATCTCTTACCAAGGGGAATTTTGGGGACAAAGATGAAGTGCTAACTACAGCAAACATGAAAAAACTGGGTTCAACATTATGAGTTGTAGAATCCCATACAAACTATTCAATATCTAGCCAAATTTGATCCTTATGACTAGATATGGTTACTACCTACAAAATGCATGTAGCTGTCACAAGAAACTAACAATATTGAAAAAGTTATACTTGATATACTAGAATGCTTCGTTTTCTTCTATAATTGAAAAAATCAACCATCGTTGTCTACTATGCAAAATAGGGTATTAGGTGCCCCAAAACTCAAGGAATATTAGCTTTATGTTACAATATGCGACATAGAAAATCAAAACTTCATTTCGATATCATGAAAGCCACCAAAAAAATCATAGAAGAGCTAAAATTGGCTAAAAAACAGGATTTGACAATTTTTGTAATTTGGTCATAACTTACAACTTTAACATTTATTTCTCCCTAGAAGCATCAAGACATGTTGAGGACTACTAAAGATAGTTCTCTAGCATTATGGACCTCACAAACATGAGTTCTAGAGTGGTATAGTTGCAGGATGAAAGCATGTTAACCTGTCATGCTTTTTCATGTCCTGGACAATGCTAAATAGAACAATTTTGACATATGCTAACTAGTACAATAACTTGAGCTACATCTCCAAGATCTATGACATATGATATCAATAGAAAGCACTTGAAACAAAAAATCCAAATGTAAAACCTCCGACAAATTTTGATATTATTTGTAAAAAAATTATCGGACGCCCAACTTTTTGAAGATGTGCTAACTTGAAACTGCTAACTAGCACAAAAAGCGCGACAGGTTAACATGCTTTCACCCTGCAGCAAAAAGTTGAAAAAAACCAAAAACAGGACCCGTTTTTCCACACAGTTTAGGTTGTGAAATGTTGTGCAAGGACAAGGTTAAAGATGGAATTGATATTCCAAAAAAATGTCGAGTTTTTTTCAGCTCATGAGACAACTTTCTAGATAGATAGCACCTCAAAATCCATTTTGAAACTCTTGACATAATTCAAGAAAAATGGTCACTTAACAGGACATAAATGTGTCCCAGGACATAAAAGTGTCCCATTACCAACCTAGTGTTAATGGGCTAAACCCTAAGGTCTTTGAAGCACCATTCATGCACATTGCTATTTTGCATATGGCCCCCCTTTGGATCCCTACTATGACCAGTCTGCTAGCCTTACCAATACTCTAGCTTTTTCTCCCCTGGTACTTCCCCATATTAAATGATCAGTTTAACATGAGAAAATCATTTAGGAAAATTAGATATTAGTTATTATGACATATATATAACTGAATGATATCAATAAATATCTCTCTCTAGTGAAATATTTATTTGAGTCTTTTTCAATAAATGATGATCATATTGAGCATGTTTTGGACCTTGTTAATGAGGAAACTGTCCAGGAGGACTCTCATGGCTACATTGTAGTGATATATGTAGCTATTCCTTGATCAATGAGGAAATTTTGAGCCTTTTGAGGATGTGAAAAGACATGAAAATGTAATTTTGATGCCTCATGAAGGTGAGATGGTTGATGCTTCCTTGCTTGATCCTTGTGTTGAGGAAAGGAAGCTATGTGTAGAAGATGGATGTCTTACCTATCAATCATGGTGTGGTTGAACTGGATGTATGCTTAATAAAGAGTCAGGAGAATGAGATGGATATGCATGTAGATATGAAAATGGTTGAGTTAAAAGTTGAACACCTTTTAGATGAGATGTTAAAGGCTTCTTTGCATGCTACAGTAATGAAAGGGTCTCTCTATGTGGTATCTGTTGAGAGTACTTTATGCCTAAAGAAGATTTGGATTCTACATACGATTTATGATTTGATATTGGAAGCATTGATTAAAAGGTATTCCAATTGGCTTCAAAAAAAATAAAAGTTATTCCTAATTTAAATATTTCCTCAATAACAACAAAAATGATGCGTCGTCTATAGCATGTAGCAACGCGCAACGATGATGCACATAGATTTGCAACGGATCAGTTGGATGTGTGTGTGTGTGTGTGTGTGTGTGTGTGTGAGTGAGTGAGAGAGAGAGAGAGAGAGAGAGAGAGAGAGAGAGAGAGGACCCTTTAAAGAGAGAAAAAAACGTTAAAGGGAAAATAAAGGAGAAGAGAAACACAAATATACAATGTGAAGTATATCACCTCTTTATATGGACACAAATGGTTTTGACTTTATGCCTTTCTATGTCTTTGACTTTCCACCTTCGTCTCTCTTTTCATTTGCTAAACTCACCCTTCACTTACATAATATGATTTGAAAGACTTTTCAATTTTCCAAGATTGGGAGACCTATTGGTGGTCTTTTCTCATAAGTTTTGGGCTTATGTTATATGGCCTTTTGATCTGAGTGGAAAACGTGTTTATGAGAATGTTGAGCATGAATGCCCTAGCAGACTGGGGGTTTGGCAAACTATGTTCCGCACATTTAGAACACCCCAGTTTTTGTAAATTTGTACATATGGACATGAAGCCTGATGTCAAAGGGGTGTGTGAGCTTTCCTTTTGTGCATTTTTTAGCTTGGTTTAGAAAGCACAGGTACATGCAATGCAAGTCGCTAGTGTAGCGCTAGCTGTCAGGTTGCCTTGGGTGCTCGTAAGTGAGTTTTTGGAAGTGTCATTTGTATATAACTTAAAGTCATGTAAAAACATAAAAAATCTCAACCAAATATCAGAAATTTTCAGTTTCTTTCCTGTTGTGCCTCCTTCATGCTTTTTCATGCAGTTTTTTGTCCTCAATTATCATTGCCTATGTGTAATAGGGCCATGGCATCTTGCTGTTTGCACCCATTTTTCACATAGAGGTGTATAGATTTGAAATATGTGGTCTTCAAAACTTTTGTTTCAAAAAATTCAAAGAAATTGTGAGGCTTTAAATCATCTCTTTTGGAGTTGTGGTTTGGGACATACAGTCTATTTCCCGTACGGTACAACAGATGGCAGCCCGCAAGCAGTTTGGTGTAAGGTAGTTTGTGGAAGCTCTCGTGTTTGGAAGTGTTTCTAGACTTCAAAACTGTGGTTTTGAAGAGTTATTTGGTGAAGGTGGAAGCTCTATTCTTCAAGTGCATTGGTTTTCATGTGTTGTAAATCCATGCCAGGGCAGATGCTTCCTATTTTTTATGGTGGTCTTTTGGGTGGGCATGTGCTTGTAGATTCCCAAGGGATCGTGTACCTTTGAATTGTGGTGTTATTTTGATACCTTTTGTGGTGTTGAAATTGTGTCTTGAGTGCTATTGGGAGAAAGTTCTATAGAGGTGACAGCTATGCAACCAAAGATTCCTATGTTCTCTTGCTTCAATTTTCCATCTTTCTCAAGTGAGTTTTCCTTATGTACACAAGGTCCTTTAGATGGATTAGAGATGGGCAAGCATAAATAGGTAGTTTTATAAACCATGCAAGCAATGATGGATGTTGATGCTGGGGAACTTGAGGAATTATTAAGTCCACTTGAACGAGAGTGTTCGTACCTCATCACAAAATTGAAAAGTATATTTTCTTTCAGAGTGAAAGGTCACTGCTCAAGCTATGGGGTATGGAGGTGGTACCGGAAGCCACCAAGATCAACTTTGATGCAAAAATTAACCAACAAGTGGTGGAAACTTTCAACCTGGATATTGGTATTGCAGAGATCAATGGACAACCAGTACATGGCCACAATAGCAAGACTTTCTCATGTGTTGCATCTAACATTTTCAACCAAGGCTAAACCCTATTCAGCTAAAGAAGTTAACAACCTTCTAAAGAAATATTTTTAGGCAAAGAAGAAGAGAAAGATTGGAGGCCAAGGTATTCCAATCTCAGCTCTGAAATTCAAGCCAGTGAACAAGTTTGTGGCATAATCTATCAACTTGAAGAACAACCCAACATATGTGTCTGTGAATCTCTTCAATAAGTTCTTAGCCAAAATTAAGAATCCCAAGGATGATATCATTGTAAGCATTGCACTCTTTGCAGAATAATCTGATGCAACAAATAGCTATAATGAAAACTCAAAATGGTATGAAAATATGTTGAGCACTAAAGACTACAACCAAAGTCCCATCTAGTACCTCTCAAAAAGCTTTGGTAACTCATACTGATATTCAGTGTTGGAAGACCAAAGTTCTACTCCCACATCTAAAGTGACTACTCTGCAAGTAGAACTAGAACAAGTTCAATCCCATTCTAGAGGATGTAAATAGGAAATATTTCATGTAAAATTTGTTGAGCACTAAAGACTACCACCAAATTCCCATCTAGTACCTCTCAAAAAGCTTTGGTAACTCATACTCATATTCATTGTTGGAAGACCAAAGTTCTACTCCCACATTTAAAGTGACTACTCTGTAGGCAAAACTAGAACAAGTTCAATCCCATGCTAGAGGATGTAAAAACGAAATATTTCATGTAATAGATCTGATTCTATAACACCAGATTGACAGAGAGAATGATGCATGAATAATGTGTATTTAACATAGGAAAATTGATAAGTTAACTGCCCAGACTCTCGTCCTGGAAGAAGACAACAAGGAAGCACTTAGTGTTTGGTAAGGCCTAAGGAGAATTGCTTTAGGCCCAAAGAAGCCTAATCTGAAAATTGCATGGTTAACACCATACGAAGTTGATTGGGTCTTTTCCAGTGGCACAATAATGCTTAAGGATTTATCAAGATTACTATTACCAAGGGTCTACAATCATGCCAGACTCAAGTTGTATTATGCCAGATCATATGAAACCCCCAACACCAATAGCTAAAGAATCCAATACTTCATAATCAGATGATGAGCCTTTGAATCTTTTTAGTATCGAGCTAGAGGTTTTGCAAGAGGAAAATCAAAATCCTATAAATCTATTGGGGATGGGTCCACTTCTACATCAGAGTAGTGGGGACCAAAGGATTCTAAAATGCATAACGATCACTAGCAGAATATTGATGATCAAATGATTGGAATGATCTTGCCAGTAATTATTACATAGACTATCCAATGCATGTGTGCCACATAAAAATCGATGGGCATATTCTTGAGGTGGTAAGAGTGTGGTACATTCGTGGTGTGTGTTCGTATAGATATGAAAACAGTGCATGATCAAACGTTCTTTCTTGATCGACTCATGCAATTAGCTACTTGGCTTGCAAAGCTCCCTATGCCAACACGAGGATCTCCATGAGTCCATTGTCTACGTAGCATATTAATGATGCAACACCATCACAAACGTCTTCAACTTTGATTTTAACTAGCTATGCACCCAAATATTTCTAAGTGCTCCTGCTTTAATTTTCCATCTTTCTCAAGTGAGTTTTCATTCTCTACACAAGTTCCTTCACATGGATTAGAGACGGGCAAACATAAACAGTTAGTTCCAAAAATCATGCAAGCAATGATGGATGCTTAGGCTAGAGAACTTGAGAAATTATTAATTCACTTGAATAGTAGTGTTCATCATAAAATTGGAAAGTATATTTTCCATCAAAGTGAAAGATCACTGCTCATGCTGTAGGGTATGGAGGTGTACTGGAAGCCACCAAGATCAACTTTGATGCAAAAATTATCAAGCAAGTGGTGGACACTTTCAACCCGGATATTGGTATTGCAGAGATCAATGGATGACAGGTACAGGCCACAACAAAAACGCTTTCTCATGTGTTGCATCTACCATTTTCAACCAATGCTAAACCCTATTCAACTGAAGAAGCCAATAACTTTCTAAAAGAAGATACTTCGGCAAAGAAGAAGAGAAAGGCTCGAGTCCAAGGTATGCCAATCTCAACTTTGGAATTCAAGTCACCAAACAAGTTTGTGGAAAAAGCTATCAGCTTGATGAACAACCCAACATATGTGTCTCAAAAGCTCTTTGGTATGTTATTAGCTAGAATTAAGAATCCCAAGGATGATATCAGTTTCAGCACTTTCTACAAAATAGTCTGATGCAACAAATAGCTATAGGGAAAATTTGAAATATATATAAAGAATTGTATGTGCGGCAATTCCTTTACTAGACTACATGTATTCCCCCACACATCAATGCTACCATTGCTTGGAAGAAAGCCCACGTAGAAGGCTCTGAAGTTAATCACATCGGTGAACAAGTGACTACGAAGGATCTAGAAAGTGAACAAACCCCAGCAGCTAAGGGAAAATAAATGGCTTTAGTATCATCCACCCAAGGCTTGGCTCTCTTTTCCTAGCTTCGACTACCTCAAGCTTCCTTGCAAAGCTTGGATCTCTCTACTCGTCCTCTTGGCTACCTGACTAAGCGCACCCTCTCATCATTAGCACATCATCACCACTTGGTTGGCCTCTCATTGGAGATTCCCTATTGAGGTTGTAATCTAACACTCGGTTTTCACATGCCTAGAGCCTCCTCCTCAGTTGCTCACAATGCATCGTTGGCTCATTTTCATAAGGTGCTACCAACCTCGCCACACAACAGCGATGCTCACTGATCAATGTTTGGCAATACCCTTACTTGAGGAAGGGATCCGGAAGGGCGTTTTGTGTGAATTTCCTTTCGTTGGGAAGAGCTACAAAAATTTTGCGATGTCTGCGCAAAATACAACTCTAGGAAGGGTGGAATCCAAAGGGTTACATTATCACCCTTGGCTCAGAGATCATGATGCATGGAAGTAAAATAACAATTCAAAGTCCGGACACTTTTAAGGGGCACATAGGCCTCAAGAGGTTATATATAGTGATAGCCGACTTTCAGAAATCAAAGAAAAAAAAAAACTCATTTCACCCCCCCCGCCCCCCCACTCTCAGTACCCCCCAACTGTAACTTATTTTTTTTCCCCTCCCGCCTTACGGGCATCGGATAAAACCCTCGCACTCTCTTCCCCCCATTTTCCCTACATACCCCCTTTCCTAATATCTCTCTCCTCCCGATTTACCCTCCCCGGCCAGGCAGAAACTTAGAGAAGGAGCCCCCCAACCCCTCTCTCGTGCTCCCTCGGGTGAGCCGCGTTAGAACCCCCTCCCCCCCCCCCCCCCCTCACTCTTACACTCACCCTATCCCCTCTCCCATTACCCTCTACCCTCATTTCCCCCCCCCCCCCCTCTCTTTGGCCCGCCAATATTCCCTCCCCCGACCCCTCCTCCGTCTTTCCCTCACCGCTCGCCTCACCCTCCCTCGGCTCATTCACACCCCCCTCTTTGGCCCGCAGATATATTCCCTTACACCCCCCCCATTGACTTATTTCCCCTTCATCCTCAAGCCCCATGCAACACAACACCACCCCCCCCCCCCTCTCCCTCTCACTCACACATCTCCCATACCCCGCCATTCCCCCTCTCCCCTCACTCTCCCTCACACACTCCCTCTATCTCTTATCCCCTCACCCCTATCCCCTCCCCCCCTCCCTCATTCTCCCTCTCATGGCCACGCCAAGCTCTCTCTCTCTCTCTCTCTCTCTCTCTCTCTCTCTCTCTCTCTCTCTCATCCGGATACCAGCAGGCCACGCCAAAGCTCTCTCTCTCTCTCTCTCTCTCTCTCTCTCTCTCTCTCTCTCTCTCTCTCTCTCTCTCTCTCTCTCTCGCGGGCAGCACTGCAGTCCAACACACACACACACACACTCCCTCTCACTCACACACACACCCCACAACACCTCCCCCCCCCCCTCTCCTCTCTCCCCATGCGCTGTGCGCCGCGCGTTGCATTCGATACACACACACACACACACACACACACTCACTCACCCATCCACACACACTCACACCCTCTATCCTACCCCCCCCCCCCCCCCCTTTCCGCCTTGCGCAGAAGAGTAAGCCGCCGGCCATCCGCAGAAGGAAAAAAATAAAAAATAAAAAATTATATATATACATTATATATATATATATATATAGCCCCATTCCCACGCACCCTTTCGCACACACATACCTATACAAAACACACACACACACCCGCCTCATGCACAAATACATACACACACGTATATACGCACCGCACCGCAGTACGAAGGAAAAGGCTAAGACATCAACAAACAAAAAGAAGAAGGATCCAAAGCACGCGCCGCCAATAACAAAAAACTGAAATGCTCCGAAGGCATGCCCCGGCCGACTCCAAAAAGAAGTACGCTCGACACCGACGCACCGGCAGCACGCCATTCGCCGACAACACGCAACCACGACGCCATCCCAGTAATTTTTAGGTTATTTTACCATTATCTTCACTTTTTACCCGAGCCATTGTAAATTCCATTTTGTAAATATCCTCTCTCTAGGTGATGGTGACAAAGGCCCACCTAGAGATTCCCATCTTTTAATAACCTTCCCCAAAACAAAGCAAGGGTCAACCACACTGGGCCCACCACTTGCTTTGTCTCCCCGATTAAGATTACCCTAACCACACTGGGATTACCATAATCCAAGCAGCCAACACCTATAAATTGGCCCTGAGAGGTCACTATCGAGGGGGGCAACTTATGTGGAACCAAGCATTGGGTAGAGTGTAGTAGGAGGGATTGACACCATCACCATCACGGGGAGGGGGTCTTGTGTGTTGGGTTTGCCTTGGAAATTGCACCATGCGAAGGGAACCACATCCACCTCTCGACTCCAATGGTCGATACACACACATATGCACGCTCTTGGCAATGAGTACTCATTCACCGTCCTTGAGTCGCCCTAGAGAACGCACCAAGTAGGTTGCCTCATCTCCTCTCCCTACCTCTCTACCATCACGGCATGCCACCTTGTAAATATTGCAGAAATTTCAAATAACTCACCCTCACACCCCCGAGGTTGTTTTCATCAATTGCAAGTATTCTCTCTCTCTCTCTCTCTCTCTCTCTCTCTCTCTCTCTCTCTCTCTCTCTCTCTCTCTCTCTCTCTCTCTCTCCTTTTCTCTCTCTCGGTGTGTAGGCTTGCGGTGTTCATATCACCATGGGCTTTGCGTCCTAGCCGCTCAAAGCTAGGTGGTGCCCCCTGTTCGCTTTACCATGGCAGGCTCGAGGCGAGCCATTCGGCCCCCGGCGTTTTAGAGGTTGTCGAGGTTCGGGGTCTGCTTTGCGTCCGTCATTTGGTGCCCCCACTGAGGAGGTCTTTTCTAAGACCCTTCAGTTTACAATGCTGAAAGTGACGCCCACTATCAATCATGGATGAGTGGCTAAAGGAATTTTCTAACTGGAGGACGGAAGAAGAAGAGACGAAGGAGGCCCTAGACGCCTTCATTGAGGTGCTACTACCAGGCTGCAGTGTCATCAACATTCAAGAGGTAAATTCTCCATCTCGTGTCGCTCGTTCTAACTATAAATCGAAAGCATCAGGTGGGAGATTGGTGAGGTGCCATCACTGTTGTCAACCAAGGCACATGGTCGATGAGTGCCAGCAACGAAGGCAGTGGAAGGGATGAAGTCCTCTACATTGACATTCATCGCAAGGAGGTCATTCATGTCAAGGAAGGAAGCAGACAGTGAGGCCTCTTTTCCCTAAAGAAAGTGCATTCAAAGATAAAACCCCAAAGTGGCCTAAAGGGGCTGCTCGAGCCAAGGGCAAGGAGAAGATAGGCTAGCCTGGAAACACATGACCCCAAAGGGAGAAGCATCTGGCCAAGTAAGTGCTTCAAGCTCAAAGAGCCGGGTTGTACCCACTTTGTCAAATAAGAAGTCATCCGAAGCTAAGCGGCGGAAGGTCGCCTACTGATTTGCACGACGCATGCGAGTGCTACCAATCCACTTCGACAATCCAGAAGACGAAGTGGTGAGAAGATTCCCATGTCCTAGAGAAGAGTGGTTCGGCTACTGCTCTCGCTGTTTTGGGAAGCGAGTGGAGGACCTTCCTCCCCTCCCTGTACAACTTATCCTGAAGAAGCTCTCTACCACGGGAGAGACCCAGTGGGCTGGAGATGAGCTGCAGCTGAATGGAGTAGAATTCATGCAACACGCCTATTACGGAAATTACCTTCAATTGCTGTTAGCCAAGAGACTGGGAGTGGTCAGACGCGTCGCCATCACCCCGTACGTGCTAAGCAACGAAGGAAGGGTAGAGCCCATGAAAGGTGACGACCTCTTGTGGATGTGCCGACTCATCAACACTAGCACGGTAAGAGTATAAGTAAGTATTTCGCCCTTTATGCATGATGGAAAACGGGCCGACGTCATTCCCGTTCAGATTCCTGCAGCATATGCATGTGAATATCTATGTAGATAGGAAAGTCTTCTACCAACAGAAGATCGTTTACCTATTCGGTGCGGCAGTACTAGGAGAAATCCTCAATTCCCCGAACCCTATCATTCTCCCCATACTAGATTACCATCATTTCTTTAATGTCTTTATTTTTATCCTGTTTTAGCCTATCCGTTCGCCCCTGTAAAGCCGCTATGAGCCGTTGCTGTTGATGTAAAAAAAAAAAAAGGTTTGTAATTTTCCGAGTCACCACCATGGCAAGTGTTTCTTTCCCCACGTTCAGTGGAAAGAAGGGTGAGGATCTCACCATTGATTTTTTGGACGATTTTGACATTGCTTGTGTCGTCTCCAACAAAGATGACGACGCTTCACGACTCAAAATTTTTCCTCTACTGATGAAAGTAGAGGTCAAGTCTTGGTATAATGCATTTCCCCAGGCTACCAAGAATTCATGGATGTGTTAAGGGCTGCTTTTGTAAAGAGGTTTGGTGGAGGCATAACCTCGGAGAAGCTATGGCAGCTATTGACAGAATTAAAGCAGGCAGGCCTGCTGGAGTACGCCACCTACGAGTCAAAGTTTGTGGACTTATGGGAGAGGTGGGTTGCCACACTAGAGGAAGGCGAAGGAGCACCTAATTTCCTGAAGAAGGACCGTTTCATTGCTGGTCTATGGTCGCCGCTTAGAGAGAAGGTGAAGGGAAGGTTTCCTGCAACATATGAGTTGGCAGTTGAAGTAGCCCTCCTGAAAGACAAGAAGCTACGCATGCAAGCAAGAGTAAACGAGTCAGAGGAAACAAGCTCGTCCCGACCAACCCCAGTGGCTGCAACAACCAATCATAGAGTCCAACCATAGGAGACAGTAGAGGAACAGCAAGACCTGCTGAGTCGCATCACCACTCAACTAGAGAGTTTATCTGTGCATCTGGTGCAGCAAGGGCATGCATCTGGCATAAATCCAGAACAAGGAAGAGGACAATGAAGGCAGAACCCAGAATACCACTGTTACAACTACGGGGAAGACGGCCATGGAATGTACTACTACCCACACCCAAGAAGGCAGAATTTCAATAGAGGGGGGAGACAGAATCAGATCTCTCAGCCGAGAGTAAGACCGCCACCAAGGCAGCCAGGACCAATCCCAGCAATCCAAATCCTGCGATCACCTATACAACAGCAACCACCACCCCAACCTCTCATTCCGCCACTACCCCGACCACCTGCGGTGAACCAAGCGGTGAGTGTCATTAGCTTAGAGGCTAAAGGGAAGGCGAAGGTAGAAGAGTCAACTTGAGAGAAGCACAAAGGAAAAGCGAAAGTAGAAGAAGTGGATGCTATGGGAGTGAAGCGTGCGAGGCACGAGGAGGCATCTCAAAAAGAAGAGAAGATGAAAGGGAAAGCGGAGTCTAGCAAGCAAGCAGCTAAACCGCGACGGAAGATAGACATTGTAGACTTCTCACTAGGTGAGGAAGCACAACCCTATGATTTAGTTCAGGATGTGTTAATGCAGGGCCCGAAGATAACTTGGCCCCAATTACTCCACCTTGCACCCAGAATGAGGAGGCAATGGACGAAAATGGTAAGTACCAGGAAATCAAAACCACGGATAGCTTGGGCTATCTCTGGGAGGGATCTCAATGACATATTGCCAACCATGGATGCTCACATCAAAGGGCAGCGGATTTCAAACGTCTACATAGATGGTGGCGCGCAAATATGCGTCATGAGTGAGAAGATGATGCACCACCTAGGTCTAGAGGTAAGTAGGCCGGCACCCTACCGAGCCACGATGGCAAACAATGTAAGAGTGAAATGCATAGGCATTGTAAATGCGGTCAAAGTAAAAGCATTCAATACGGAAGTGGAAGTAGACATCTTCATCATGCCACACAAAGGGGAGGGCTACCCCATAATTCTTGGAAGGCTTTGGCTTATGGCCATGGAAGCCAAACAAGACTGGAGCACCGGGATGATCCAAATGAAGGATGCTAAAGGGAAGTCCATATTCTACGACATGAGGACTGGAAAGCAGCGCAATATGATCTTGGAGGCTTCAGAAGACGAGTCCACCAGCGACTCCTCGTCTACCTCAGGAGAAGACACAACCACCACCGACGGGAGTGACAGTAGCATCGAAGTAATGGGAGTCATTCTTAAAGACCCAAACAGATTAACACAATCTGAAGCAACCTCAACAAACCAAGAGGGACCATCAGGTAAGCAGTCATTGGAGGATGCAGGTAAGCTACAAAAAATTCTCTCAAATGAGTTAACCAATGAAGAAAGGAAGGAGTATGTTTCCATGTTAGGCAACTTCACTACTTTGTTCATTGATGGCTATGATAAGATCACAGGAATTACAGTAGTGCAACACCACATAAAGCTCAAGGAAGGCAGTAAACCCGTAGTACAGAAGCTCAGAATACTTGGAGTAATCCAACAAGAGGCATTGCTTAAAGAAGTAAGGAGTTTGCTACAAGAAAGTTTCATCTACCCTGTCGAAGACTCAGAATGGGTCTCCCCAGTAGTAGTCACACCAAAAAAAAATGGTAAATGGAGAGTATGTGTGGATTATAAACCTCTCAATGCAGCCACGAAGAGGGACCATTTTCCCCTCCCATTCCAGGATGAAATACTCAATGAAGTGGCAGGTCACGAACGCTACACAATATGTGATGGCTACTCAGGATACTTCCAAATTAGCATTGCGGAGGAGGATCAGAAGAAGACAACCTTCATCACACCTTGGGGATGTTTTGCTTACAGAGTGATGCCATTTGGCCTCACCAACGCCCCAGCCACATTTCAACGCTATGTGACATTTGTTTTCCAACCCTACTTTGGAACATCAATACGGGTTTTCATAGATGATTTTTGCATCTATAGCTCACGATCCCTTCATCTAAGCAAAGTCTATGACGGCTTAACCAGGCTACAAACCCTGGGTGGCCAACTCAACGTGGACAAGTGTCACATTGGTGAGAGCAAGGTCACTCTCCTTGGTCATGTAATTTCAGCAAAACGAATCGAGGTTGGCCCTAGCAAAATTCAAGATCTGGTATCTTTATCATCTCCCACCACCGCCAAGCAGTTGGTTTCTTTCCTTCAGAAGGTAAGATATTTAAGCAGGTTCATTCACTTGCTATCTCAAGTGGTCCTTCCCCTACAACAACTCACCCAAAGGGATGTTTTCTCATGGAGTGAAGAGAATGAGAAGCAGTTTACTGAGGTAAAGCAAGTCCTATCTAAGCTTCCAACTATTTCACCTCCTAAGTGGGACGAGCCATTCTATGTGAACCCTAGTGTGGGAAATGATACTCTGGGAGCAGTGCTAATGCAAAAGGATCCCAAAACTTCTTTCATGCGCCCTATTTACTTCTCTAGTCGAGTCATGACCCCATCAGAAAGGGGATTCACCGAAGTAGAACACATGGTTCTGGCACTAATGTTTGCTACCACGAAATTCCGCTCCTATCTCTTGCCTAGACCATTTGTAATCCTGACAATGGAAGAGGTTTTCCCATATGTAATGCGACACATGGATGTCTCATCTAGGATCTCAAAGTGGTTAATTAGACTACAAGAGTTTGATTACACCATACAAGTAGAAAACTCCACCAAGGCTAGTCTAGCAGGAATTCTCACTCATCGCCACTACGAGAAGAAGCTGAAGGTCAGCACGGAAGCAAAGGAAGGAATACCAGATAAAGAGAGCCCTAAGCTAGGGAGAGCTCACTCTCTTTTCTTTGACGGAGCATACAAGAGAACAATGGATCAGTCTGCAGCAGGCATAGTCATTTTCAATGAACAGCAGGAAAGAGTATTCTCCATGGGGCAGTTATTACATTCCCACTCTAACAATGAGGCAGAATATGCAGCCCTAATCCTTGGGCTGGAACAATGTATTTCACAAAAAATTCAGCGCTTGAATGTATTCGGCGACGCTTTGCTTTTGATTAGGCAAATAAATGGCACCTGGGAGTGCAAAAATCAACTTTTACTTGGTCAACTCCGCCAAGTTAAGGACCTTCTGAAGAAGTTTGAAGCAGTAAAACTCTTCCATATTCCAAGAGCAGAAAATCAGGAGGCAGATGCACTAGCTAAAGAAAGAATACAAGATGTTACCATAGGAGCAATCAAATTAAAACTACCCCTCTTCCAAGGCAGTGACGCTATGCCTGATATCATCAGCTTTCTGAATACAGAGGGGAATGTCCAACACGACACACTAAAGGCAAAAAACAATGGCTGGTAAGGAAGGCTACTAGGTACCACCTTATAGATGACCACTTGTATTGTAAGGGCAAGGATCAAATTCTCAGGCGGGTGCCAACCTCCAGTGAAATCACAGAGGTAATTTCAAGCTGCCATGACGGCATCTGCAGTGGTCATTTTGCTCTAGATATCACTAGTAGGAAGATTCTACAAGTAGGATACTTTTGGCCTAGTTTGAACAGAGATGTACACCATTGGTGTAAAACATGTAGGGCTTGTCAAGTGGCCAGTGATCGTACGCTAACCTACGAGCCACAAACCCCTATCATTTCATATGGTCCGTTTGAGAAATGGGGAATAGATGCAATTGGTCCCTTACTAAGGGCCCAATCAGGTAAACTGTACATCATAGTGGGTGTAGACTACATGACGCGATGGGCAGAAGCAACGGCCACCACCCGCATTACAGCCCAAGAGGGCAAAGTTCATTTTTGAGCATATCGTTTGCCGTTTTGGCACTCCTCTTGAGATAATATCAAATAGAGGACCAGGATTCAGAGGTGATGTGGTAGGAGAATTGATGAAGAAGTTAGGCATCACACGTCGGCATTCCACACCATACTATCCACAATGCAATGGGTTTGGTAGAGGAGGTAAATGGAATGATTTGCAAGATCATCACAAAACAAGTGAACAACCATACAGGAGATTGGGATAAACATCTCATGGCAGCTCTTTGGGCCTACAGAACAACGTTCCGAACATCAGTAGGTTTCACCCCGTTCCATCTAGTTTATGGGAAGGAGGCAATTCTACCCATTGAGGTACAAATAGCCAGCTTACGAGTCTTGGCCAGCCAGACCCACCGTCCAATCGTAAACCTTCGAAACCACATCTTGGATCTAGAGAGACTCCAACTCGATAGGGAAGAAGCAATCAATCACTATGCAGCACAGGCAGAACGACACCGACTCACTTTCAATCAAGGGCTTAAAGAGAAAGGACTGGAAAAAAGGCATGCTAGTGCTATGGTACGACAACAAATTTGATACCAGGAAGGATAAGAAATTTCAACCCAGATGGGAAGGGCCATTCATCATCAAGAAGCGCTACGACAATGGCAGCTATAAGCTGATGGAAGCAGATGGGAGAATTCACAAGACTAGAGTCAATGGATGGAGACTGAAGAGGTATTTCTTTAGGTTTGACCCAGAATTCGTGCTAAACATTCCAGAAGAGGGAGAACCCTCTAACTCTACAGCTGAAGAAACTGAAGAAGGACTAGAAGCATCAATGCCTCTAGCCAAAAGAGAGAGAGCTAATGATAGCCGACTTTCGAAAATCAAAGAAAAAAAAAAAAAACCCATTTCACCCCCCCTCACTCTCAGTACCCCCCCACCGTAACTTTTTTTTTTTCCCCTCCCGCCCTACGGGCATCGGATAAAACCCTCACACTCTCTCCCCCCCATTTTCCCTACATACCCCCTTTCCTAATATCTCTCTCCTCCCGATTTACCCTCCCTGGCCAGGCAGAAACTCAGAGAAGGAACCCCCCAACCCCTCTCTCGTGCTCCCTCAGTGTGAGCCGCGTGACAACCCCCCCCCCCCCCCCCCCCCCCTCTCCCTCTCACCCACACATCTCCCATACCCTGCCATTCCCCCTCTCCCTTCACTCTCCCTCACACACTCCCTCTATCTCTTATCCCCTCACCCCTATCCCCTCCCCCTCTCCCTCATTCTCCCTCTCACAGCCACGCCAAGCTCTCTCTCTCTCTCTCTCTCTCTCTCTCTCTCTCTCTCTCTCTCTCTCTCTCTCTCTCTCTCTCTCTCTCTGGCAGCGCTGCAGTCCAACACACACACCCCCCCCCCCTCCTCTCTCTCTCCCCATGCGCTGTGCGCCGCGCGTTGCATTCGATACACACACACACACGCCATTCGGGCAGCAGCAAATACGTCAACACAACACACACACACTCACCCATCCACACACACTCACACCCCCTATCCTACCCCCCCCCCCCTCCCTTTCCGCCTTGCGCAGAAGAGTAAGCCGCCGGCTATTCGCAGAAGGAAAAAAATAAAAAATAAAAAATTATATATATATATATATATATATATATATATATATATATATATATATATATATATATATATATATATATATATATATATAGCCCCCTTCGCACACACATACCTATACAAAACACACACACACCCGCCTCATGCACAAATACATACGCACACGTATATACGCACCGCACCGCAGTACGAAGGAAAAGGCTACGACATCAACAAACAAAAAGAAGAAGGATCCAAAGCACGCGCCGCCAATAACAAAAAACTGAAATGCGCCGAAGGCATGCCCCGACCGACTCTGAAAAGAAGTACGCTCGACACCGACGCACCGGCAACACGCCATTCGCCGACAACACACAACCACGATGCCATCCCAGTAATTTTTAGGTTATTTTACCATTATCTTCAATTTTCACCCAAGCCATTGTAAATTTCCATTTTGTAAATATCCTCTCTCTAGGTGATGGTGACAAAGGCCCACCTAGAGATTCCCATCTTTTAATAACCTTCCCCAAAACAAAGCAAGGGTCAACCACACTGGGCCCACCACTTGCTTTGTCTCCCCGATTAAGATTACCCTAACCACACTGGGATTACCATAATTCAAGCAGCCAACACCTATAAATTGGCACTGAGAGGTCACTATCGAGGGGGGCAACTTATGTGGAACCAAGCATTGGGTAGAGTGTAGTAGGAGGGATTGACACCATCACCATCACGGGGAGGGGGTCTTGTGTGTTGGGTTTGCCTTGGAAATTGCACCATGCGAAGGGAACCACATCCACCTCTCCACTCCAATGGTCGATGCACACACGTATGCACGCTCTTGGCAATGAGTATGCATCGTCATTGAGTCGCCCTAGAGAACGCACCAAGTAGGTTGCTCCATCTCCTCTCCCTACCTCTCTACCATCACGGCATGCCACCTTGTAAATATTGCAGAAATAACTCACCCTCACACCCCCGAGGTTGTTTTCATCAATTGCAAGTATTCTCTCTCTCTCTCTCTCTCTCTCTCTCTCTCTCTCCTTTTCTCTCTCTCAGTGTGTAGGCTTGCGGTGTTCATATCACTGTGGGCTTTGAGTCCTAGCCGCTCAAAGCTAGGTGGTGCCCCCTGTTCGCTTTACTGTGGCAGGCTCGAGGCGAGCCATTCGGCCCCCGGCGTTTTAGAGGCCGTAGGAGTTCGAGGTCCGCTTTGCGTCCGTCAATAGTACAAGGCCAACCTCAGTATAAGTGACACAAGGTCTAGTTTAAAACCCTTGGGCAGTGGGATCAACGATTGTTGACCCTCGTGGGAATCTTGAGACTGATGGACAGCCCAAAAAAGTGGCGGCCGGCGGTCTTGTAGCCACACGAATCAAACCCTACACCTGCCCCACTTGGGCAGCCTGATGGCCTAACCACCTCGTCCACACGAGACACTTGACCTGGGTGGTAAACACAAACCCTATAACTAAACTCGGACGCCCACCTTCCCTTGCCCTTGTTTAGAAGCTTTGTCTTTGTTTATTTTTCGTCAATCGGATGGTGTCTCGCATCTCGCTATTCTTGGTTGTACTTCCCCACTGCGGATCCCATGGTCGTGGATTCATTTAAGACCCCGCCCCGTGTCACTTAGTGTTGAGGCAATGCCAATACTATGATGGGTTGCTTATCACACTCGAGAGCATCATGATCATGGCAATTAATACACCTTATTTTAAGAAGCGTAAGATGATTATACAAACGAGGAGCAATGTGCAAATCATGATTGTAAAATTATTACTAATTCAATTAAATATAAGGTTTCTTTAGAAAATCCATTGAGATGGTGAAATCCACTCAAAAGTTCTTATGCTGTTTAAGGCAAATATATACGATGGTACGAACTGAGAAAAAGTAGCAAAATTAGCTTTCATGGAAGAGAATCGAACCTTTTTGGTAGGAGTGTTTTATTAATGCACATATAAATTTTGTCAATTAGTTACAATTTGAGGCAAGGAAGGTTGGTTACAATTACAGGGTAGGTTGGAAAAGTGGAGGTGCAAAATTTCAATATATATTGCTTTGTAGAGAGAGAGAGAGAGAGAGGTATGTTCAAGATTGAAGCCAAGACGCCCCATCGATGAAATTGAGGGATTGAAAGGGAGCAGCTTCCGCGTCACTGAGCTCATGTGCCCAGGCCACCCGTCCATTCTGGTTGGCCCCTGGCCCCGAGCACTTGTACTGCCCGTAATACACAGTCCTGCCAACAACATGTCAGCATCAGCAGCTGCATCTAACAAAGGACTCATCCACAATAAGTTTTGGACAAATTCTCATAATAATTCCCACATTGTGACTTACCTCAACATCATGAGCTTCTGCAAGGAAGGCACCGCATACCTAGCTAGGTACGATTGGGGGCAGGGGACCGCCGGCCCGGTGGGGGGGCAAGGGACCATCGTACCTAGCTAGGTATGCGGTGCCTCTCGAGCATAAGCTCATGATGTTATGCATTTGTATGAAAAACACTGAAAAGGACCGGTGGTCCGCTGCCCCCAATCGTACCTAGCTAGGTATGCGGTGCCTCTAGAGCAGAAGCTCGTGATGTTGTTATGCATTGTATGAAAAACTACAGTAATATGTTCAGAAAAAGAGCTCACTTTTCTCTGCCGGATACACCCCAATTGTACCAGCCTTTGGGGATGATGACATTGCCTAAGTATGTGTAGGAGAAGACGACCCGCGAGTATGCTCCCCAGGCGCGCCCCAGATACAGCACTCCTGAACCGTCCACTCTACAATCAACAAATGAGAAGCCCGTTCTGGATGAGGGGCTGGCCCTCTTCTGCGCTGTCAGGGAACCTGGGTTTATTGATAAAGTGCGCAACTGGCAACCCTGTCAAAGAAAAAGAGAAAAATTGTCGACAGAACCTCAGTGCTCACCCCAGCAATCCAGCCATCTCTCCGTAACTGACTGTCAGTACAGGCGTATATTTCACTACAAGAGTAGACACAGAGTAGACGTTCAACTCTTCAAAGATTCTAGACGTCGCAAGTTCAATACTTACGTCCTTTGATGTGGACTGATGCACTCGTCCTAACCGCGAAGGGTAACAAAGGACACTCGATGTGATGGAGTCAAAAAGCTCACCTTATACAGCGATTGCCCATCCCCAAAAATGAAGTCGATGGAGCCTTGAATGTAGCAATTCTCAAAGTAATGGCGGCCGTGGTCGTCGTAGAGAGTGTCTTGAGCGCCCAGGAAGTTGCAATTGTAGAGGGCGCCCTTGTCTCCCGCTATTTTGAACGCCACCGCCTGCCTTCCGACCGCGCCGGGGGGCGGAGCAGGAGCCGAATTCTATCCCAAAACAGACGACTCCAGTCTTAACTTTTTTCATTAGCAATTTCTCGGGCCAGTATCTATGTTTTAATCTATTCCTCACCTCGAACGTTATTCCTCTGGCGATGAACCCCTCAGAGTTCACACCCACTGTCGCGCTGTCCTGCGTCTTGCCGGATGGAGTGCTCGCCTTGGTGTCCCCCCACGTTATCTTGGTCAGGTCCTTTCCAGCCCCCAAGAATGTGACGTACGGCTTGTTCTTCGGCACGAAGACCTTTTCGCTGAAAACGACAAGTTAACAACCAATCAGCATACAATAACTTTGCTAACCTGCCAATGATATACTGACAGCTAGTGCACAGTGAGTTGCTTACTGATATACTCCTGCGGCTATCTGGATGACGACGCGCTGCGAGTTGTGCTTGGGGATGGTGTTCACTGCGGCCTGAATACTGGTGAACTGTGCGCCGCCGCTCTTGCTGACAGTGAGCACAGTGCCGCCCACCTTATTGGCAAGCAGCCAGGCGGATATTTCCTCGGCTGAGGCAGCGGAGGTGGCGGAGACTCTCTCTCCAACACTACGAATCCACGCTAAAAACTCCACGCGCTGATCCTCTAAGCTAGAGAGCTTACGCAGCTCAGAGGCAGAGCTGGAGCTTAAATTGAGGGTGGCAGTGGTACCGCCGGTAGTCTTTGTGGCATGGCTGAAGGGAAGGCCAGCTATATTGAGAAATACGAGGAGGATTAGTGCGTGCAAGCAAGTACATGAGCTACCCATGGTTGTGCAAGGTTGCTAATGAGTAAATGCAGCTTCTTCTCCGAAAAGAGCAAGCAAGTACAGTATTCACTGTTCTCTAGAGATACTCTCTCGACCTCCCTCTTTTCCTCTTCCTCGGCAACCGAGATCAGAGCTGGCGCTCTTTAGACTCCCTTGACTCCCTACGACTTCTTCCTTGGCTTTTTAAAGGGCGAGAGGACCTTTGTCATGAGGCACACTTGGCCCCAGCCCCGCTATTGATCTCCTCTCTAGATAGAACCGGGAAACAACCAAGAATCAATGGTGACTTCCACTCTCTCTCTCTCTCTCTCTCTCTCTCTCTCTCAATCGAAGTTGAAGTAGGTAGTAGGCCTACTTGCATGGATGGGTAAAGATTGGTCCACGTTCAGTAAGTGAAAAGGTTAAAGATTCCTGTGCACGTGTAATGGAAAGAACTATTTGCAGACACGTGGCCGCTTGCGTCTAGGCTAGCTCTTTCTAGTTTCTCCTTCCAGAAGAGCGACTCTTCCCCGGTGACTGATATTCATAAGAGAAGAGCGTTGCCAGTGCCTAGCGGGTGCTTTCAGTGACGCTCTAGAGCTAGCAGTGGGCCTAAATTCCTGAATGATCTCTAAATTAGGGGTCCGGGAGAGCTGTCAATCTACCAAGGTACCCAAAGCTTCTTGGCCCTGGCTATATATCACAAGAAGTTTTGGACAAATTCTCATAATAATTCCCACATTGTGACTTACCTCAACATCATGAGCTTCTGCGAGGGAGGCATCGCATACCTAGCTAGTTACGATTGGGGGCAGGGACCGTCGGCCCGGTGGGGGCACCGGGGTCCCCTGCCCCCAATTCTCGAGCAGAAGCTCATGATGCTATGCATTGTATGAAAAACACTGAAAAAGACTCCGTTTTCCTACATGAGAAAATCTCTAAATCTTCTTGTGATATATACAACCACCTAAGGTTTATAATTAGGAGACCGGATGCAGTAAACGAAGCGTTGAATAAAAAGCAGGCTGGCATTTGTTTGTCCTCTCTCAATTATATATTGCAGAACTCCGGCATGCAAGTTGTCGCTCACTATGTGTTCGACCTATATATGGATCCCTATAGCTTTAAAAACCCAAGAAAAAAGCTAAAAGATAATATGATGAAAATCACATTTTCGCTCCTTCTTGTAATATTCAACATCAGGTTATATTTTATTTTCATCTCCTATTCCATAGTGAAAGTACAAAGCAGCCTATTTCTACCCTTTTCTGTGTTCCAATGGGCAGGCCCACTTTAGGAATAATCCAATATTCTGAAATAAAAGAAACCCCAAGTCTTCACAAGCTTCCAAACTGTGCCCACGATGCATGATAAACCTCGGATAGTAGAAGATCCCTCCATTATTCATATCCAAAACAAAAAGAAAGCGCTCTCCTTCCCTCTTTTCAGGGATCCCCCATAAAAGGGATCCTAGGCAAGACAAGCAAACTCATACAAAAACGTGCAATGGAGAACATGAAAGTTTTAGAACTCCCGCAATCCAGATAGAGGTAATGGTGCACGTGCACACACACACACAACACAAATTAACAAATTAGAGCACCTCCACACTCTCTTTTTTTTGGGGGGGGGGGGGGGGGGGGGGAGGAAGTGGAATTTGAATTAGAGCAAAAAAAAGTAAAAGAGAGTACAAGGAGCCCACAGGTAAGAGGTGGGTCATCCCTACCAAAGAAAATTACATCAAGGCACACACAGCATCTCTCACCTTCATCCTATTGGCATTGTTGAACAGAGGGACCTTAGATCTCCACTGAGTCCAAGGGATACTTCTTTGGATGACATAGCTAGGGAAATGAGACTCGATCGGAAGCATCCTTAGTGTCTTTACAAAGGGATACAGAGATTTTTAACAGATTTGTCCATAACATGGACCAATGAAAACTAGGGATAGTGTTAAATACAGATAGAAAATCCAAAACTACCATAGGATTACTCATCGCCATATATTCCACAAGGGTGTATCCCACCCTCTAATAATACCCAATAGAAAGTCTTTGACCTCCAAACTTTGGGGGTTGAAGTGCCATAACAACTTCTTCAAGACTTGAATAACATAGAGGTTGTTTTTACAACTGTAGAAACGGTGAGGGATGTCCTCTACATCTCTCTTGCATCTACTGCACAAACCATCCCCTATTCCAAGCTTTCTAGCATTATCTTTACATCATAGGCCCTGATGGATGATTAACAATAGCAATACAATGTTCTTACGGGCTACTGGGTAAATCCAGATACATTTAAATGTGTAAATCCATTGTTTGGCACTCTAGTAGACCTTCCGTTTTGAGTTGAGTTTCTTCTTCAGCTGCTCTTACACATTGCCTTTGCGCTTGAATCCCTTGTAGATTCATTTGTTTTATGAAATTGGAAGACTTGCTTCTCCTTGTTGGGAGGTATTGCTTTGATAATACAGTTTGGGATCTTTGATGGCACCATTCAACCTCTTGTTGGGAGATCCCATACTCTCTTTGGATGATGCCTACTTCTTTACATAGATGGTTGTCAAAAAGGTCTTTCCAAGCCCTAATTCTTGCTTTAAAGCATTTGTGGGCCCTTTTAGAGCATGTTAGCTTTGCTTGAGCTGCAAAATAACCAAACCATGTTGAGTCCATTGAGAAAAAATGGAAGTTAGATCCGGCTTCCTTGGAAGGGGTCCACTTTTACTTCATTGCTTTCCAAGCTGTTCAAAATCTGCACACTAGCTTAGAGCCATAAGGCATGAAATCTGTAGAAGCCAAGATTAGATCCCTCAACTTAAGATCTTTCCAAGATTTGTAGCTGCTCAGTTTGAACTTAGTTATGTATCTCTTCAACAGGAGGGCCCATTAGTCTGCAAATGAAATAGACCTTCAAATCCACTTACTTGCCAGTCTGGTAGAGCCCAAGTTGAGGTTGAGCAATTCCATACTTTCTTTGTCCTTGGGTAAAGTACAGATATCCCAAGAGAATTGAGAAATTCTAGGGTGCTCAGGATCTCCATCCCATAAGAAAGACCTGGCAAAGGAGAAAATCATATTCAATTGATACTTAATTGCAGGCTGCCAGCAAGACAAGAAGTATATGAGAGAAGCGAGAATGTAATGATGGAGAACAAAGACTCTGGAGGGTTAACACTATCAATATCCGTGCCATCTGAAAAGTTTTTTCTTGAACCTGTTGGCAACCCAGTCCCATCTTTGGGAGAAGGTTATCTTGAATCCCATAGGGATCACTACAAGAGGCTATTCATATTAGCGACGCTCACACAACGACGCTCAAAAAAAAAAATCCCGGCGTCGCTATGAGCGTCGCAAATTTCCAAAGAAATTTGCGACGCTCATAGCGACGCCGACTGGGCTAAAAAAATAACAGAGCGCGCCCAAAAACTCAGATCTCAGATCTGAGTTTTTCGGTGCCCTCAAGCAAGGAGCAGGTAACGCTCTCCCCCTCTATCTCTCTCTCTCTCTCTCTCTCTCTCTTTCTTCTCCACACACACACACACACACGAGGAGAGGAAGGAGAGCCAGGTATGCTCCTTCCCTCTCCTCACTCTCATGTTCCCTTCCCCTGTTTCTCTCTCCCTCTCTCTCTCTCACACACACACACATACACACACACACATAGTGTTTTTGAGAGAGAGAGAGAGAGAGAGAGAGAGAGAGAGAGAGAGAGAGAGAGAGTACAAACATAAACAAAAACGCACACACACATACATAAACAAAGAATGCACACACACATTGAGAGAGGAAAAGAGAGAGAGAGCATGCATAAACAAAAAACGCACACATTGAGAGAGAAAAAGAGAGAGAGAACATGCATAAACAAAAAACGCACACATTGAGAGAGGAAAAGAGAGAGAAAACATGCATAAACAAAAAAATGCACACACATTGAGAGAGAAACTAATTTAACGTCGTAGGAAACTAATTAAAATTAAAAGACCTAAAGATCTAGCCGACGAGGAGTTGAACTCAAGACCTATTATTCAAGAGGGAAATGGCATAACCAATCTATCATACTTGGCATGGGTGATAGAAAGGTTATACCATTTATCTCTTTTTATTGGCACACACATCCACACACGCGCACACACACAAGAAGAAGAGAGTTATAACGTCGTAGGAAACTATCCTAAAAGACGTTAAAGATTAGGTTAGATGTAGACTTATGTTAAATTAGATTTAGGTTTATTTAAGTTAAATTAGATTAGATTTAGGTTTATTTTTAATTAGATTTACGTTTATTTACGCTAGATTTAGATTTACGTTATATTAGATTAGATTTAGGTCTCCATAGACTGCGATGCCTGCATAAAGCGGGTGAAGAAATCCCTCAATGGAATATAGGGTATTGCTGCCTTCACTCATGGTGGGCTCCATCGATCCAAAAGTACTGGTGAAATGTCTTCAGAAGATAGGGAAGAAGGTGGATCTTCAGGGCGGCAAGAGTCACTACATCCCCGACACAATGACCATCTAGACAACCTCTAGTCATTCAACAGCAACTTCAAAGTTAGTAACAAGAGCAAGAACGGTCTAAAGGGCCAATTGCTGTCATCAGATGTGGATGGAGATGAGGCAGCGTCACCGCCGGAAGTTAACTCTCACATCTTTAGTGATGAGAATGCCAACTCTTGCCGAGTTATGTGAAAAATTATGTGTTAAATCAATCTTAAGGTTCTTATAATCCCTGTTAGTTTAGTTCTTTGTTTTTAATATAACATAATTTACGTTAGATTTAGATTTATGTTATATTAGATTAGACTTAGGTTTATTTAGGTTTACCCACACACACACACACACACACACACAAGAAGAACAGAGTTTTAACGTCGTAGGAAACTATCCCAAAAGACGTTAAAGATTAGGTTAGATGTAGACTTACGTTAAATTAGATTTAGGTTTATTTTTAGTTAGATTTACGTTTATTTAGATTTACGCTTATTTACGTTAGATCGAGTCCACACAAGAATTACTTACGGTTTAGGGTTTAGAGTTAGACGAACAGTGAAAAGATCTACTGTGAAAAGATGTTAAGATGCTGTGAAGTGCTACAGCTAGAGAAGAGGCAAAGGGGTTTTGTCCACTACATGCAGTATCATGTAGACGTGGGTCTGTAGATTTCTTGTACCCACAAATATAGGTATTGACCAATAAAGACGAGATTATAACCTGGTGGTTCTGATCTCCGTGCACCTCTAGACTGAGGTGTGCGGGGATTGGACATGACTAGAGAATGTGAGGTAGAGAGAGAGAGAGAGAGAGAGAGAGAGAGAGAGAGAGAGAGAGAGAGAGAGAGATAAGACGAAGAATGCCAATAGAATATTAAATTTGTTGTCCAGGTTATAAGATTTTTATCCTCATTATGAGTAGTGACGAGGATGTGGGACCGTCCAACCGAAACACCTATCTCTCAACGAGGGTCTTATGTCCTTGTAATCAATGCAAGCATGCTGTGCGACGGACAAGACGTGTTTCTTTGCAGCACGTTCGCGAATTTGGCGAGTTCGATCCATCTATTATAGATCGAGTTGTTGCCAATTATAACTCGTCGGACTCTAACGCTGGCCAACAAGCAGCAATCTTGCAACCCAATAGACGTGTTCGCAGGCGCTTTGGTCAAGCAGCATATGTGAGGCCACAAGATGTAGCCTCTGACAGCTCGGGGGATGATCATGCAGAGCACATTCCCAACGAGGCAATGTTTGAGCCCAAGATTGATGAAATGATCGAGACGATCATGGATTCAGAAAGGCTTATCTATGATGATATGAAAAGTGAAGCCGATACGCCATTGTATAATGGAGCACGTATGTCTAGATTGAAAGCACTCCTGGTTCTTCTCAACATGCAGGCAAAGTTTGGATGGAGTGACACTAGCGTCACAGCGCTTTTCAGGTGATCTATTACAATTAGTTTACTTGAATAAAACTCTAAATGTATAATGATCTGATAGATTTTTACACGACTGTATCGTATTTTTATGTTGTGTAGATTGCTTAAAGAGCACATACTACCAGCTGACAATGTGATGCCAGATTCCCGAGATGAAGCAAGAAAGATTTTGCGAAACTTGGGGATGGATTACAATTCTATCCACGCTTGTTCTAATGACTGCATTATTTTCAGAGGGGAATACATAGACATGGAGAAGTGTCCGAAATGTGATTCCGAAAGATATCGAGTAGATCTCCACGGGACAAAAATTCCACAAAAGGTTTTGCGACATTTTCCTCTGCTTCCTCGCATCAAGCATTTCTTCAAATGTAAGTCCATGGCCGCCCTAGCATCATGGCATGAGGAGAATAAATCTTCGGATGGTGTGCTACGAATTCCTGCAGATTGCCCAACCTGGAAACATATAGATGGAACATGGTCGGATTTTGCCAGGGAAGCTCGAAATTTGCGCTTAGGCCTGGCTATGGATGGCGTAAATCCATTGTATGGCCCGTTGTCATCGTCAACTACAACATTCCCCCGTGGTTGACTACGAAGAAGGGGCACCTATGGCTAAGCTTGATTGTGCCAGGGCGATATAAAGTGGAGAATATGGATGTGTATCTTCGTCCACTATTGGAAGAGCTACCACAATTGTGGATTGGCATAGAGGTGGTGGATATGAGCCGACACACAGGACGACGGAATGCTTTGATCAGAGGCATTCTAATGTGGACCATGCATGACTATCCCGGGCTAACAGAATGCTCAGGTGATCTATTGACACTCCTCACTCAGACACTGTAAATCTTGTTTTTTCCCATAGTTGATCTATTATCATGTGTATACATGCAGGGCTTCAAACAAGCGGATACAGAGCATGTGTCACATGTGGACCTAGACTGAATGCACGTAGGGCGCCCTCACTGAAGAATCAAATCTACGAAGGTCATCAAGCGTATCTTCCAGAGAATCATGTGTTACGCGACGGCTTTTTGGGAAGAGAGCCACCAAGGATGTTTGCACAAGCATGGTTAGAGCAGAAGGAGATGTGCGATGACGGATTGCCTCCAGGGATGAAGAGACTATCTCTATGGTACGAGTTACCATACTGGCCCCGACTCATGATCAATCACTTGCTCGATCCAATGCACATATTCAAGAATGTGGGTAAGCTACTATGGGACCATCTGACCGGCAAGAAAGATACTTTGGGAGCGAGAGTTGACCTTAGAAATGTGGATCGTATGGAGCAATATTGGCCGCAAACAACGTCTGATGGATCGATAAAACTCCCTAAAGCACCATGGATTTTCACAGGAGCCCAAGAACGCAAAGTAAAAGAGACCATTCGATCTTTGCGGACCCCACTAGCGTAATGCACTCGCTCCGAACGTGTTTTACTAAAGACGGAAAGCTTACCGGTTTGAAGTCACACAATTGGCATAAAATGTGTCAGGTACGTTCATAGTGGACTTTAATATCATTGCATAAAATGTGGACTTTAATATCATTGCTGCACATACTTTACAGTTTATTTTACCGGTTGCCATTGAGGGATGTTTGTCTCTCGACATCCGTAACACAATCTACAAACTTGCAAAGCTGGTGCAATGGATCTCACAAAAGGAGATCAACGTAGACTCCATACCATTCACCAAACTAAATGCTACGGAGCTTGTGTGCATGTTTGAGAAACATTTTCCTACTACCATGCTAACCATTCAGGTGCATCTTCTTGTTCACATAGTTGATGAGGTGGAAATAGCTGGCACAGTTCATTCCAGATGGATGTTCTTCTTAGAACGTTTCATGAAAACGCTTAAGGGATATGTGCGTCAAAAGGCACGTCCGGAGGGTAGCATGGCAGAAGGTTGGTTGGTATCAGAGTCCCTAGTGTACATTGGAGAGTGGCTAGACGGATTTGATAAAGCCCGGGACACGCTATGGCGAACCATAGATGATGAGCGCATATCTGGGATTGTCATGTGCAATCTCAGTGTTGAGAAGAAGATGACGGAAGATCTAGAGGCTAAAATCAACTGATTTTGCATGCTTCACAATCCAGTGATGCAAAAGTGGATTTCACAATATGAGGATGCAAAGCAAGAGCGACAAAGGGCACGAATCGAGTGGAGACGGGGAAGACGACCACCGATGCACTATCCGATGGGTCTGGAGAGCCTACCAACCTTCATGAGCTTAAGATGGTTGCACAACCAATTGAAAAGCGCACAACAATGCGGTGACGAAGTGACTGAGGAAGAGTGGGAGTACTCTCGGGGTTGCGCGACCAAGGTAAGTTTACAATGTACGACATGCTAGTGACTTTATTTCTAAACGTTTGAACAGCCACTCATAATCTTTGTTCGTTGTAGTATAAGTCATACACAGCAGCGTGGTGTAAAGGTCGACATTTTAGGGTGGAACGGATTGATAAAAAGCGTTTTACTCAAGATTGTGGAATCATGGCAAAATTTGAACAGTCTAGTCGACGACGTTCCTCTGATGCAGATCCTGTGGTGGCGGAACTCACTTACTTCGGCACACTGCAAGAGATTTTGAGGATCGATTACAGAGGATTTTTTGTCGACTTGTTCGACGTGCAATGGTTCAAGATAATCATGGAGGGTCGCAACGCTACTCTGCGTAGAGGAGAGTCTGGTTTTCTTGAGGTGGATTCTACTAAGAAATGGACTGACCTAAGAGACACTTTCGTACTACCAGAGCATTGTGAACAAGTAAGTATGTAAATAGTTAACATCCCCCTTTTACAAGTTATGTGCTTGAAAGCTCTCATGTAAGTTATGTGGCTCTGGCAGGTAATATTTCATCCTACAAAGTCTACATCAAACTGGTGGTACGTCATAGAGGTAGCCCCTCGTAGTGCAAGGACGTATGAAGGCTACCATGTGCCAATCACAACGGCATCAATGGAGGAGATCAGAGAAGATGCTCAATCAGAAGCCGCTGCGGTGGTGCCAGACGAGCATCAAGATGCTACTACTCTATATGGGGTGCATGCAGAGGAGCTACAAAATGAAACAGAGGATATGTGTTTAAACGGAGAGCTCTATATAGATATAGGAAGTTATGCTGAGTTATGCTAGGATGAGAGAGAGATCTCTTAAAGCCACAAATATTGTATTTGAACAATTTTGCTCCATGTTGTAAAAGCTCTGGCTCTCTAAGTACCTTCCATGGTGTATAACGCTCTTTTCTACTCGCGCTCACATCTTTTGATTGAAAATTCTAAGTTTTCGACTTGCCTCTTCTATCACTCAATTCATTGCGTCATTGTATTTATATGCGTCATTACGTCATTGTATTTAATGGTCTTTGCGTCATTGTTTACTCTATTCATTCAATATTAAGTTTAAATATTCGTGTGTTTAATGCAGGTATGGATGATGAGGAGTTCCTTTCTTCTTTGTCACCGCAGCAGAGACAGTGGTACGTGGAGCGTCATCGCTCTGGAGCATCATCGCGCGTTCCTACTCCATCCGCATCTCCCTCTCTTTCGGAGCATTCGGCGCGCTCCGAAGCTTCGGCATCGATGAGATGATCTTCACACTCGTCTAGACACCGGCGCTCTAGTGGTGGCGGTGGCGGTTGTTGTGGGGATTCCGCCGCCGATGCCTCCACACTGCCTCGTGTTCGACGAGGCTCTTTACCCTCCCCTTCTTTGTCCGTCCCCACACCAGCCACATCATCGCCATCTACGCCAGGTTTTGCGCGGCTGACTGTTCCTAGCAGCTACACACCTCTACCTACTCCGCCAGGAGCCACCCCACTCGACACTCCTCGCTTCGGGGCCCAGAAGCCGGTGGAGACACCTGACGTCCGTACCCCCATCGACACGCCGCTAGAGACCCCTGCCGGGACACCCAGGTTCATGCGTCACCGGCCAGAGGGCTTGCCTTACTCCGTCGACTTCAATGGCGGCATCATCATGGATGATGACTGCAAGAAGGTGATCTCGCGCATGCGTGGTCTTTGCTCTCAGCTGTTTAGACACTACATACTAAACAAATGGAGTGAAGTACCAAGTGATTTAAAAAATAGAGTCATCAGCATACTTCATGATGAGTTTCCCGTTCCAACACGGGATCAGCGCTTCAATGAAGACCTGATGAAGATTCGAATGCGCGAATACTGCAAACACAAGCGTTCCGAAGTGCAAAAAGCAATCAAGAATGGGTGGAACAGGCCAAATTGGCTGGCCAAAGAAGATTGGAAGAATGCGAAGAAAGCAGCGCGCGAGAATCCCGACAAGTGGAAGCAACAAAAGGATGCAACCAGAGCGCGAGTAGAGGCAGGGAGCTCGCACCACTTGGGGAGCGGTGGATGGGCATCATTTGAGGCCGGTTTTGTAAGTGTTTTCGCATTGCTCTTTATGTTCGATAGTTTAGGGTTTATGAGTTTTTTAATTCTAACATAATGAAATCTTTGTATGTTTTGACAGTGGTCGATGACAGGACGTGATCCCACACCGTACGAGCGCGAGTACGCAGGCAGAAAGGGCTTAAACGCCCTGATGGACATTCTCAGTTGTCGCGGCGGCATGGTTAGTATTAGGGTTTACTCTTTTCTATTTTTTGTATTGTTTTATAAATATCGTTATATGTTTATACTTACTGAAAGCTGTCTTATTGTCTTTTTTTGCAGAATCCGACAGATACGCCGCTTGGACGCGATCAGACGTCTGACTAGACGACGTCAGTTTAGCCGTAGCTAGATAGCATTAGTTTAGGGTTTCTCATAGCTTATGTATCATGAGACGGATTTTATACGTCTTTTTGAACCATGTATATTATTACATTTGTCACCGCAGTTCCTTTTGCCAATCAATTCTTTATGCCTATGATGTTGTACAATTGTCATTATTACATTTTCCAATCAATTCATTTTGCCTATGATGTGTACAATTGTCAATTTTACGCTTGTCAATTTTGCAAACAATGCGTCTTGTGGGTGACTATTTTGGGTCTATTATCTACCCTTGCACTTTTTTTAAAAAGTGAATCAAGTACAATATGGTTGATGGGTGGCAGGGCATTCAATGCCCTGTCACCAAAAAAAAATTCTCTCGGGCGTCGCTATTTATGGCTCTGTAGCGTCGCTATGAGCATCGCTATAGTCTTCTGTGTAAACGTCTCTATAACTATCGCTATGAGCGTCGCTATGAGCGTCTCTATATAGGGACGCCTATAGCGTCGCATATAGCGATGTTCTCGTAGCGACGCTCGTAGCGATGGTTTTAGCGACGCCGGGGGTTATAAATTAAACCCAGTGTATTTACGTCGCTAACAGCGTCACAAGAGCACACAACCTCTTGTAGTGGATGCCTAGCAATCTGAACACTTGGCCATTAGGGATCAATTTGCATCCAACATCCGGAACCATCTAAGAGAGGTTGCTGTCATAACATTTATAACCAGTTTTATTGTGAGTGATGACTGAGCCACTTGTTGTACTGAATGTGTTGAGGCACTTCCAAAAGCACTCCTTAGATAGAACATCACAAGACAATATGGCATTTGTGTCATCTACAAACTGACCATCACGTGAGTGCAGCAGAAGGGGTTATTAAATATATTTTTCTCACATTTTCACACAAGGGTACCATAAAATGGAATTGGAAAATAAATTTACAGAAACGGATTGGTTTTTCCCACTCAATAGAATCTGGAAGAAAAACTGGACAAAAGAACACTCACAAAGGAGTGTTATACCATTTGCAAGATTGAAGGGCACGAATACATAAAGATATTCATCTGGAAAGTGCTATGGGGAGCCTTGCCTACTGGGATCAAAGTGCACGCTAGAGGGATCGGATTTGACACTTGCTCTGGCTACAGGGAAGCCTGTGAAGACCCCCTACATTTGTTCAGACAGTGTCCTATTTCGCGAGGGCTAGCCTCTAAGGTTTGCAAATGGGTAACAAGGACGTGGAGGATCATTTTCTTTATGGAGAACCTATCTTGGGAGGGTGTGGTATCCAAATCCATACTGTTTTGGTGTGCACACAAATTATCAGATATTGTTACTTGAACTAGGTCTGGAAGACTAGAAACCTTCGAGTTTTTAAGGGAAAACTAGATGTAGCTCATTTTGATAATATTGTGTGTCAGAGCACTGAGCTCATGCATGGCGTAGGAGCAAGAGGGGCAGCTGACAAGGGTGAACAATGGAGGTTTGCAATGAGCTACTTAGAACACTCAAGAGGGTAAAAGTTTCTTATTCAGTGTACAAGCCTCTGATGGAACCCTAGCCCCTCAGGGAACATGTAGTGCTTGAGAAAAATTGTTTCTTTTCGAGTTAATATTATGTCTCTCAACTCACAATTGTGAGTATGGCCAAAAAAAAATTCCTATTATATATGGTACATTCTCTTGATATAGTAGTGTTTGACCCTTGCACAAGTGGTCACTATGATCTAGTCAAATGGGTTATAATTTTTGGATGATAGCACAATGGATAGTAGTATTTCTAATGGCTTAAAAATAAATAAAAGGTGCTCTTAATTCACAGATTCCACTCAAAAACAAAAAAAACGATGTGTTAATCTATAGCACATAACGATAGGCAATGATGAAGCATATAGATTTGCAACAATATTACCTAAGAAAGATGAATACAACATTGTGTGAGTGAGAGAGAGAGAGAGAGAGAGAAAGGAGGGTGGGCGGGGGCGGGGGAGGGACACTAAAGAGAACTAAAAAAAAAACGCTAAAAAAAAAAACAAACAAAGAAACACCTATTTATATGGACACAAAAGACATTTTGACTTTCCATCTTCATTTGTCTTTTAACTTTCCACCTTCCTCTGTCCTTTCATTTCCTAAACTCACCATCAACTTATGCACTTAATATGTTTTGAAAGAATTTTTTTTTTTCTAAGATTGGGGAGACCTAATTAGAATCATCCTTTAGAAATATCATACATGACTTACATACTCGATGGATTGATGACTTCTGGTTGAAATACATGACTTACATACTCGATGGATTGATGACTTCTGGTTGAAATGTTTGCTCGCTACAGGACGAAATCTTCATAATTTTTTTGCTTCTAAAAATGTGCACTCTAACTAATTGAAGTTTACATCGTTACGGAGCTTAGAATTGACAAGTTTTCACAATTTGCTGACTTTTCAAGTTACGATCTTGTGAGTTGAGAATGGACATTTTCTTTTGGGCTAAAGATCACGAGTCCTCAAATCATACTATTGCTGGCTAGAATTTTAGGAGTCTTTGAGTTGAAAATACTATTATCATTTTTTCTATTAAGGACTATTACACTTCTGCTATGAAATAATATTTGCATGGGTTTGGTATACAACCCTCGTCGGCTCTAACATAAGCCTAATGAATTCTTCTTGGCTTTGATCATTTTTCATATTGAATGGCCTACATCTCGATATAAATGACCTAGACCTAATTGATGGCTAGGGTTGGACTTTAACTTGGTATGGACATGAAGTTACTTTGGTGAGTGTTTTGATAATATTGAGAGAAATATTCGACCCAATAATCAACTCTCTCTCTCTCTCTCTCTCTCTCTATATATATATATATATATATATATATATATATATATATATATATATATATATATATATATATATATATATATATATAGCTGCATGGGTGTGACTCTCTCTCTCTCTCTCTCTCTCTCTCTCTCTCTCTCTCTCTCTAGCCGCATGGGTGTGTAGAGTGCATACATGTCATGATTTCACTTCCATGAGAGAATTTCAAGCCTAGTGTTGGCAAGATGGGTGACAATTGTAAAGAACATATGGTGGGTACAATGGCGTCTTAGCATGAAGGTCTTTGTATGTAAGGTACTATAGGGGGCCTTTTCGACTAGGGTGAAGATCCTAGCTAGAGGTATTGGTCCAGATAGATGCCCGCAATGCATATCAACAAGCGAGAACCTCCCGCACCTATTCAAGGATTTCCCAGGGATATGTGGCCTAGTAGGAAAGATGTGTGGCCTAGTAGGAAAGATGTGTAAGTGGGTACAAGACATGGAAGATTGGATTCTACAAGAATGATATTTTTTGGGGTGGGAAGGTGATCATGAGCCAACCGCTTCTTCTCAATACAAAAATTGTGAGGTTCCGTTAGTACTTTAAACACATCTGGAAGGTTTGGAATTGTCGATTTTTTGAGGACATCATTAAAACAGGAGAGTTCACGAAGATCATTCAAGAAAGCAAGGAAATGGTTATTGCCCTTGGAAAATGGAGGAACTTTGAAGAGTGGGACAAGGTTGTGACTACATCAATATCAAAACTGCATGGGTAAGAGTATAATCGTTAATCAGCCTCGTGTTTGACCTTTATCGAGGGGTGGTGCCCCTATTAGCTGATGTACTAATGTTTGTTGAAAGACATCATGGCAAAACACGAGCATGATTAGTTATTGTAATTCTTTTGGGTTGTTAATGTCTACTCAAGATTGTGAGTTTCTCAAAAAACAAAGATGTTAAAGCTTACAATATGGATAAATCTTGACCAATTTCAAAAGAGCGAGACTTTGCATAGTTGCCTAATAGAAAATTTAGTAGTGGTTTTATTACCATGAAACTTTGACCATGTGCGGATTCCCAACTTAGTTGAAAATTTCTCAACTCCCTGGTCATCTTTGCCTAATAGAACATTAAGGAGTAGTTTCATTATCATGAAACTTTGACCATGTGCATTTTTTTTTTGGAATGTCATGTGGGGTGCTCTACCGACGGGCGTAAAGATCCATGAAAGAGGAATTGGGTCTGATCGATGCTTAAGGTGTAGGATAGCTAGTGAAGATCTGGCCCACCTATTCATGGAATGTCGGGCAATCAAAGGCTTGACAAGGAAAATGTGCAAGTGGGTCCAAAGGACATGACATATCAGGTTCTTCAAGATTGATATGTTCCTTGGTAGAAAGAAGTTGGGTAGTCTTGCTCTTCTTATCTGCACTCAGACTGGCATGTACTTCTTCTTCCACCATTTATGGTGGGTGAGGAACCGCCGTGTGTTTGAAGGAGATCTTAATGTGGCAAACTTCTTAGAGATTATATAAGAAACCATAGTGATGATCTATACGCTCGGAAGCAAGCAAGACTCGAGAGATTGATCTAGGAGTACCCATGCTATGTTGTCAACCTGCGATAAGTAAAAGTGTAGAACTATAGTTCACCTGGTTATGATTAGCCTTGGTGAGAGGTGGTAGACATCCAGATTGTAACCTTCGAGATCTCAAGGCTCGGCCTAAGCTTAAGTTTGTTTTGTAATTTGTGTGCTCTGATTAATAAAATCCACTCACAAATTGTGAATTTTCCAAAATAAATAAGAAAAAACTCAACCCGCTAGTGTAATGTTTAATGGTTAACCTTTGTTAGTTATTACAAATAACTAAGTCTTGGGTGATCACATTCTAAAGCTCCCATGAATATTTATTTCCTTTTTCTTTTTTTCTTAAAAAACTCACAATTCGTGAACGGAATTGTATAAACCCAAAAAAATTACATAGCAAGCCGCCATGCCATTAGCATACATCTCATATTTCTAAGATTCCCACAACATCAACCTAAACCACATACATCAGCTCATAAAGGGAGCTACCCAATCACAAGCAAATAAAAAAGAGACCTTTAAAGCGGAGACCGACATGGGGCTTTCCACCAAGGGAGGTGATCTGCCACATTAACCGCCTTGTCCACCATGCTGAGCAAAATGAACAGACAACGTCGAAGATGAAAGGACAAAAAAAAACCCATGTTTACTCTGTCGATCGTGGAGAAAAAATGGGAGCTCATTTCTTCTTTTTTATTTTGCTGGTATTGTGTGTTTTTCCAGTGACGTCAACCATATGGCTAAGAAGATCAATCATGGGCCTAGGAGTGTCTTCATTCCTGGTTACTTGAGCTTGACTTTCACCACCCTTCAATACCTCATGCAAAAATTCTTCGATCACAACCTCTTCCTCCTATTTCTCGGCTTCCAAGGGAGCAATATCTTCATTAGGCTTGACACCTCATTATCTTTGCTAGAGTACCATCCTTCTCCTCTAGATGTTTTCATCTATAAATATAGTTGTCTAGATGTCTCTAAAGACTCGCCTCCAAGTGGATTTGACCGTTGGTCTATTGATCACCGCATCCCCGGGGCAATCTTTTGCAAAGTGACTAATTCTATGGCATTTGTAAAAAGCATTGGGGAAGGAGGTAAACGCCACCTCTTTCCAAAGGCACCAAAATATCCCATGTTGAGATCCACATATTTGGAAATAGGTTTACTCACATTTTGCAAGATACATACCATGACGTCCAGACCAGATCTAATGCACTGCAGCCACTGCTGGGATTCAAACCCGGGTTCATCATATCAAGCCCATAGTGGGAACTTCTTTTATAGCATGCACTAGCACTTCAGGGCAATAGGGTAAGTTTGCATGGCTCATATGGCAAAGCTTTATATTGTATCTCCTTTTTAATTATCAAAGAGAGTTTTTTAGTGTTAACTTGTTGAGCCTCTTCTCTCTCTCTCTCTCTCTCTCTCTCTCTCTCTCTCTCTCTCTCTCTCCATGGATCCCCTTCACCCACCATAGCTAGGTTCCCAACACTGGTATTAGAACTTGATGCCCTTGGAGGCCTCGGCTTCACTCAACTGCGGGAGCAACCGCTTGCCGTGAGGGGAAAGCCAGCTTGTCGACCTGCATCAAATTGATCAAAACTTGCATCAAAAAGATCGCCATGGCATAAGAAAGTGATTTCGACACTAAAGCGTCTACCAGTGCAGCCTCTACAGACTACGCAGAAGAAAAACGTCATCGCACTGTTTTGTCTACTACAAAGAGCTTGAATTTATTTTATTTTACTGATTTAAAGTGATTTATCTCCTCTTGGCCCTCATTCACACCCTCGCAAGAGCATCCACATCCTTGGTGTTCGGTCATATCAGATCGACAGGTGGTTTTGAAGGCTTACGAAACACTAAAAATTTCCAAATTGACAACATATTGGAAAGTTTTTATTCAAAGTTCACAAACCACAATTCAAATGACGTCAAATCAAAAGATTCAAATATGGCATCAAAAGTAGATAGATTTAATGGATCGGACTTCCACACATGGAAAATCAAAGCGAAGGATATTTGATGCGAAAGAACCTTTGGAATGTCATCAAGCCTCTATCGACAGACAAAGCAGGCACATCCGTTGCAGTTACGGGAGCACTCTCTGCCGAGCAGCAACGCAAGGATGAGCAGGCATTATGTATTTATGGATGAAAGTAGAGAAAGTGTTTGGTCTTAAAGCCAAATACTCCAAAATGAGCCTTAAAATGGATCTGTATTCTTTTTCTATGCGTGATGATAAGAATATTACAGCTTTAGCTAATAGGTTGAAAAGCATCCGCACTCAACTGACTTATGTTAAAGCCCCTATCCCAGATGAAGATCTTATAGCTATTTTTCTTAATATGCTACCTGTTTAATTTTGTCAAATTGTATTATTTTAAAGGAGAAGGATCCGCTCCCTTCTTTGGTTGGTATTGTTAATTCATTGCAGGAAGAAGAGAAATGAGTACCACGTATTAGTTCTGCCATACCTACTGCATATGTAGCTCGTGGTTGCACTTCGATTGCAAATTCAACCAGGGCTGCAACTTCAACCAGGCCTACTACCAGCACTAGACCTTGTGCGATATGTGGACATAGTAACCATCAAACCAAGGCATGTTTTAGTAAAAATTCTTGCATTAAATGTGGAAAGACCAATCATCCTTTGGATAAATATTTTAAGAAGAATAAACAACATATCAACATGGTTGAAAGTGATGAAGATAGTGAAGCACCAATGCTTTTCGTAGATAGTGATATTTTGTAGTTTTCATTTTGTTTTATGTTTTCTTTTATTTCAATCATTTGTCAATAAAATGTACAGGTTATAGACATTGCCACACATCACTGGTAAGACCGCCCTTTTTATGTTTGGTTCTGAGTTTTGGTTTGTCTCACATTGATGGTTGTTTGAGAGAAGTGCACACACGCACCTATGTTATTGTAAAGGGGGGGACTTCTACTCACAGTTTTAGGTGATTGAACTCTGCCATAGTTTGTATCAAGTCCGTTGTTTTAGTAGTTCGAGCTTGAGGGGGGCGGGGGGGAGGGGGGGGAGCCTAGCTATGGCGGGTGAAGGCGAGCCATGGTGAGAGAGATGGTGTGCAGAGATTGAAAGAGAGAGAGAGAGAGAGAGAGAGAGAGAGAGAGAGAGAGAGAGAGAGAAGAGGCTCGACAAGTTAATGCTGAAAAATTCTCTTTGAAAATTAAAAAGGAGATACAATATAAAGCTTTGCCATACGAGCCATGCAAAATTACCCTATTGCACTGAAGGGCTTCTGCATGTTATAAAAGAAGTTCCCACTATGGGGCTTGACACGCTGAACCCGGGCTTGAATCCCAACAGCCTCAAGATAAACATCACCCAACCCATCAAGGAAGCAATGGAATAAACATGGTCGTGCAGCCAAATAGGGAGACTTCTACGCATCACCTAGGGGATTTTTTTGTGTGCAAAACTCACAATTGTGAGCATATCATATTATCATGACCAAACAATTACAAATTCAAGCCATGCTTGTGATGAGCCATGATAGCTTCAAAGGGTCATAGTTATATCGGTTGACAAGGAAGCCACCCCATGACAAGGAATGGGTACATGCCCTTACCCATGCAAGTCAGTCAATGCAGCATCGAAGGCCCTGTTCCACTCATTAGAGTTTAGAGTTTATCACATTCCCCAAAGAGATGATCGCCCCCTATTTTCTTGCATTATGCCCGTGAACTTAGTTGATTGCATAGCATTTTCTTTCTTATAAAGGGGCTTTACTAATTCATCTTGAATGTGCGTAATGTGCAACACTACAAACTACAACCGAAACCCTGAAAGAAGTCCTCTTTGACTCTTCCCATGCATGAACTCAATATATTAGGGGTGCCATTTGTATGAATAAAAAATTTGTCTCGCAGGGTGCAAAACTAAAAGTGAGGACCTCCCTCACTTATTCAAGGACTGCTCAGAGATCAGTGGCTTGGCAAGGAAGATCTGTAAATAGATTCAAAAGACTGGGAACATAAGGTTCTTTAAGAGTGATCTTTTCTTAGGAGGGAAGGTGATAAAAATACAAGCGCTTCTAATCTATACATGAAGTGTTAGATTCGACTACTTTACACAAGTCAGGAAGGCCAAGAATCATCGCGTTTTTGAAAATGTCATATCAACAACTAGCTTCACATAGATTATCCAAGAAAGTAGGGAAGTGATTAGTAAAAAGAAGAACTCGAACGAGTAGAATTGGTTAATGATCGCAAATCTCTAACAATGTGTACGAGATCATGGGTAATGGTTTACCTCTATGTGAGGCCTTGTGTCTCACAAAAGTAAATAAACGAGGTGGACAATTGACATGTATAGCATTTTTTAAATGCAAAATGACATTCTTCAGTTATGCATGAAAATGTTGATAGAGGTAAATAATGTCATATTTCAAGGGCAAGGGAAGCAAAAGTACAAAAGTGGAAGACAAAAATGTTCTAAACGTTTTTAGCAAGAATTTAAAAGAAAGTGAGTTTTATAAAGGCTGTAAGGTGGACCTTTGATTTCGAGTTTCCTAAGGACCTCTTTCGTGGTCCTAGCATACCCTTACCCTTGGTATCTTGCTTTTGCATGAATATATTGTAAGAAGTTGAAAAGGGGAGACAAGTTCAAATGCTAAACGGACCGTAGACCTTAGGCATGCATTGTCTAGCACTAATAATTTTTATTTTTAAAAAAATGTAAAATAGGAATGCATAGGACGGCGTAAAGATCTCAAAAGGACAATTTTTTGGACTAGGTGGAGGTGGTTGCTCTGATGTAATTATAGTCTCTCGATGATGTCATGGCTCAATAAGAGCATGACCTTGTAATTTTTTTGGGCTGCTCAATATAATTCACTCACAATTGTGAGTATTGCAAAAATAATAAAATGTAAAATAGCCTAAAGTAAAGATGTATGCATGGTCCCCAACTTTAATCATTTGTCTAAAGTTGTCCATCAAAGGAGTGAGCTAATGCCACATTATCATGTATTGTTGTGTCGTTACAACGTCTCCATTTGGTGTGTTGGCCCTTGTGTCCCTTCGTAACCCCCTTTTCCATAAGCCCAACAAACAATAATCCACTTGTCCATCATGGCTCACTTCACGCTCTGTTGACACAGTTGCTCACTTTTTCTGTCACATAGCTAGCCATATCCTACATATATTATCTTTTCCAATCCAATTGTTGCATTCATCGACACATTTATCATCAACATTTTCTTTGAAAATATGACATATTCTCACATCCGGCACACCTAACTCAGATTCCATTGACCATATATCCAGAGTTCTAGGTCGTTAGATGAGGAAAACTTGGTCTAATGATGATGATCAACATTTCTTTGGTACAGAACAACGATATCTTAGTGAAATTGATTAGGTCAAATAAAGCGTTCTATCTTCTCTCTCTTCCAAATATGTACCTAAAATAGATGTCCTAAGGTACCCCCCACACAGAGTGGGGTAATCGTAGAAAAGGGAGGGATAGGATTGATGTGACATGCTTTGTGTCGCACACGTGCGAGTGGGTGGGGGTTAAGTACAACTAGAGGGAAGAGGGGGTAATTTATAACAATTACCAATTTACCTCCCCCCCTTCTCATGGGGTGCCCTATATGAACTGAAGGAGGACTATGCCATGACTTTTGCTATAATCATTCGTGTAGTTAGCTATGTGATGAAAGCTATAACTGCTAACAATAAATTGACTATCCAAGCTCTATTCTAGCCCATCAAAAGAATGGCCTACCCCACAGCAAGTGAACCCATTGAATTTCTTCCATGAGCATCATTAAAGATATTGGCATTTACCACACCTACTTACCAAAGAAAAGATTATGGTATTCTAGTGTGCAATGACATCTCCATGGGTGATTTTGCATCGTATCAAAACCTCAAAACCTCGGTGATTTAGTGCAGAGGCTATGCTATAATAATTGTCCGGCTTAAGACCCACCCTTGTGCTTGCTCTGATTGTCTTAGAGCCTATTTCCATGCAAAAAGTGATTAAATACTATTGACGTTTTATAAATGTCCACATATAGAAATCTTCATGATCAACTTCAAACTTTAGCCGGTTGGTTTTCCCCTCCCTGTTGGTCATTGGTGGTCATGAGTGATAGAAATGAACTCTACATGTGGTCAAGGCATGTGACCACCCGAGACCACAAATGAGCATGTGACCCGTGTACAAATGGCCCAAAGACATGAAGACGTTTCTAATCCAAAGACATGAAGATGTTCATTGTGTCACATTCATGCCTTTTGGAAAACGCATGGTCCCCAAACCTCTTTAAATTAGCCGTGATCTTTGATGATGTGATACATGAACAAGGGAAGTTCGATATAGAGTCCAAAACTAAACATCTTAAAATGTCTGTTTTAGTTTTTGGGTTTTTGGCAACACCAAATGGGTCAACCGTAAAAGTGGTCCATTTTTTGCCCTTTGAACAAGATGAAGCCTCATGTGTTCAAAGGGAAAAAAAAATGGACCACTTTGAACAAGATGAAGCCTCACGAGACGTGGAGGTATTGGCTTTGACAGGTGTTCGAGATGTAGAATTGCTAAGGAAGATTTTCCCCACTTATTCTTGGAATGCTCGAGAGTTAGAGGACTGGCAGGGAAAGTATGAAAAATGATTCGGCTCTCCAAGAATGATCTCCTCTTTGGAGGGAACGAAATTGAAAGCTTGTCGGTCCTCTTATGTACTCAGGTGGTTAGGTTATGGTATTGTCAACATATTTGAAAGGTCAAGAATGGTCGTGTGTTTGTCAAGGATCTCTCAAGAGCCAGCTATGTAGAGATCATCCAAGATAGCAATGTTATTATCCAGGGGATTGAAAAAAAAAGAACCTCTGACAAATGGAGTGGATAACTCTTAGCGTTAGGGCCATAACATCTTGAGGGTTGACTGCCAGTCTTCAATGGAATATATGTGGCCACGGCTCGGATTGAGCATGGTGCTGATGAAAAGGATTCTCTTATTTTAATATAACTTCTCATATATTGTGAGATTTACTTACATATATATGTGTGTGTGTGTGTGTGTGTGTGTGTGTGTGTGTATATGTGTGTGTGTGTGTGTGTGTGAAGCCTCACATGGCCAATCAAAAACAAAATTGGAATACAGGTCACACATGAGGCCCTTGCGTAGAAGAACTTTCCACTAACCCAAACATAAGACACCACAATAATGTGGGGGCCTTTAGCACTTCCTTTCTTTTTTAAAGCATTGCAAGAAACAGGAAGAACCAACATGCACACAAGTTGTTAGATTTTGCTACTTTAAATACGTATGGAGGTCTAGGAATAATCGTGTTTTCAAAATTGATCTCTCGACTCTACTAACTTCCATGAGATTATCCAAGAAAGTAGGGAAATGATGATTGCTATCACAAAAAGGAGGAGCTCTACTGAGTGGATCTAAGCGATACAAGCGATCACAACTCACTCTAGTTTACATTTAGAATGTTAGTGAAACAACCAGCTGGAGGGTGATGCCCAACATTGTACCTATCACAAGAAATTCTCTTATGTTCTCTTTTAAAAAAAAACACTTTGTAGTATTATTGGTCCTTCAAGGCAGGATTTATGCTTGAGGTAGATTGTACATCTTTTTGCATCTATATAATATATAAAAGAAACAGGGATGGAGCTCTCGGGGCTTGCAAATGCTTACAGCCAGGAGACATTGCTCTACTTTTCACCTTTCCTTGCTTGTGTGGCTTTGCCAGCACAACACACACTAAACAACCTTAAGTCTCCATACGGGCCTCAAGTCAATCACCTACAACTCAAGATGGACGGTTGTACCACTCCTTCAAATAGCTTATCTTGAGTCACAGGCTGACAATCCATCTGCAATTGTATTGTTGTATTTGCCACTTTGGTGCACTCAAAAATCCTCCATTTAGAATCAGTCTCCATACGGGCCTCAAGTCAATCACTTACAACTCAAGATGAACGGTTGTACCACTCCTTCAAAAGCTTATCTTGAGTCGCGGGCTGACAATCTGGCTACAATTGTATTGTTGTATTTTCCACTTTGGTGCACTCAAAAATCCTCGATATGTAGGAGAATCAGTTGGCTATTGATTTGATGAGAGATCCATTGTACAAGCCACCTTCAGAGGCTGCAAGAGGGTAGCATCAAGGTGCTGGAGAGGGCGTCAAAGTAGAGCAAGAGAAAATGTCAATCATAGTAGAGGCATCAGCAACAATAGAAGAGCGACCACAATGAGTAAGAGACAAAAGTTGTTGTACTTGAATTCAGAGAGGCGGTGGCAAGCAAAGGCCGCAACAAGTTGTAAAGATTGTATCAAGGCTGCCCGACTAGCTGTGATGTAATGTATGGTGCACAAAGGCAGACACCTCACCAATCAATCGAAGCATATGATAAGGACGTTTGTAGTGTCAACACCACAACTATGAATCGTGATCATTAGGACACGAGATGTTGTAGGCTACGATATCTGACATCAATGCCAACCATCCCTGTCTTGATGTCAACCTTGCCTTTACATGTACCTAGCTAGGCTACGACAACTTCCTCCCTCACCTTATTCTCTACCTTTAGTAGCAATATCACAAGCCATCCCTCCTACATTCCCTCCACTACCTTGGCTTTTCTAGCAACCTGCTAAACATGAGTAATCCTTTCGGAGCTTGGAGTTCTTACTAAGGTCAAGCACCTTCTACTTGGCTACAATCCTACTGTACTTTCCCTTTCAAGCCCTTGACCATGTTGGTACATGCAAAGTTGGTCCAAGCTAGAAAGTGTGCCATGCAGTCCTATGGGTGCATAGAAGTGCTAGACAAAGGGTTTAAGTAGGTATGAAGGACCTGACAAGCAAAGGATAATGGAAATGTATGTCTAATGTGGTTTTTAAGGTTGAGAAGGCCCCAAAAAGGGCCAATTCGGATGGTAATTCTAAGTGTCCAAAGTGCATGGAAGGTACCCTCAGATGTAGTGCTCGAGATGCTCTAGAATCACGTCCGAATGGCTCGTGAAACAGAGCCATGGTGTGAAAGTTATGCCAGTCCAAAGTTAGAAGGCTTTGTAGATCCTCAACGAACATTGTAGGTATCGGTAGCTGGCTAGATCTAGTGCGAGTGGATAAGACTGCACAGCTCACGTGGTGGAGCATGTTGGTTTTCTTGAATTGTCAATCAAAGCTCTAGAAAGAAAGTTATGGCTTGTGGAAGGTTTGTTGGGGGTGTGTGTCGGCTTGGTCGCATAGGAGTCGTGCCATCTGACATTTTTTTGGGTTTGACCAGGATCTAGAGGGGGATAGACATCAAATGAGATTAGCAAGAACTACGAGGTGTCAATCAGACTTCTAATGGAGAAGATAGTCCAATTTGAAGTTTGGGTGCAGTTGCTCAAAGGAGAATGTCTGATGGTTTTTTCCTTTTTTCATGGCCTCGGTTGGCAGGCGTGAAAAAGTGGGAGTGCAGCGGGATTTTTGTGGGTCAAAGCCACCAAGGTGAATCTCTAATGGTGATTCACAGCTCGATAATTGGATAGGTGACTAGGGACCTAGAAGCAATGCGATTTGGCACTAAAGGTGGTTTTAGTTTGGAGTCCAAGGAGGTTTTTGGAGGTTTATAAGGTTGGGCTGCTCGAAAAGCGCCATGTGGAATTTGGATTGAACCCTTATGCAAAGTGGAGGCTCAGTATGCTATGGTATAAGTCCAAGAGTGTGACTACATTAGGGGTATCCAAGTGAGGGAGAGATCCCCTCTCTCATAGACATGGCTTTGGAAACGGGGAAGGGGGTACACACCCGAAACACAACCAAATGCCTCTCTACAACCCAGGGTAAACACAACAACCCAAGCCACTGGGATTCACCTTTACAATTCACACAATTTCACTTGCACACACTCATTACTAACACACACACACACACGCTTTATAGGAATCTCCAACACCTGCCTTGCGAGATCCTGGTGTGGTGAGTTGAGAGTGTGTCTCTCCTCAATGGGTTGATGAAAGTGGGTGCTAGCTCTGTATATTGACCTCTCTTCATCTTGGTTTGAGGTATGGCAGCCATGTTGTGTGTGGTTCCCTTTGGTGCAGCTGGTCAAGGGTAGACTATGCGCTGCAATTCCTTGCTTGTACATACGCAAAAGGGTAAGGTTTTCCCCAAGTTTTCCATCACATTTCCTAAGTTTTTTTGCTGAAATTTGTGGGTTTTCAACGTGAGATTGATTTGGATGGGTTTTGGTCAAGCTATGTGTATATATAGGAGTGCCTATGGAGTCTCTACTAGCACATGGAAGGGCGCTTGAAACGAAGTGAAGCTCTTGTTTTTATGAGGAAAAATGCATTGTTTTTCTTTAATTTTTTCCTTTGGTTTTCTTGGCTCCCTTGCTTCCTTTAGTGCATCCAAGTATAGTGGGAGTTGTAGCAGTGTAGAGGGAAGCTAGTCGGGACTGAGTGCAAGTGAGGCTATCAAAATTTGTGAGAGAAGATCAGTCCATATTATCTTGAGAGATCTATACTCTTCATCCTATTTTCTTGGTGTTGGTTTGAGGTGTTGTAGAGGCCAGCCCCCCAATCCTTCACATAACCTGGTGCCCCCACGGAGGAGAAGAGAATCCTTCTAACAGGGTTTTGATCTATAGATTGGCATCCATTTGAAGATCAACTCAAGGCCTATGCCGGGATATGGGTATGAAGTCTTCAAAGGTGATAAAGGAGAATATGTGGACGAGTTCATCCAAAGGATCGAATTGATTGATGATTGAAGAGCAATAGGGACGATTGGCGAGTTAGATACTTAAAGGTGAAGCACGTGAATGGTATGAAGATAGGCTTGAAGGTGATCTAAAGGGAGATTGGAATCTTCTTTCTCATGCCTTGAGAGAAGAGTTTGAGAAGGGGGTGATCCCGAGTATTTGTGGAGAGAGCTAAGCAAGCTGCAACAAGGAGAACATGAAGACATCAATGTGCACATAAACAGGTTTGAAGCTTGTTGGAGAAAGATCACAAAGAGACTTCAAGAGAATCAAATTCCCCTTGATTTCTTGATGAAAAATAGTTTTGTGGTTCTCTTACATCAAAGAATTAGATACAAGGTGGAGCTCAAGGACCCAAGACCTACAATGGGGCAGTAAAGGTTGCTAGAGAGCAATGTAGAAAGAAGGTGAGAAGGCATGAAATGGCAAATAGGGAAAGAGAAGCAAGTGTACATCAAAGGGATGGTTATGTATCAAGGAATAATGTGGTCGAGCCTTTGCCTTTGGATATGCATGTTGAAAGGGAAATCCATGTAGAAGCTCCAAGAGTGGACAATAGAGGAAAGGAATTCTTCCAACAAGACACTCAAAGATTGACAAAGCAAATAGGAAACCTCAACCTTGCTATGCAAGCTATCCAAAAACAAGTAATAAGACCTCAAGGAGAACGGCCTCAAAGGAATAAAGGTGATAATGTGATGTGTTACAATTGTGGGGAGAGAGGGCATATATCGCCCAATTGCAATCAATCAAGGAGAGAGCCAGGAGGTATATATCCTATCATACAAAGACAAATAGGTAATGAAGGCAATGTCAATGGAAATGTGCAACCACTCCAAGGTCAAGGACATGCACAAAAACAGGGACAATATCAAGCTCAAGCACCTCCACAGTTTAATGTAGGAATTTTTGAGACAGTTGAGGAGGGAGATGAAGATGATGAGGTTGATGTCTTTGCAAATAAGAGAACAAGGGCACTAAAATCAGGGAGTGAAGGAATTTGCAAAGCGGAAAGATCAAGGAAAAAGCCAAGGAGAGATGTAGATAAATGTTGGCGGATACGCCGCGACGGACGTCAGCACAGCGAGAACTCACCTAACAATATTTGTCAGCTAAGGGCAAAGCTCGACCCGCAGGCACGTGGAAGAAAGCATAGGGTGTCAACCTACGCTCGATCGACTATTGACTACTTCCTACAGAGGTCTCTACCCAATGTCTAAGCTACATCCTTCAAGAGTATATAAGAGGAGATTTCCTACAACGCTTTGAAGAGCCAAATATCCATCAAACGATCTCGAAACGCTACGGAACTTGAAGGAAACCCTATTAACACCAATAGGTTGCTCTCCCTAAGGTCCATGAACCAAAACCCCAACCCTAAACACCCGGTGCAAAATCACGTAGGATGTCTCGTCGAAATTTACAGGTCGACATTTTTGAAAACTAAAGTTCCTAATGTGTAGCTCTACTCATGCGAACGCGTGGATATACTGAAATACAAAAACGGATAACGTATGCTCACTGAATCACCAGATATAGCTCGTGGGTCGAGCTCACAAAGCCAGGCCGTACACCTGCAATGTAGGTGTTGGCGTGTAGCTCTCTTCGGGGGCAACTTGCTGCACTTCTCCGCACTCGATTCCAACCACCAGTGCGCACGTAGCGTCAAGATAAAACTCTCACTCTCTCTCGTACACAGAGTACGCTCAACTCACACAGACAAAAAACTTCTAAAAATGACAAAGGGTCTTTTGCATTAAGGTCAAAAGTTATAAATACCTTACAATCTCAAATCCCAATGTTCCAATTTAACCATTTACTCAGTCTAAATGTCAAAAATGGGATACAATTTGGAAGCTTCTGCAAGCCCCACTATTTACAAAGGTGAAATGACGGTTTCTTCTCAATTAAGGAATAATTACAAAGGAAATTAATATCCCGTCGGGCAATCATCCTCCATTGGGTGTGTCCAGCCGCTAACACTCCCCCCCTCCTAGATCATGTCATCCCCGACATGACAGTAGAGCTGCTTCTTCAATGGAGGCTTTCGTGCATCTTCAGAACAGACTCATACCGTGCATGCTGAGCTAGTATTGTAGGGCCAAATATTTCTGTATCGATGGTGAAGAAACCGGTGTAGAAGGATTCTTTAAAGGCCTAGAGATGATATGAAGGAAAAAACATTATTCGCTAATAGAGGGCATGTATCACCTCATGGGAAGGCTGAGCAGACAGTTCATATGCACATCTATATGTGTCTTGGAAGAAGAATATGTTGTCTGTTGCCTGTCTAGGTTTAAAGATTTCAAAAACTGCCAGAAGGGTTTTACAGATTTTCCTGAGCATGATGCAAGATAGGTCAGGTGAGCCAGTGAACAATTTAACGGCGCCCGTTAGGGTTTTCACCATGTATTGCTCACTCATTATCTCACCTGCCTTCAAGCCTGGCAGCTTTGGGTAGTTGAGCCGCGTGGGGTGGCTTTTCTTCAGCAGCTCTTGTTCTTTCCAGGTCCGCAGAGGGGAAAAGCTAAGGTTGTCTCTGATTATTTTAGGCACCTCTATCAGATGTACTAAATAATGAGGGTATTTAGTTAGCCATGCCTTTCTCCATTTTGGCTGAGAGTCCACAATAAGCTTAACACCTTCTTGTTTGGAGATATATTCTTCGTATAGTGGCACTATCGGCTCCTCTTTAATCCTCTTGTTTATTGTAGCAGCTTCATATTGAGAAGAGGATATGGGAGAGAAGCTTGTAGCCATTCATGTCACATGACATTTGCATCTAACTTCTGAATGGTCATAGACTTCAATACCCTCTGCTCCCACTCCATTGCTTCTCTGGCGGTGTCTTTTATTGCCGCTTCTATTGCCTTTTGTAGATTTTCTTCTTCTTCTTGTGTGAGATCCCAGGGCTCCTGGGATGGTCCTACAAGGATGTCCTCTTGCATTGTGGTGTCCATTGGATCTGACACATTGTCTATGTCAATTACTTCTATTGTTGTTGAACATATGCTCAAGTGTGGCTCTTCAGTCTGCTGTTGGCCTTTCAGCTCATCAATTTGCTTTTGATATGCTTTCTTTTCCTGTTCAGCTTGATCCCCCATGTTCACTAAGAGGTCGTTCAATTCTGCATTGGCTTTTCAGACTCTTCTAGCTTCCTCTTGGTGTCTTCATTTTCTGTTTGCATCCTTTTTAGATCCTCGTCCATCTTCTTTTTCAAGGCTTCTAGCTCATCTTTCATGGCCTTGTTCTCATCTTCCAGACGGCTTTGCATCACTAGGGAGCCCTCGGCTAGCATCAATCTTTGTCTCTTCTCTAGTGTCAACTCCTTTTGGAGTTCCTTCATCTGTTCTTCATATACATCCTTCTCTGAAGAAGTGCTAGTGGAGGTAGCAGCTCTAACTCTGGCCGGAGATGCCCTTAGCCTCTGGATGGTCTGATCTTTCACTTTTATTTGATCTTTTAGTTCTATCACTTCATCCTGGCTTGCCTCATGTTCTAGCTCAGCTTTTTCCTTAGCATTCCTCAAAGTTTCCACTTCTTTGGACTCGTCAGCAAGCTGGAGTGTCAAGTTGTCCCTTTCCTTCTCTGCATCTGTCAGTGATTTGCTGATTTTCTTGTACTCCTCCTCATCTCTTTGAAGCTTTTGGTCTGCTGCCTCTGACTCTGTCTTTCCATCTCTTGGTATATTTTTAGTGCCGCGTCTAGATCGGCTTGCAGCTTGGCTTGCTTCTGTGTGTTCTCTTGGTCCTGCTTTTGCAGCGAGTCCACCTCGGCTTTGATTTGAACTTCATTTGCTTTGAGATTATCAATTTCACTCTCAGTGGCCATAGACCTTGCTCTGAGCCCAGTGAGTCTTTGCATCACTTCATCCCAATCATTGGCTTGTGGTTGTAAATCCACTGTATCTATGGCCATTTTCTTTAACTCCACAAATCGAGGGCTCATCATATATTCTTTGGGCCTGGTGCTAGAGAACTCAAAAGCTGCATTAGCTGCCTCTTCTCGAGAGTATCCATCAACTACTAGACCAAGAAATATTCTATAGTTTTTTTATTCTGGATCTGGCTTCTCATCTTTTGGTTCAACTTCTGCCTTCTGCTCTTCCTCTTTTTTCTTCTCTTCCTTGGAGTCTTGTTGCCCATCAGATTTGTCCAGCTGCTCAGTTTGTTGGGTTTGAGGAGGACTAAGAGGAGACGGTGATGGTGGAGGGCTGGATTCTCGGCTTGATGGTGGGGTTGGTTGCTTCTTCTTGAAATCCCGATCCGCCTTTGTTTTCCTCTCTCTTTCTTGGCCTTCCTGCTCTTATAGCAACTGCCGTCGCACATCATCAACTTCTTCTTCGGTAAAAGGTTTGTTAGGGATATTCTCAGTTGTGGCATCTAAGATCTCGAAATTCTTGATATAATCTTCAAACCGATCCCTTTGAGTTCTTCGAGATGATCTAGACATAGCCTCAAGTGATGGCTTCCATAACTCTCTTAGATCCCCTTTTAGCGCTCTCTCAGCTCTGAAACTTTCCATTAGTCTTTCTAGCCTTGCTGCTTTCTGTGACTTTGTTTCCTTTATTGGCACCTATAGAGTTTCTTTCTTTCCCTTCTTGGGCTTTGGCGGCTCTTCTAGCACTGTCTCTAAACGGTGCTTCAACCTTGTGGCTACCCTTGGAGCCTTAGGAGGCTCTTCTTCTTTGTCTTCCTTCAGCTTGAGCCAATCATTTTGGGAGGAAGGTAGAGGCCAATTTCCCTTGGCATGCAATGCTCCATAGATGACTTAGGTTATCAGCCCACCAGACACAATATAAGTGGGATTTTTGGTCCCCATCTTCACAAGGTTGTCGTGAAGGTAAGCGGCATAGTTTATCTCCTTCGGTTTGCTCTTCTGCATTGCCCAGGTGAAAGTGGTGGCAATAGATCCAGGTGGAATCCTGTATTTCTGTGGCCGCTTGGTACACATGTGGAGTACTGATTCTATAGTTGGCTCATGATAGCCACCTTCGGGTTTGCAATATCTTCAAATGTATAGTTATTCTTCTTTTTCGAGTAGACCTTAATGTCATCTCGCCTCTTAGTCACATTGTCTCCTTCGTTAGAGATGTCAAGTGCTGTTGCCACCACTTTCTCTATGATGACAATCATTGTATTAGGCTTGCCTTGCAGATCTGTAACTCTGGCTATACCGTCCTCTTTGATTGTGGTGACAAATTCCCACACTCTTTTAACATCAATCCCTACTGACAAGGCTTCAAAGTAATTGTGGCGATCTAGTTTCTCCAAGTAGTCCCCCATCTTGCTCCTGACAAATTCATTGAGCTCTTGAGGTATCATGGGTAGCTCCACTGCATTTTCCTCCGGATCTTTAAACACTCCTTGGTAGATTCTCAGATCATTGGTTTCTAGTAGGTCATCTTGAATCCAAGTGCTTGTGGACTTCAGGTTCCCTCTGGGATAACAAAAGGCTCCACTTCTTCTAGGTAGACCTTGATAGTCATCCTCTTCTTCTTTGCAGGTGACTTTGTGGCTGCCATGGATCCTGTTGCACTCAGTAGTCCAAAGTTAGCGTTTTTTACAGATTAGCTGATAAACTGAGTTTTGACTACCCAAATGACTTGAAAATTGAAATAAGAACTCAAAAGGGACTAGGGAAACCATGCATGTGCCCACAATAGATTTTTGGCTGAAAAATAAGCATGTAGACATCCTATGTGTAGGATGTCTACCTTCTCTGATTTTGATGAAACTTGACAAGCTTGTGGCCCTTGACTTGTGCAACATGGCTATGTACTTGGAATTTGGTTTGGACATCAAAAAGTGCAATTTTGAGTAGATTTAGGCTTTTGGCTCACAAATTGGGTAAGATGTCCTATATGGATGGCAATTGATATTCAATTGGGTTGAAATTTGATATATAGGCTTCTTATACCATGTAAAAGACTCCCATGAAGTCAATTCCTGCACAGAAGGTCAATATGACACTGGAGACATCCTACGCGTAGGATGTCTACTTTCTCAAAATGACTTGATTTTGGTTTTGTGGGTAGCCCTTAGCATATAGAACATGGCCTTGCTCTCAGATTTTGATTTGGATAGGCATTGGTGTTGTTAGGAGCATGTGTAGTGTTTTTAGGCTCATAAAAGTGCATCTTTGAGGTTTTGGGGCCAAATGTGATGGGTCTGGCTTGAAATTTGATATATGAGCTTGTGAAGATGTTATTAAGATATCTGGAACTCAAAAACACCAGCTGGAGGTCAAATAGAACATTTAGACATCCTACGCGTACGATGTCTATTTCATTAATTTTCATATCTGACCCCACAGTTAGCTTGGCAATGTGCTAATGAGTATATTGTGCAAGTTTCCATGTGATTTGGACTAGTTTTGGTAGGTCTATGACCCATTATTTCCTCTATGCTCTGACTTTCCGTTTTTTGATGCATATGAGGTCAACTCTTGTCCAAATGCGATGAAACTTGATGGCTACTATGTATAGGCTATGTAGAAGCTGTGTATGAGGCGAGATATTGAGTTTGGTGCCCAGACATGGCCTTGAGACATCCTACGCATAGGATGTCTCCTGATGAATTTTTTATGAGAAATGCTACTAGTATATGCCCTGAGCCTCCCTGAGTCCCCTTTAAACCCTATTTCAATAAAAAAAGTCAAAAAGATAGATAGAAACTCCCTGTTTGGCTTTCAGAGACTCTGAGTCGTTTTCTGACTCTAGGAGTGCTTTTTGGCAATGAAATTAGGCTTGATGTTAGTCTCCATAGCTTCATGGTTCCTTGGGGATCGTTGCCATATGGTTTTTGTTGGCTTTGGCTTCACCGGAGCTCCGTTTGGTGATTTGTCGCTTTGGAAGCGCCTGTGGTTGCGTTTGCATGCCGTCGATGACTTGTGGTGGTCTACCACCATAGGACTTGGTTGTTGATGGTTTAGGAAAGCCGCTCGTGAAGTTTGGTGGCAAACGGACATCTGGTTTGGCCGTGAGAGCCAGTTGACACTTTGTGTGTCTGATGCCGTTTCTGAAGCTTTGTCCCGCTTCGGGTCGCCTTATGGCCATGTGGGCTATATAGCCTTGTAGAGCATGTCGAGATGCTCCTACCCATGAGTTTTGGTAGCATTTGGGCGACTTTCCACCGATTTACCACTTGGTGGCCTCTTGCAGGGCTCTAGATTTTAGGGTCTTTTCCAATGGTTTTTTGCCGCCTTTGTGCATTCAAGAGTGGTCTTCTATGCTAGGGTAAACCCCTTATGAAACCTTACTGCTTTTGGGTTAGCCGTTAGGTGGCCACCTCTACCTGTAGGTCTCTACTACCCGTTCCCCGTGTGAACCCTACACTAGTTTTCGCGACAAAACATCAAACATACGCGAAAATCTTAAGGTGTTGAGCCTACCTCTCATATCTGGAGCCTGTTCGGTGGTCGTGTGCGTCGTAGAAGTAGCTGGAAGTCCGGTTTGCTCTAGGTGGCAAGAGCTCTCTCTCAAGAAGGAAATGGTAGAAATGAGCTCTAAGTGAAGTGAAAAAATCTTATAATGGGGGTCCCCGAACCACTTTCTATGAAATTTGACATGTGCTCCCAACTTCTTGCGAGATGCGGATTAGGCTCGAAAAGTTCTTGATTTGGACTCCGTTTGCCGAGTTTCCAAGAAATTTGACGTTTCGGTCAAAATCTGGCCAAAACATGCCTTCCGCTCCATTCACATAATTGCACCCCCATTGTACCATAGGTTGTCTTCTAGTCACTGATTATCCCATATTTTTTGTTTTTCATTACGACCGTATTTCACCTGCTTTTTGAATTTTTTATGTCGATAATTAGTAAAATTCAAAAGAAAATAGGAAAATAAATCAAGAAAATCCCCAAAAATCACAATAGCTCAAAAACATCACCACAAAATACTATGTACACTCACATGCAATTTTTATGGCCGGATTTCTCCGTTTTACCAATATTTTGTCCGAAAAATGGCTATTTTTATATATATACACACACACCTAGAGGCCTAATTTGGCGTTTGGCCCCATATACTTGTAGATTCGTGATGTATAAGGGCATATGGACTTACGTTAGTCCATAAAATTTCGAAATCAAACAAAAAACTTTCAAAATAGTCAAAAAACATGCCCTTTTTTGCTCTTTTTATCTTCATTGGGTCCGAATTGAGAATGCCTCCGCCCCTCCTAGTCGGAGTCCTCCTGGACAACAAGGTATCGCCTCAGGGTATGTGCTGTGCATGGATTAAAAATTGTGCTAATGCGCGGCCTTGTAAGGTAGCCCTATTCGATGCATACTCAATCAATGCATGGAAAAATCAATGTTGTGCGAGAGGAGGGAATAAGCAAGATGCTTATTGGCATTCGACGTCGAGGTTTCCTGTTTGTTGTTGATTTGGTTGTCGGATTTTCTTTGCAAGTAAAAGTTGTAACTCTACAGCTCTTTGCTTGATCGTCTTTTTTGCAAAAGTTGCTTGGTTTGCCGCTATTTTCGATAAGGCCGTGGTTGTCTTCGTGGAGAGAATTGTCGTGGCTGGATTGGCCGTAGTCTTTTTCTCTTTTTCTTTCTAGTTGTATCTTTTTTTTGTAGGTTTATTGCCTCGTCCGTGGTCGTCATTGTTGTTCTGTTGATCGGCACCCACATAGATCGGTTTGTCGGTTTCATATGTAGTGAGTGTCTGCCGGCTGGTGTTGCTTGTACTGAAGGGAGTTCCTATTGCTGTGGTTTGGGGATCCAAATGCGAGTCGCATGTAAGTGGTTACTGAGAATTCTCTTTGGGATCCATATCTTTTTTACTCCCTTGGTTGTTGGTTTAACTGTGTTCTTCTGTTGCCTTCTGCTGTTGTATCGTGGTTTGTATGTCATGTTGCCTCTATCCTTCTGTACCCATACTTGTTTTTCGTGTGTTGCTAACCTTGATATATTCACTATTGTATGTGTTGTCTTATTTTGTAGTGAGCATGGTTGGAAGTTTCTTGGTTGTTCTCCATGGGTATCGTGTTGTGCTTTATTGGCACCCATCCTTTTTGTTATTTATCCAATGATGGTGGTGCTATCATCTGGTTCTTTCGGTTTGTCTGAGCAAAGGCTACCACCTGTTGTTCTTGTGCATGTTGAATTTTGACTGTATCTGAATTCCAATCTATCTGCACAGTATACTCTTTCTGCCAAGGTTGTCCCAACAACATGGGGTGTAGTGTGCTCACACCTCAACCACATAAAACTTGTGGGGGTCAAATTGATGTATCTATACATGCAATATTGTCCAGCCTAATGTTCCTAGCGAATGTGATGTACTACTTTCCAGCACTTGTGGAGCTGGATGTAGTTGATCTTCGGGCTTGAGCTGTTTATATAATTTGTAAGAGATCAGATTTGCTTGAGCTCCAGAATCAAGCAATGCCGTTGATTCAACTTGATTGCTACCCACTTTGACTGCAATTATTGGTTCCACTGTGTCTTCACCAAAATTCGTTAATTGAATAGCATTTATTCGCAATGGTGATCCACTTTGTTGTTGTTTTTGTCGTCGTAGAAGCCTTCTTTTTGCAATGCGTGCTTTTGCTTTTGCTTGTGCTTCTTCTCATACTCTCTGTTTCTCCTTCATCTGTTGTTTTTCTTGATGGATTTGTTGAAGCGTATCCTATGTTAGTGGTAAATGATACTTTTTTAACCGACACCCACTAATCCAATTTGGCATTTCTTCTCCTGCCAATGTAGCAAGTTTGACAGCTCCACTTTGCGATAAGTCACTAATCACAAAGGGTCCCATCCCTCGCTTTTTAAGTTTTTTGGCATGTTGATTCAAAGTATAAACAAGTACATAATCACCCGTTTTGAACTCTTTCGTACGCACATGCTTGTCAAAAAACTCTTTTTGTCTTCTCTTTTTAGCATAGATCGAAGCTACAGCTCTCAGGCAGAATTCATCTAGCTTTTCAAGATCATCTATTCTTGAAGAGAGCTCATGCTCTGTCCATTCTAAGAGTTTTGCTACTCGTAGAGTTGGAACTAAAAACTCTATGGGTAATATAGCGTTTAGACCAAACACCATGTTGTACGGTGTTGTTCCGCTTGATGTTTTGTAAGCTACCCTGTATGCCCATAGTGTCGAGTGTAATTGCTTGTCCCAGTCAGTCCTTGACTCTGAGACAATTTTAGTCAGAATAGTGCATAGTGTTTTATTTGTGGCCTCAACTTGTCCATTTGCCTGTGGATGATATGAAGCAGATTTTCTATGTATGACCATGAATTCCTCTAGTAGATATTCAATGACTGCATTAAGAAAACATGTTCCTCGATCAATGACAGTTTCTATTGGTAATCCGTATCGTATAAAGACATTCTCATACAAAAATTGTGAAGTGGTTCTTGCGTCTGGTTTTTGTGTTTCTTTGGCTTCCACCCATTTTGTGAGATAGTCCGTAGCCACAATGATATATTGGGTATGGGTGCGATATGCAGGGGGTGAAATAGGCCCCACAAAATCAATGCCCCATTTTGCAAATGCCCGTGCTCCCATCATTGGCCGTAGTGGCATCTCATCTCTCTTTATCGGCACCTTAGTGCGTTGACATGCGTCACAACGCTTTACAAACTCCTCGGCATACATGTGCAATGTAGGCCACCAGATTCCTGCGGTTAAGACAATTTTTGCCGTCTTATCGCCTGAAAAATGGCCTCCACTTATTTCTCCATGTACGTGTTCTAGAATCAACAGGTATTCTCTTTCACTTGCACATATTCTAAGTTGATTGTCCTTTCCTCTCTTGTAGAGTTGATTTCCAATTAAATTAAAGTCTCGAGCCTCCAACTCTATAGCCCTTTTTCGCGCTTTGGTTATGTTTTCAAGAAATGTCCTTGTTGTTAAGAAATCAATGATATATTGACTCCATGTAGGTGCAATGTTTACCTGAAACAATGTCGCGTGATCCACCGGTCGTTTGGCACTACATATAATACAATTTTTAACATAAGCATGTGTATCAGCATACATAGTTGGCTAATAAACTCCCAAGTGTTTCAATAATTGGTGTGTTTTCATTGTTGAACAATGAAATGCACAATCCTGGATGTGTGCTTCTTCAAGATAACACTCGGATTCCTCTGGATTTATACATAATTGTAGAATTTGGTCTGAGCCTAGATGATACAGTCGTCCTGCAATCAGCTGAAAGTTTTTTGATTGTCGAAATGTTTGTTGTTTGGATCTGTCTTCCTTGTTATCAAATCTACCTCCAAAGGAAAGAATATTAACAATTTCCTGAGACCATTTGGGTATCATTTCAATATTGAAAAGATAAGCATCAGGTATGTCATCGTCTACTGCTTTAGGAGCTTCCCCGTTTTGTAGCCTTGAAAGATGATCCGCCCGTAGATGAGTTTTACCCTTTTTTACTACCACTATGAAGTCAAACTCTAGCAATATAATAAACCAGCATACAATTCTCCCAGTATTGCATGGTTTATTACCAGATACAAAAGAGCTTGATGATCTGTGAAGAACACAAATTTGTTTGCAAGCAAGTAATGCCGAAATTTCTTTACAGCATAAATCATTCCTAATCCCTCTCTTTCAGTGGTGGTGTAGTACTTTTCTGCACTATTTAGCTGTCGGCTCGTATAACAAACTGGGAAGTCCATTGTTCCATCTCCAGGTTGAGCGAGAATACTCCCAATTGCATATGCAGATGCATCAATGTGAACATGGAATATCTTTTCCCAATCTGGTGCTTTGAGTACAGGTGCTGATACAAGATTTTCCTTAAGCTTTTGGAATGAAGTTTCACATTCCCCAGTCCAGTCAAAACTGACTAATAAGCGATACAGAGGTTGTCCAATGACTACATACATATATATGAATCTTCGATAATATCCACAGTGTCCCATGAAGGATTGTACTTGTTTGGCATTAGTAGGCCTGGGTAAGTCTACTATGACTCTAATTTTGTCTAGGGAAGTGGTTATGCCATTTCTTGAGACAATATGTCCTAAGATGCGGCCTTGCTAAACCATAAAAATACACTTTTCTAGGTTGAGACAGATTCAATATGTTCTGCACTTCTCAAATACCTTTTGTAAATGGTCAATATGTTCTTCTCTTATAAGAGAGTGGACACAATGATCATCCATATATATTTTTAAGAATATTCTCAGGTATTCTTTGAACGCATGAGTCATTAACCTTTGGAAGGTAGCTAGGGCATTGGTTAGGCCAAAAGGCATAACTCTATACGCATATATTCCCCACTCTGTGGAAAATGCTATTTTGTGTTGATCCTCTATTGCAATTGCCAATTGGTTATACCCCAAAAAACCATCTAAAAAAGAATAAGCCCGTTTTCCAGCCACTTTCAAGCACATGTTCTGTGAATCCGCAAGGGATAATTATCCCTTATTGTGGCTGCGTTCACTTTTTAAGGTTCTCACACACACACACACAACTTTTTGTTCTTTTTGGGGACAACCACAATGGGTGACACCCAATCTGTATGCTCGATTTCATAGATGAATTCAACATCCATCAGGTTGTCAATGTCCTCTTTGATTCATTTAGCGAATGTGTTATTAGATGTGTAAGGACCCTGTTTGCTAGGTTTGGCATCTAATTTCAAAGGAATTGTATGTTGGCATATTGATGGATCAACTCCTTTGAGGTCTTTGTAAGACCATGCAACACATCTTTAGACTTATTGAGAAGTTGTGTTAGCAGTTCTTCTTCTTCAGGCTCTAAATCAGTTGCTATATAGACAGGCTAAGGCTCTTCACCTGGCGCAGCGAGGTCTATCCGTTTTGCATTTTCTGGCCCATCGTAAGATTTCTGGTTTATTCTTTCCCTTATTGGTGGTGTCATTATGATTTTTCGGTCCTGGATGGTGAATTTTTGATAGTGGGATGGTACATTCATGTTTCCTTTTTCTGACTCCTCCTTACCATATTCACTTTCTCCCTCAGTAGTCTATACCTCTCGTAATGACCGTTTAGTTCTTGTGGTATTTCTCTTTACGCTCCATTTTGGTCCACTCTGGACCTTTTGTCTTTTTCTGTTTTGATTGTTGATATTTTCTTGATTTTGTTTCTCTTTTAGTCTTCCGTGCTTGTTTTATTTCCTCATGCATCCTTTCCTTTCGAACTCTTGAGAATCTTCCTGATATTTGGTCTTTCACACAATTCTCTGCCTTGAAAAGCATTAGATAGTGAGTTTTATCTTTTATCCTGGGCATCAGGTTCTCTCTAATTTTGTTTTCTGCTCTTTTTTTTCTATAGTGTTCCTGGCATCTAGGGTGTTGATTTGCAAAATCATAAAACTTGATATTCGCGGTTGTCTCCCCACGCTCGCATGAGCTGTCTGAACACTCGTTATCTACATCGTTATTTAACTCCAGATGCTCAGAGGAGTCATAAAACTCTTGTTGTTCTGGTGATTCTACATTCTCATCTCTTGCTGGTATAAGGCTTACCATGTAATATGGTAGCACATCATAGCCATCCTTATCACAAAATTTTGTCGTTGGGCTATCTGTAATGGTACAGACATCCAATGTTACTAGTATGTGTTCCCATTCCAGGGGTTCTGAGGCATCTTCGGGACAAGGTTCTAGAATGTAATCCTTGTACTCTATAGCTCTTTCTAAGATGCATTCCTCTCTTTTTAAGCTCCCACGATGTGAAGCTCCATACATCCATATATCTTTTTTCTACCCTAACCATGCTAGGAGTTCGGACCCTGCCAATGTAGCTGAATCAAACTCTTCCACAGGTGTCTGGTTCACATCCTTGTAACTATGGTCTTTTAGGTGTATTTTGGTTGTAGTCTCCCCATGTCTAAGGTATATGTGGTCATAACCCCAATTCTGGACCATCTTTAATTGTCTCATGAATGGTCTTCCCAAGATGATCTCGTAATTGTGCTTTTTGTTGAATTCAACTATTGCAAATGTATGCTCATACTCGATTCCGCAAGAGATGACAATTACTTTTTCTAAAAGTCCTAGAGGCTTTTCCATGAACCCATCTGCCAGTTGCAATTTCATTATGGTAGCTCTCAAAGCCGGTTTTCCCCATTTTTTCCAGATTTCTTTGGTGGCGATAGAGACTCCTGCTCCACTGTCAAGAATAGCTTTGGAAACTACTCCTTGGAATTCTACTGGTAGTGTGGTATTTCCATCTTCTCCCTCGCAATATTCTCTAACCTTGTTTAAAGTTGCTGGCCTAGTGTTTAGTTGAGGCTTGTCCAATTCTCTGATCCCTTCTTGAAGCTTCGAGGTAGGGTCTTCTACTCCAAATTTTTCTAAGCATTTGCCTACGGTGGTCCACATGTTTAGTCGTAGCCTCAGGAGTTCGGCTAACGTGATTGTGCATGCCACAGGGGTGGACAAAACCTTAATCAAACCCTTGTGAATTCATCACTCTGCTGGAAGAAAGTCTTTGTGATGGGATTGCTCTCACCTCAGACTTAGCTTCATACTCCCCTAGGTAGGAGGGTAGAGTTTTTAGTGAGTTTGGTTGGTTGTGCCCCGAACTAATTGAAGGGCCTGGTCTCCCCCTTGTGAATGCATATCAAAGTTCATTTGTGATCTTGCCTCAAATTCTTCAATGGGAGGTAAGATCTCATTTTCCTCCTTTCTCGTGCTATTTATTTGGTGGCTCACCCTATTAGCATCATTTGCTTCCCGGATTTTCTTCCACGGGTCATCTAGACTGTTACAAACTTTACTCATTTCTACCAATGTTTTAGACTGGAAACCATCAATTGTCTCATCTGTCATATTTGGCACTATGATAGGTTCTCTCCTAGACTCAGAGGCAGTTGTGAGTTTCTCCTTTGTGTCTACTGGTTTCTCTAGAGTTGGTTTGATAGGGGTTGGAGCTGGTACCTCGTGCCAACTTACAGGTTTTCCAAGCGGGTTTTCTATCAAGGATTGGGATGTTTCAATCATCTTTCGACACATTTTCAACCTCTGTTTTTCTATTTCTTCATATGGATAAGTCATCTATCTTTGCTCTTGGGTTTGGTTGTTTTTGAATCTAGCTTCGTATGCTTTTAAAAGTGCGTCCAACTTCTCATTTACTTTTTCTACCAGCACTGATCCTCCCAATCCTGCACTTTTGGATTCTACTATTTCCTTGGGTCCTATTGTTGCCGCAGTGTGTGAGCTTAAACTAGTTAGATCCTCTAACTGCTCTACTCTATCCTTTGTGTGTTTTAACTCCTCGGATAGAGCCGTTTGCTCTCGTTATCTCCTGGCTTTCATACGCGCCTTTCTAGCTTTCCAAGTGCTTCTCTGATTGGCTCATGTCACTGCCTGAATAGGTATTACTGTCTCATTTTCTGACCCTCCACTGGAAGGTACTGTTTCCAGCATGTTCAAAGTAGTATTTTCTTCTTTGATCGGGTTCTTAGGGAAATCAAGAATCAAGTGAGTAATTCCACACTCGGTGCAATACGTGTTGACTCTAATGATTTCATCATGAGAACAGTCTCTTAGCCAACGGTCTCTACCACACTTGTAGCAGGGTACCTTAGGCTGTTGAGGTGCTCCTTGAGCTCCTCTTTGTTGGTACGCATGCCTCTACCCACCCATGCCTCCGTTGGCTATGAACAACAGTGTTCGTTTATCCAAGCTGTATCTTCCTTCTCCTGCTACCTCTGCAGCTGTTGGGGGTCCTGTACTTCCAATCATGCTCCAAGGTTCTGGCATTGTGGGTTCTTTCGGTGGGTAATAGACCGGATTTTTCGCATATCCATTGGAATCTTTGTAATATGCATGCATAGGTACCAAAGCCTTCTCTTCTGGCTCGTTTACCATTGGTGTGTATCTTATGTCGATTGGTCATAATCCTGGTAGGGGTGGTTGTTGCCCCAATACTAGTTGTGGTCTTTCTACACCTATAGGTCCTGGTAGGTTGCCTGATTGATACCTAAGCGTCGGTGGAAGTTGAGGAGATGCTACATGAACCTGGGGAGCATATGGCCGCTCTCTCACATATCCCTTGTTATAATAACATTCCTCCGTCACATGGTTTGTCCATTTTTGTTGAATAGCACACCACTTTGGTTGTTTAGCCTGAGGCTTGGCATACATATTAATTTTTTTTAGCACTTCCTCCACAAGCTGCTCTTGGCTTACAACTACTTCTCCTTTCGGTTCTGTCTTAGCGGACTTGCTTCCACTTTGTTGTGAGGATGACTCGTCATCAAGATCCTTGAATTCACCCTCCTTGTAGACCGCAAAATTGTCTACAAGGTAAAGAGCCTCCTTAGTTAACTCATTTAACGTTGTGCTCCTCTTCATATGTAAGTCCTTCTGGAGATCTACGTTCCTTAGTCCTTGAATAAATATAAGCATAAGTCTGGACTGAGTTGGCAGTTCTTCCACAGGACAGAACTTCACATATCTTTTTAGTCGTAGGGCTGCCTTTCGCATAGATTCCCCTTCTTTCTGTTTGAATTTATGGATTTGTGAGTCTGTATTATGAGCTATCCCGCTTTGTGAGAATTCCTTAATAAACTCGTCAAACACCTCCTCCATAGACTCAAAGTCTCTATGCTCCATAGAGTCAAACTTAGTAGCGGCATCCTCTTCTAGGGTAAGTCCAAACCCTGCAAAACACTTCTTCAGCTCTAATTGCATGCACAAAGGCTACCACATGATCCCTAGAATCTGTGTTTCCCGTGTATTTCTTGTTTACCCATTTTTGCACCTGAGAAGGTCTAATTCTACGATGGTCTACAAATCTCATCATTGGTTCTCCTCTTCCTACTCGATATACCTCTGCTGGCCTTCGGTAGTGGGAGGGTTCCTCTCCCAGAGGTGCCCCTAAGCCATAATTTCTGATGGTTCTTGCAAGAGGTGGTTCATCTCTTCGAACTCATTCTATGGGTTGTCTTCTAGGCTGTGCCGACTCTTGAGTTTTTGGCTTACTCTCGCCTTGATACTATGAATAGAGTGGTGGTTCTTGTAAATCTCTTAGCCCTCATGCGGCTGGATAACCATCTCTATTTTGGTATTGTTCTAATGTCGCACTTTGTCGAAGCCATGCCTACAATGATGGTTGGGTTGCTTGTTGGTTCTGGTAGTTCAATGTCTGTTGTTGGTTAGAATGTGATGTTGCGTCGTACTCTTCTGAAAATGGATTTTTCGACTTGCTTGGGGTATAGGTGGACCTTGGTACTTCTTCGGGGACATATGTTGATGTTTCTGGAACTGTTGCCTTTTCTACCTCCTCTGGGAGAATTCGTTTGTATTCTCGCCCGTACCTATCAACAAAAATGATATCCTTCCCCTTAGCAATTTCATAAGAGAATAAGTAAAGAACCTTGTCTTCATTTGGGTAGGGTTCTTTGCATTAAAAATAAGAGACTACTCCCTCGCTCTCATGCTTGTAAATTCCCACAATCTCATTATAGGTAGAGACCCTGGTTGTTTTTTTATCATACATAAAAAGAGCTCCAGGTTGATCAATTTTTGGAAGCGCCTCTTGAATCTCTGAGACTATTTTTCCTTTTGGCACATTATCTCCATATCTGTTGTAATCCTCAGGGTCACTAACTATCAGATAGTGGTTCCCCTTTTTGTCTCGGAATCTATCCCCATCATCATAGACTCGAATTATCTCCAGTCTATGAGAAGGTCTTTCTTCTATACAAATACACTTGCGTCCCCGATAGTCACAATAAACTAGGGCTCCCCTAGAGTTTGTTCCTTCTAAGAAGATTGTAGTGAACTTGGCATCGTTTAAAGGGTTTTGGGAGGTACTTCCTCCTAGCATTGGTCCTTCGCCGGAGATTCCTCCTGGCTGTTGACTACCCATCATGAAGAAGGACTTATCAGATGAAGTGTCAGTATCACTACCCTCCTCAATGATTGGTGCTAATGGATCTAGCCTTGCCTGAGTTACACTCTTCTTAGTGGGCTCTACCCTGATCACCTATTGCCGCTTTTTGGTCTCTAGGAATGTGTCTTCCTAATCTTAAATTCATCAAACTTAGCAATGCAATTTATCAAAAATTCATCCACTCACCTGGCAAAGGATGAGTTTTCGCACTTCTTCTTGTCTTGCCACTGAATATACCTGTACACAAGCGTTTAATTTCAGCAATCGAATCAAATCATTTAACAGCTAGAGGTGGTCTTAGTAATGATTTGTATAACTGGAGGTTAACCTCAGCCACTACTGTACTTTATACACTTCGGATGTTCTTGATTTGGTCTGCTAATCTGGAACTGTACTTTACTCGAATGTTTGTCAGTTTAGAGGGAAAGTCTCAATTCCGTCTTTGCTCTGTCAAAAGGTCAAACAAGGTCCAATTTCACTTCTGAAAGAAGTTCTGGAACTCTTAAGTCAATTGGAACATCACTCTATGTCCACAATCAGATTTTGACTTCAATAAGCCCCTGTAGACATCCTACATGTATCATGTCTACCTGCTCTGTTTTGGATGAAATTTGCACTATAGATTCCCCTTGATATGTTGAGTCCACAGCTATTCTCACTTTTTGATTTGGACACCTATAAGCTGGTCAACTGATCAAAAATCTGTTTGAGCACCTTGATGTTGGTCTGACCAGTCAAATCAACTCCAATTTGGACTAAAATTGACTAGGAGACTTGCCTCAGGCTATACAACACCCTGCTATGTCTACAATCAGATTTTGACTTCAATATCATGTAGTAGACATCCTACACGTAGCATGTCTAACTGCTCAAAATTGCTCCAAATACAAACCACAGACTCCTCTTAAGGTGCTGATCACTCTGGTATGCTTACAATTGGATTTGAAGTGCTAAATCACTGTGAACACGTCCTACGTGTAGGATGTCTAAGTGATCTATTTGACCCCAAACTTGAGCCATATCTTCCCCTTGATGTCAGCAACCCAATGCTATGCTTAGATTTTAGTTTGGATTTCAAAAGACCCAATTTTAGCTATCCTAGCCTTTTTTCAGTCAAAAATGCTAAAGTCTGCTTAAAACCCAATTTTCTCTCCCAATTGAGATGAAACCTTTCTCATGTACTCAATAAATCATGTAGATCATGCTCATGAAGCCATCCTATGGTTTTGGTCTTAAAATAATGCCTTGGCATAATTTGGGTAGGATGTCTGGAAATTTCCTTTCTTTTGGCCTTATTCTGTCAAGATATGGTCAAACTTCCACTTTCCAGGTGAAAATAGGGTAAAGCCTACCTTCTAAACACACTTGTCAACTCATATTTTTAAAGTTCTCCCCAGAACACCCTGTAGACATCCTACGCATAGCATGTCTACTCGCTTAAAATTTAATTTTTTTCTGACAAAAGTACTTCCTATGCTCTGCAGCTCTCTCAGAAATACTCACAGAAACTTTTGAACTTCAATTCAGCTTCTAAACACTCTTTTACATGTTTTACAACTCTTTGATGAGCCTAACAGTAAATATAACATGCATGAAGTGCTCCAGATCATAAATCATGATGTCCTACTTACCCCTACTCCTACTCATCATTTGAGATAGTGATTTTGGTGTCTCGGTTGCTTCCTGGCCTCTCCGGACTCTCAAGCTATCCTTTCACCGCCTTTACCACTCCAACTCCTACTCTCTACGCCACAACTTAACCAATACCTTAAACTACCTAAGTCTACCTAAGTCGAAGGATCTAGGCCAGACACTTGCTCCCTAGACTCCTCCTAAGACCTAGAGAGTCCCCCACCCTCTGATCCTATCTAAATGTAAAACAAAACTCTGGCAAGCCAGAGAATCCCTATCCTCAAGGACTAGTCTCGATCACCTACCTAGGGTTTTTGTCCCCAGCACCGACGCCAATGTTGGCGGATACGTCGCGACGGACGTCAGCACAGCGAGAACTCACCTAACAAGATTTTTCAGCTAAGGATGAAGCTCGACCCGCAGGCGCGTGGAAGCAATCATAGGGTGTCAACCTACGCTCGACCGACTATTGACTACTTCCTACAGAGGTCTCTACCCAATGTCTAAGCTACAACCTTCAAGAGTACATAAGAGGAGATTTCCTACAACCAAGGATTTCATTAACGTAATCACGATCGGGTGATTACGTAAATAACTTTAGTATTTACACAAAAAAGTCACGTGATCACGTAATTGTTAACGTGACTTTGATGATGACCTGCAAAAACCTACAGAGCCGGTTAGCCCTCCGTGCTTCCAGAATTTCCTTGCGGGCACCGCCAGGCATCTGCATTACCCTAGCGGGCCCGCCGGGGTAATGCAGTACCCCGACGGGCTTAATTATATATAGTAAATAGTGTGCTAACCCCGGTCTTTTAGCTAGGCAAATCCTTGGGGAGTGTATGCGAGTGCTGGGTATTGTCATCTGCTTGTAATTCGACCTAAGGTTACAGAGTCACAGGTCCTTTTTTTGGGCCGGACGTGATTCTTAATTCAGTAACCACTTCTAAAAAATTTTAATTCGTTTACCGACATAAAGGTACGAAACCAAAAGAGCTGAAAACTTGGGGAATCATGCCCATTGCGAAGAAGCCATTGGTCCAAATGAGGGCTGGAATTGGTTTTGGAAGATGAGCATATGTAAATGTCTAGTCGATAGTCAAGGGTCGGATGTCCTCTACTAGTGTACCGGGCATATGAAGATCCTTGAAGTCTTATATTTGAGTTGATTTACAATATAAGAGCTATAATCCTTGATTGGGTTAAAATAGCTTTTATATATTGAATTGGTTGCATAGGTGGGCTACAATCCTTCACTGGGTACAAGTAGTCCCCAATTGGTTGATTATATTGAAGATTTATTTGCGTTAGTTCATGCATTGGTTTATACAGAGATTGCATTATTTATTACGATAGATTATTAGTGCATGAAATGACCAATTATATATTTTATTGCTTTCGTTTGTTTTTGTAGCAAATGAAATTAGATGTGTCTTATTGTTTGCAAATCAAAGTGGACATATAAATAATCATTATAATAATAATTGCATAGAGAGATTCATAGCATTGTTATGGTTATACGCCATGTATAGATTACATTGCAATGTGTATGGTTGCTCACAATATAGGTGATTGATATGTGGATTGACTAGCGTGCATTGAAAATCTCATATTGTGCATCATGGTTACTTTCATATTCAATGGTTTTTAAATTATAATATATATTGAAAATAAAAAATTTGTTTTCAGTTTGTAACATCTTGTTCTTTTCTCTTCAGTTTTAATTTAAAAGCAATGGAGCAAAATGTAGGCACAAGTGGTACAAAGAAGCCAAAGAATAAAAAAGCTCCTAGCAAAGAGTGGGATTATGCTCACAACATATGTGGTCGATATATGGAGTGGCAATGTAAATTTTGTCACACAACAAAATCTAACGGTGCACCACATATTAGGGATCAGTTTCTGGGTAGCACTAAAACAATTTGTAGAAAGTGTGAACATTCAGTTGCAAAGCGATTGAGAGAAGAGCTCGCCAAAAAGGGTGGCAAGAAATGATAGAATATAGCTCTGTGCCTTCGAATCAAGAGTTCCCAGAGCCAAATATTAACTCTGCAGATCCTGAAGTGACGTCAACTAACCTTGGAGATCAACCTCCGCAAGGAGAGGAAATTCCAAGCAGTGTTCCTTTTAAACGTCACAATGAAGGTGGACTTTGTCAAATACATCAAAAGTCATTAAATCAAAGCTTTTGAGTGCAGTCTCTAGAAGAAGCACAAACAGCACTCGCCAAAGCAATATTCTTTACTGGAAGTGCTTTGGTCATGGTAGACAACAATCATTGGAAGGCTGCTTGGAAGAAAATCGGTGAGTTTGGTCCAAGATTTTCAGCTCCTTCTTATCACACGATAAGAAATGTTGTCTTGGACAAATGTTACATCGAAGTCAAAGAACGTGTTGGCAAAATCATACTTGGGAATATTTCACTTTTAGGGTGTACGATTGTGAGTGATGGCTGGTCGAATGTTCAGAGAAGACCGTTGATCAATGTAATGCTGGTTTGTCCAAGGGGAGAAACGTTTATAAAGGCAATTGATAGTTCTGGTGCAATTAAAAGTGGCAAATACATTTCTGAGGTCTTGATTGATGTAATTAAAGAAATTGGTGTTGAACATGTCGTTCAGGTTGTGATGGACAACGCAAATAATTGTAAAAACGCCAGTAAATTAATAAAGAAGTGCTTTCCACACCTTTTTGCCAATGGTTGTGATACGCATATCTTGAACTTGGTGCTGAAAGATTGGTACACTAGCGAATAAACCACATGGTTCGCCAAAATAATTGATACAGCACGTCAGGTTGTGAAATTTATCTTGAAACGACAGAGAGTGCTCGGTTTGTATAGGATGCGCATATCAGTGATGCTGAAACTTTCTGCTGAAAATCGGTTTTGCACACACTTTTATACCTTGGAATCACTTCTCCGTAGTAAATGTGTTGTGATTTTTGACACATTCAGTTATGAGTCCTTTGATGAATGGCAGCTTGAGAAGAAGGAAACAGTGAAGGATAAAATTACATGTCTACGTGGCAATGTAAACAAGGTTGCTTGGTAGAGGAGTGTAATGGATGCATACCATGTAATGATGCCCGTTATGTTTGCGATCCGCAATCTTGATCAAAGGGCGCCAAACTTGGGCAAAGTGTGAATGACATGGTGGTCAGTCCAACAGAGTCTTGAAAATCCTGAAGAGCTGAAAGAGTCTGTAGTAGATAAGGAGTGGTGATTATCATTCTCTGGCAAATAGTGGAAAATTTTGGCCAAGTATTTTCATGCAAGGTGGAAGAGTGCTCATAGTCCACTCCATAGCGTGGCTTACATGCTCGATCCAGAGTATTGGAATTTAGATCTGATGTCCAATACAGAGGTGGTAGGCGATTTCTATCACATGGTCAACACGTTCTACTCCAACGTTCAGGACCGAATTGATTGCATCAAAGAAATGAGTGCGTTTAGATTAAAAGAAGGTCCTTTTGCGAATGATTTTGTATAGGTAATGACAAAAGAGCAACCTGCATGGAAGTGCTGGATGATGAATGGTGGAGAGCATTACTCTACCTTACGTCCTCTTGCAATGAAAGTACTCGCACAATGTGCAACAAATTCAAGTTCAGAGAGAAACTATAGTATGTACAAGTATGTTCACAACACTATTCGCAACAGACTATTAGCAGACAGAGCAGAGAAATTAGTGTATATGTATTGCAACGAAAAGATACTGAATCACATCGACAGTGCTCGCTACGAGGAGGAAATACCAACCTGGTTGTATGATTGTCAAAACAAAAATGAAGAAGATTTCAATGTTGGTGTATCTTAATGCATTGTAGATGAAATAGAAGAGAATTTGATAATAGATGTGGAGGTTGAATTGCAAGGAGAACCACAACACTCAGACTTTGAACCAGATAACAACTCAACTGATTCAATACAGCTTGAGAGTAGAATGAGCAAATGGCAAAAACCATTGTAAAAGACATTGTATTCAAATGTGTTTTGAGTAATTACAATGCTTCATATTCTCGATAGTACATAGTTTGTCGCGATATTACATAGTTTGTCAATCTCAATTGTGTTGCCCTGAAGCAGCATCTTGCTCATCAAACAGATTTCTAATTGTGCTAGGGGTATCTGGGCATGCTTGCTTGAATTTATATTCGTTTGCCATGCCAAACATAATATACATTCCTTGTGGAATATCTTGTGAACACATTGCGCATCAACTATTGTTTTGCATCAAACGAATAAGACAAACTAAATGGTAATAGTGACCACATGTCAATGTATAGTACCCACTCTATCCATCAAAATTCTTGTAGAAAACTGGACATTGGGAAGATGAGGATGCATCTGAAGTAGACGAGGGGACCAACTCCGGATGCAAGACAAGGTGGCTGATGTGTGTCCCTTGTATAGGTGTTGGATTCACTCGCTGTGTTAGGGTTTGAATGTCCTGACTTAAGCGGTGAATGCTTTTCTCCATCCGGACTTGTGAGGGTTGCGGTGTTTGGGTGGCAATAGAAAGACGTGTTATTCTGCATCTTTCTCTGCCAACTGTGTCGTGTAAATATCCTTCTCTTTCTTTAACTGTATGTTGGCGCCTTCCTCTATCAATGCCAGATCATCTCGGGTGAAAGTGACACAACTCTCCCTTAAATCATGAGTGGCAACAGTTGTCTCCTTTGACAAGAAGTCTACTGGTCACTGTTGCATAAAGTGAACATATAACATTTTGGCAAAATATAGCGCACAATCTGCATTGTGTAGGGGATGGCCATAAACCTCCAAATAAATCCTCTCAACGTTATCTTTGATACCATCATGCGTGCACTTCGAAACCTTCCAGCTTCCTTTCTTGATCTTTGCATCCTCACATAGGCATATTGTCTTGATCGTGTCCTTTGTCACTTCTTTATTGATCTCTTTCCACTGCATATGGTTTGGATTTGCCCACTTTGAGAGTCGGCGAGCAGCACGCTGTCGTGCTGTGACACGTACATAGTGGGAACGCATGCTACAAAATCTATCTTGTATTTTTTTTAGATACATAATTATATTTCCTATAATGTACATATGCATATGTAAGTATAAAAATAAGCTTTCTATCTCATCTTATTATTTATCTCAAGGGTAATGTATTCTTACTTTACCATCAAAAAAATACTATGGGAAAAGTGTCAATAGCTCCGCCTCTTTAACTTGGGGCAAAAAAAGCATTGATTCTTTATTTCTACTATTTCATTATCATCTCACACCCTAGCTAGATCCTATATCTAGGGTAAACTCCAATATATATATATTCTATGTATTTTTTATACTTTTCTTATATTTCTTTTTAAATAGCTACTAGGAGAGAATCAAATCCTAGTGGGACACTAGGTGGCATGATTTCAAAGATACACTTATTTTAATGCATTATTGCAAGCATGATTACAAAACTTTGTCAAGGAGCAATGTCATGATTTCATATGGCATGAGGTGTCCTTTGGAATCAAATGAAAGTCTAGGCTAAGGGGACCACATGAAGACTTTTGCTGCCAGAAATGGACCCTATTTTGATGAATTTTTTACACAAGGTTCCAATCCGAATTGGAGAATGATTTTAAAATGAAAATCGTAGCTAATGAGCTGAAGTTTCTGCCCATATTTTTACTTTTTTATTTGGAGCTACGGTTGAGGAGATATGATCAAAATACTGGACCCCAGTCTGCCCACATCATGCAGGGACAGCTCATTTCCAACTTTTCCAATTCCTGTTCACACTGGCTCCTCTCTTCTTGTGTAAACCCTTGTGGGTTCCCTTCACCTATAAAAGGGGACCTCTTCTTCCTTGGAAGGAACTCAAGCATTCAAGCCATTGATGAGAGGAATTCTTGAGGGAGTGAGTAGTAATGCCTAATTGTACTTAGCCCCATTAACATAAGCCCAAGCCTACACTTTCTCCTAGAGGAAAACTAGCCATTCTTGTACGCCATCCTTGGAGGATCAACTCTAATCAAAGAAGGTGTTGTACTTGGCGTATCAATCAACGTTGAATTCTCCCCTCTTCTTCTCTCTCCCATCAATAATGGTGCCGAAGGGTTTCAAGTAAGATGTGTTCTACATTGATGTTTTCTTGATTTCTTGTTGTTTTCATTTTCATCTCTAATCCAACATATATATATGTACCTAATCTCATCTCCTTAACCAAACCTATCTCTCTCATTCTTAGTAATTCATCCTCTCTAGGTTCTCTTTGCTACAGGTACATCTCTCCCCGCAGTATCCTTATTGCCTACGGGCAAGAATAGGGCTTGGGAGGGAAACTTCTCATCTCTTCACTTCTCTCGTATCTACATTTCTCACATACTATCCTAGATGAATAACCCACATGATGATCATTTCTATCGCTTTCACTCTGTACGATCTATTAGAATTAACGTATGGATTAGCCGTAAAATACACTTTCAACAACGTATAGTGTTTCTCTTCGGTCCTGAAAGGCTCAATGAAATACTTCTATCACCGGATCCCATCATACTACCTCTCATAGACTATAATTTTTCTTTTGATGTAAGCGTAGTTATCTTGCTATGAACCAAGAGGATTTGTACACACAATTAATCCCAATCACTAGGCAAAATATATATATTATGGTAAGCACAAAACTACAATTCCAAAGAACAATTCGTAGCCTATTTGGTCAGCCAAGATTGAATGCCATTAACTCATCCATTAACCCTTTCATATTACCCATGATACGATATGACCATAGCCTTGATGTTTTCATCTTCGTATTGTTTTGACATTCTCTTTTGCGTTCTTTCTTTGTGTGTGTGTGAGTGCAAGAGAGAAAGAGTGAGTCTTCTTTGATTGCACTTCTTTCCAAACCCTAGTCTTCATGGCATCCATGGTTTAACTCCTTCATATAGTTTTTGTTGAGTTCTCTCACAAACTCTCACAGCCATAAGCCCGGTGCTTTCCTGGCAAGACCGCAAATTTCTCGACATATTTTTGGTGAACTCGACGCGAAACTGCTAGGGTGAGAGTTTGTGGGTAACCATGGGTGATCATGTTGAGCAACAGGGTATGCATTTTGACCCAGCAACAATGCAAATGTTTCGAGCATTTGCAATGTTCATGCAACAACAACATGCTACTGAAAGAAGGGAGATTTCAGCAACAAAGGCCATACAAGCGGTCGTCAACAAAATGGATCAGTTCAATGGCAAAGATGTAACCAAGTACTTACGCGAGTATGTGAAGGAGATGGAGCTGCATTGCGTGTCAGAAGGTGAGATGATTCAAAGCTTTGAGCTAGTTGTTGCTCCAGAAATTAGGGAGCATGTTAGAGCAATTAAAAATGGGCATGGGAGAAATTGGGAAGAACTCAAAGTAGCTTTAAAGGAGGAATATTTCATGGAGGACTCGGAGAGAGTGACCAAAAGGACATTCTTAGAATGGGTAGTCAAGCCAAAGCAAGGACTATCAATAACAGAGCTACTTAGGGAATTTGAGCGGCGCTATGCACAACTCACTAGGACAGAAAGGGCCACACTAGATGCAGAGAAGACAGATCTTTTCTTACAAGCTGCAGGTAAAGAGTTTCAAGAAAATTTGGAGCTTCTTCTTGAAGATAAAGATGCTGAGCAAGGACTAAAGACCGACTGGAATGAGGTTGAAGGTGCTGTCTCACTGCTTGCCAAACGACAAAGAAGAAGGGACAAGATGGTAGTAAACACTACAAGTCCTTCCACCTCAACTTCTGACAAAATTGTAAAGCCTACTTTTATCGCTCCTAAGTTTGATGAGTCCATGCTAGATGAGCTTGTGAAGGGAATGCGTGACTTGAAGGTGAAGTTTGCAAAGCTTGAAGAAAAAGGCCAACCATCAGGGCCACTTCCTAGGCAAAGACAACAACCCAAAGAAGGGTTTGTTAATAGATGTATTTGGTGTGATAGTACAAACCATGTAAGAAGGGATTGTGATGATTTTAGTGATGCTTTGTCAAAAGATGTTGTCTTTTTTAAGGATGGTAAAATCCACTTAAGAGAGACAGGTCTACCCTTGAGAACTAACTTTGGGAAGGGGGGAATGCAAACCTTAGTTGAAGATATGGCAACCAAGCATGCCACCTCTTCAGTTGAGGCAGCTACTTATGGAGTAAAAATTGAACATTTTTGTGATGAAGAGGTGAGTGACCATCATGTTCAAATTTGGCCAAATGTCATGCAATTAGCTAAAAAGGGAAAGCTTACAAAAGAGATTCTACATGAAGCAGGTGATTGCATACGTCTAGAAACGGGATGGAATGATCCAGTGGACTCATTGTCAGTGCATGCCTACATTACAAAATGCCAACAAAATGAGGCAATTGTAGAAGAGAAGCGCAGACGTGAGAATGCTGATGAAGGACCATCAAAAAGAGCTTCTAGAAGTGGGGGAAGAAGCGACTCAATGCCTTCTCAAACACCCTCAACACAAGGAGCATCTCCACCTGAAGTACTCATGGAGGAGTCTACAACAGGAAAGAAGAAAGAGCCAACGAAAGGTAAGACAAAAGGCCCAACTTATAAACTACAATCTGATATTGAGGTTGCTACAGATTTAAAGAAAGTCTTGGAGGAAAGGATCTTGAATAGCAAGATTGAGTTTACTTTGGGAGAAGTTCTTGGCATTGCAAAGCGTGAATTGCATGAGGAGATCATTGACATCATCAAGAGAAAGAGGCAAACCCTTGCTGAAGTTTCTCGTCCACAGGTTGAAGGGGAAACCTCAAAGACACAAGGGATGCAACTGCAAAATAAGGAGAATGATGGAGCTGTGGTAGGATGCTACCAATCTAGTGGGAGAGTGAAGCAAGTGCATTTCTCAAATGATGATGAAGAAGTTGAAGATATTCCTAGGAATTACTATTCACGAAGTCATTGGGCAAGGGCTACTACAGAAACTTTGGTCAAGGTAGGTGATCTTGAAGAGCCATTTGTTGCCTTGATTGACCATGGTTCAGAAATAAACATAATGTCAAAGAGTCTCTACAACAAGTGCAAATGGACAATGGACACAGATCATGGTTGGATGGTAAAAGTGGCAAACAATTCATCCGGTGAATTGTATGCAGCATGTCCAGGTGTGAAGGTGACAATAGGTGATGTAAAGATTGACCAAAACTTCTTTGTACAGGATACATCTTCATATCATCTTATCTTTGGACAGCCCTACATTGTGGGAGTTCGAATGGAAACAAAGGTAATGGACGATGGTTCAGCATATGCTAGGATACGTAGCAAAGATGGTAAACGTGCTGTCCAATTTCTCACAGTTTGTGTAAACCATGAAAGAAATCGTGACAACCTCAGAGAACACCCTCTACCAAAGGTGAGCAAAGAGTTTCATGATCATAGAGAAATGATGGGTTTTGGCCAAGTACCATTGTAAAGCGGGATTGCAGTGGTACAGAAAGAAAAAGGGTCTCGCCTGATCCAAAAATAGGTGAAGCATTTTCAAAGAGCTCCTTGGTAACAAAGAATGGATCAGTATGTTTTACAAAACTTGAAGATTTGAAGAGATGTGATAAGCAATATGTGCATAATGTACAAATGTGCATGAAAAAGAGTGGGTTGCTAGAGCCTACTGAAAATGTTTTGGGTTTGTGTGAACAAGTTTCTTTTGTAGATACTATGGGTGAGCTTGATGCTATAATGAGGTCTAGTTTGCATCTTGAAAATGAAGTTGTGGAAGTTTGCTCTATGGAAATGTATCAAGTAATAGAAGCCTTTAAAGAAAGCCAAACAGTAGGCCCAGAAGTCCATGTTGAAACTAAATACAAGAGTGTAGCAAAGAAGGTGAAACCAGTAGCTTCACCCTTACCACCCAACAACAGGGAAAAGATTGAACAGGCTTCTTTACAACCAAGTTTGCGGAATCCTAAAAAGATCGGGCATACCTTCACAAAGGAGTCTTTTCAAGAGTTGCAGATTGGTTGCGAGGAGTTTCTAACACAGGAGGAGACAAAGTGCTTCAAAGAAATGCTTTCAAAGCATGGTAAGGCTTTTGCATTTGAGCCACATGAGATAGGATGTGTTGATCCTTATATTGTAGCTCCTATGGTAATTTTCACAATACCTCATGTGCCTTGGAATCTGCGGCCTATTCCGGTTCCAAAGGCTCATTTGCCAAAGTTAGTAGAGCTACTGAATGAGAAAATCAAAATGGGAATCTTGGAGCCTTCTTGTGCTCCATACTCAAACAGGTGGTTCACAGTTCCAAAGAAGAATGGTTCTCTACGCTTCATCCAAGATATGCAACCAGTGAACAAGGTTACAATTAGAAATGTAGGAACAGGTCCAATTGTGGATGAATTTGCAGAGGCGTTTGCAGGGAGGGCAATCTACTCAATGGGGGATCTCTACTCAGGGTATGATCAATTTCAGCTTGCAATCGAAAGCAGAGACTTGACAACCATGAGGACACCTTTGGGTTTGGTAAGGATGTGTACCTTGCCACAGGGAGCAACCAACTCGGTTGCACATATGATGAATGGGATGAATAAGGTCTTACGTGAATTTATTCCTCAAATCACAATGCCTTTCATTGATGATTTGCCTATCAAAGGATGTGAAGAAAATGACAAAGATGAAGCTTTGGATCTCAAGGGATGTCGCAGGTTTGTGGTAAATCACATAAATGATTGTGATAAAATTTTGTCTAGGTTGGAAGAAGTGAATCTTACATTGTCAGGGAAAAAGTCTATGTTTGGTGTCAAAGAAGTGCTCATTGTGGGGCACATGTGCGGGCCATATGGTAGGAAACCTTGTCCATCAAAGGTAGATGCCATCCAAAGAATGAAAGAAACATGCACTAGCATCACTGAGGTTAGAAGGTTTCTGGGAGCATGTGTCTTCTATGTTATTTGGATTCCACATTATGCACATGTAGCTGATCCTCTTTATCAGCTGCTTAGAAAGAATCAAAAGTTTAAATGGACAGAAGCACATGTAAAATCCATGAAAAAGCTAAAGGAGTTACTCCAGTCAGCAACGACTTTAAGAAAGGTAGACTATGAGTGTCAAAGGCCAGTGATTGTGACAGTAGATACCAGTCCTACAGGGATTGGATGGGCAATAGGGCAAGATGACAAAGAAGGACACAGGTATGTGGTAAGATTTGGAGCAAAGGTACTAAGTGCTCGCCAAAGAAACTATCCACAGATAAAGAGAGAGTTATGGGGTATGGTTACAGCCTTGAAAAGTGGGAAAGAGTACCTAATTGGTGCATGTGTGGTTGTAGAAACAGATTGTCTACCACTTCTTGGGATGATTACAAGCTGCTCAACACCAGACATTGCTATGTTGCGGTGGATTGCCTACATTAAGTCCTTAAATCCCGAGTTTAAGCACATTGTAGGTAAAGACAATACAGTGGCAGATATGCTATCAAGGGCAAGGTATGAAGATGAGTCACAAATGATTGATGAGGGAGACGATGTAGGCACAAAATTCTATTCTATCTCTCATGTCAAAGGTAACAATGTCTGCATGACTAATTCACTTGAATTGTTCTTGAAAGATCTTTATGAAGGTGATTGGCTTTCTATTGGAAGGTACTTGAGTACTCTAACAAAACAGGATGATTGGTCTGAACAAGAATTCAAGAGAATACGCAGGAAAGCATATGGGTACTTTTTAAGGGATGGTTACTTGTGGAAGCATCCTAAACAAAAGGGTGCTACACCACAACGGGTTATATGTAAAAAAGAGACTCAAGTAAAGCTCATGCAAGAGTTTCATGAGAGTCTATGGGCTGGACACAGGGGTGTGTGGGCAACCTTCTCCAAGTTGAAAGAAAAATACTGGTGGAAGGGTATGTATAAAGATGTATCTCAGTTTGTAGAGTCATGTGTAACTTGTCAAATGTATTCAAATGTTCGACATCGTGATGGATTGCACCCTACATATCCACTAGCCATGCACTATAAATGGGTTGTGGATCTAGTCACGATGCCTTTAGGACTCTGGCAGATGAGATACTTGGTTCTTGCACGAGAGGACCTAACTAACCAGGTTGAAGGAAGAGCATTAAGAGCTAAGACCACAGAAGCTGTGTGAAAATTCCTTCTTGATGAGGTGATTTGCCGTTATGGTTGTGTGGGAAAAATCACTGCAGATCGAGGTGAACTGGATGCCGAAGAAGCAAGGGAGTTCTTTTCTAGATTAGGGATCAAGCTTTCTCTTACTACAGCTTACAACCCTGAAGGCAATGGAAAGAGTGAAAGAGGGCATCCTCCTATCATCAAAGCTTTGGCCAAGGCTTGCGAAGGAAGAATTGGTGAGTGGCCAAAACTGTTACCATATGCTTTATGGGCTGATCGTACAACACATAGCTCAGTAACTGGCTACATGCCTGCGGAGCTAATGTATGGTCAAAAGCCAGTGATGCCGATTGAAGATACAATTCCTACATGGAATGTACTACCTTGGCAAGAGGGGCTTAGTAGGGAAGATCTCCTTGCACTGCGTATAAGGCAGCTAGAGAGAAGACCTGGAGACATTGAAGCTGCAAAAGAACGACTCAAAAATGCAAGGTTGAAAAACAAGGACTATTTTGATAAGCGACATCGACTCAGGAGCAAAGCAATTGACAAAGGTGACTGGGTTTTAGTGTATGATAGTAGCCTTGATAACCAGCATACAGTCATGCGTAAGTTCTCAAAAGATGGTTTGGACCGTATGTTGTAAAGCATGTGCATGAAAATGCTACTTACAGCTTGTCTGAACTAGATGGTACAGAAGTAAAGATTCCCATTGCAGGAAAAAGGATTAAAATGTTTAAGAGAAGAGGAGACAATGATCTCGAAGATATGGATGAGGAAGAAGAGAGAAACACAGGTGAAGATCAAAGTGAACATGAAGCTCTGGAATCATCCAGTGAAGAAGAAGACAAGGAAGATGTACAATCTTACAAAGAGACAATGTGGCACATACCGGAGGATGTGCAGGTTTAGAGGGGGTGGCTGTCGTGCTGTGACACGTACATAGTGGGAACGCATGCTACAAAATCTATCTTGTATTTTTTTTAGATACATAATTATATTTCCTATAATGTACATATGCATATGTAAGTATAAAAATAAGCTTTCTATCTCATCTTATTATTTATCTCAAGGGTAATGTATTCTTACTTTACCATCAAAAAAATACTATGGAAAAAGTGTCAATAGCTCCGCCTCTTTAACTTGGGGCAAAAAAAGCATTGATTCTTTATTTCTACTATTTCATTATCATCTCACACCCTAGCTAGATCCTATATCTAAGGTAAACTCCAATATATATATATTCTATGTATTTTTTATACTTTTCTTATATTTCTTTTTAAATAGCTACTAGGAGAGAATCAAATCCTAGTGGGACACTAGGTGGCATGATTTCAAAGATACACTTATTTTAATGCATTATTGCAAGCATGATTACAAAACTTTGTCAAGGAGCAATGTCATGATTTCATATGGCATGAGGTGTCCTTTGGAATCAAATGAAAGTCTAGGCTAAGGGGACCACATGAAGACTTTTGCTGCCAGAAATGGACCCTATTTTGATGAATTTTTTACACAAGGTTCCAATCCGAATTGGAGAATGATTTTAAAATGAAAATCGTAGCTAATGAGCTGAAGTTTCTGCCCATATTTTTACTTTTTTATTTGGAGCTACGGTTGAGGAGATATGATCAAAATACTGGACCCCAGTCTGCCCACATCATGCAGGGACAGCTCATTTCCAACTTTTCCAATTCCTGTTCACACTGGCTCCTCTCTTCTTGTGTAAACCCTTGTGGGTTCCCTTCACCTATAAAAGGGGACCTCTTCTTCCTTGGAAGGAACTCAAGCATTCAAGCCATTGATGAGAGGAATTCTTGAGGGAGTGAGTAGTAATGCCTAATTGTACTTAGCCCCATTAACATAAGCCCAAGCCTACACTTTCTCCTAGAGGAAAACTAGCCATTCTTGTACGCCATCCTTGGAGGATCAACTCTAATCAAAGAAGGTGTTGTACTTGGCGTATCAATCAACGTTGAATTCTCCCCTCTTCTTCTCTCTCCCATCAATAATGGTGCCGAAGGGTTTCAAGTAAGATGTGTTCTACATTGATGTTTTCTTGATTTCTTGTTGTTTTCATTTTCATCTCTAATCCAACATATATATATGTACCTAATCTCATCTCCTTAACCAAACCTATCTCTCTCATTCTTAGTAATTCATCCTCTCTAGGTTCTCTTTGCTACAGGTACATCTCTCCCCGCAGTATCCTTATTGCCTACGGGCAAGAATAGGGCTTGGGAGGGAAACTTCTCATCTCTTCACTTCTCTCGTATCTACATTTCTCACATACTATCCTAGATGAATAACCCACATGATGATCATTTCTATCGCTTTCACTCTGTACGATCTATTAGAATTAACGTATGGATTAGCCGTAAAATACACTTTCAACAACGTATAGTGTTTCTCTTCGGTCCTGAAAGGCTCAATGAAATACTTCTATCACCGGATCCCATCATACTACCTCTCATAGACTATAATTTTTCTTTTGATGTAAGCGTAGTTATCTTGCTATGAACCAAGAGGATTTGTACACACAATTAATCCCAATCACTAGGCAAAATATATATATTATGGTAAGCACAAAACTACAATTCCAAAGAACAATTCGTAGCCTATTTGGTCAGCCAAGATTGAATGCCATTAACTCATCCATTAACCCTTTCATATTACCCATGATACGATATGACCATAGCCTTGATGTTTTCATCTTCGTATTGTTTTGACATTCTCTTTTGCGTTCTTTCTTTGTGTGTGTGTGAGTGCAAGAGAGAAAGAGTGAGTCTTCTTTGATTGCACTTCTTTCCAAACCCTAGTCTTCATGGCATCCATGGTTTAACTCCTTCATATAGTTTTTGTTGAGTTCTCTCACAAACTCTCACAGCCATAAGCCCGGTGCTTTCCTGGCAAGACCGCAAATTTCTCGACAACGCGTCGCTTGTTGTGCCGACATGCCGTGTGCCAAAGACTTCATGCACTGAAATGCATTAACAGCCGCTTGTTGTTGATCATCAGGCAGTGATTGGGTGCCAATATCTTGTTCTTGACTGGCCATTTTCTCTTAGAGCTGTAGTCAACAGAGAGGAAAATATTCAATATCATTGGCAAATATATATTCTCACTCATTGGGACACTGTGTAGAATCCACTAAAAACCACCACTTCAAATGCGACTAATTGAACCACAAGGAAAATTTGAAATATTGACAGTTAAATGACAAATTTGAAATGATTAAAGATAATCGACTCAATTAGATGAACCACCTCAAACCAGATAATACACTTTAATAAAAATTTGAATACACTTGACTGTTGGAATTAGGGTTGCAGAGAAACACACACAGCTTGGAGAAGACGAAGGAAGCTCAAGGCACACAATAGAGAGTGTGTTACTTAGTGTGCAATGGAAAGATAGATAGCCCTAGAGTGATGGGCGTATATACAATGCACGGGGGAAAAAACCTCCTAAAGAGGGAAAAAATGCCCCGGCGGTCCTAGTGTGTTCACACACATCACTACCACATGTATATGGTAACAAATCCCCCCTGGAGTGATGCGGTGAACGAGAGCTGGCACATGAGTAAAGGGAAGTGCCATGCCCTGAGGACAGGATCAGTCCACAAAGGGGAGTAAGCCCAAAGCTTTGCGGAAAGCTTCAAGCTTCTCACGAGACAATGCCTTTGTGAAAAGATCTGCAAGGTTGTCCTGTGTTGGCACATAAGCCAAGCTGATCTCTCCTGCTGAGAGCCTCTCCCTGACATAGTGGTAATGCACCTCAATGTGCTTTGTGCGAGCATGAAAAACTGGGTTCCTCGCAACTGCCAATGCGCTCTGACTGTCAGTGTAGATAGTGTTGGCAGTGTCCTGTCCAACACCCAAGTCAGCCATAAGGCGTCTGAGCCATACACACTCAACCGTAGCTGTGAAGACTGCCCTGTACTCAGCCTCACAACTCGAAGTGGCCACAGTAGGTTGCTTCTTGCTCAACCATGATATACATGAACTGCCAAGCATGAAACAAAAACCACTTGTGGACACTCGCGTGTCAAAACAACCAGCCCAATCTGAGTCCGAAAAAGCATGTAAGTCTGGCGGCAATGATCCCCCCTTGGGATAAAACAAGCCAAGATGTAAAGTGCCACTAAGGTAGCGGAAAATCCTCTTGACAGCCTGCCAATGCTTAGACCCTGGGCTATGCATAAATCTGCTGACCTGCGAGACTGCAAACTGAATATCTGGCCTCGTGTTGCATACATAAATGAGGCAGCCAACAGCAGTTTGGTAAAGAGTGACATCAGCAGGATCGCCAGCATCATGTAGACTCAACTTCAAACCTGTTTCCATGGGAGTGGCAATAGGTTTGCAATCCTCAAGTCCAAACTTACATAGCAATGTCTCTATGTAACTTTTCTGACACAAGGCAATACCACCATCACACTGCTTAAACTGTATACCCAAGTAATGATGCAACAGCCCCAAATCTTTCATCTTGAAAGTAGCATTCAAATCAGCCTTAAATTCAGCAATATGTCTCTCATTTGGTCCAGTGATCAGCAAATCATCAACATAAAGAACCACAATGAGAAATACATCATCCTCACGCTTTACATACAATGTGCTTTCTGTTGGACTGTTACGAAAGCCTCGTTTAACCAAATGAGTGTCAGCTTTCTCATACCAAGCACGAGGAGATTGCTTCAACCCATACAAAGCCTTCTTACATTTGCACACTTTGTCCTCTTGTCCTTTTATGACAAAACCGCGAGGCTGCGTTACATAAACTTCCTCAAATATGTCACCATTCAAGAAAGCAGTAACAATGTCTGATTGATGTACATCCCAACCAAAATGAGCTGCCAATGCACATAGAAAACGCACAGTAGTCATACGACAAGTGGGAGCAAAAGTCTCTTCATAATCTATGCCTTTTTGTTGTGCATAACCCTTTGCAACAAGTCGAGCCTTATGGCGATCGATCTCACCATCCGGCTTGCGTTTCAACTTGTAAACCCACTTCGTACCAATGGCCTTTTTGCCAGGAGGCAAATCACATAAAGTCCATGTGTCATTCTCTATAAGTGCATCATATTCTGATTTCATGGCAGCAATCCAATTTTCTGAATTTTGTGCTTCATCAAAAGACAGAGGCTCCTCAACATCCTGTAAACTAGACACAGCCAAAGCATAACAATCTGATGCATAAGATGCATGGCGAGAGCCTGAACGAGTACGACTAGATAAAGGTGCATCCAATTTACTGTCACGCAAAGTGTGCACCAGCCATTTTGGCATACTTCTAGCCTGCTCATTTTCAGCCCTTTCCTCATCAAGTACATCATGTACATCTGCATCAGTAATAGGCTGTTCTAAAACATTTTCAGAAACCCCCATAGGCTGTACATTTGCCTCATTGGAACTTACATTCGTATTTCCACCACTGAAAAGAGGCAACAAAGTGTCATAAATGTCCTGTGAGCTTACATTACTGTCTCTAGTACATGACAGCAAGGGTTGAACAGAATCTTCCACAAACACTACATCCCGTGAAACCAAAATACGTTTTGTTTGCGGATGATACAACCTGTAACCTTTGCTTTCAGCACTATAACCAACAAAAATACATTTGACAGCCTTATCATCCAATTTTCTGCGCTGCACTTGTGGCACCAAAGCATATGCCAAACAGCCAAAAACACGCATGTGCTCAATAGAAGGTTTTCTATCATGCCATGCTTCATATGGAGAAATAGACTGCAAAGCTTTCGTAGGACACCTGTTAAGTACATAAGTGGCACACATGATGGCCTCAAGCCAAAAAGAATGCGGCAAAGCTTGACTTTTGACCATACATCGTGCCATTTCCGTTAGTGACCTGTTTTTCCTCTCAGCAACACCATTTTGCTGAGGTGTATAAGGCACTGTACATTGGTGTTTTATCCCACGACTAGCCAGAAATGCATTAAATTCATGAGACATATACTCCCCCCCTCGATCGGAACGGAGGGTGCCCATAGTACATTTTGAGACATTTTCAGCCATAGCCAAAAATGGTTTGAAGCACATAAAAACTTCGGACTTCGCTTTAAGCGGAAATACCCACGCATGCCTGGAGTAATCATCAATGAAAGTCACGAAGTACAGGTAATTGCCCAAGGACGGAGTTTGCATGGGCCCACAAACATCACTATGCACAAGCTGCAACCTGCATGTGGCCCTAACTGAACCATCCTTTGGAAACTTAGAACGCTGCATTTTACCCAGAATACAGCCTTCACAAACATGTTTGATAGGTGCTTCAAGAGGCGGCAAAGAAGCAACCATATCAGATTTCTGCAAACGCAGCAAACTGGCAAAATTCAGATGACCAAAACGTGCATGCCAAAGTTTTGCATCTGAAATAGCCCTTGAATCTGCAACAGCATTTGCAAAATTTTGTCCACACTTGTCATACAAAGTGAGCTTATACAGCCCACGGCACAAAAGCCCAGATGCAACAATTTCATCACCAAAACTGAGATCATGAACTGTACATCTGTCATCCACAAATTTGACTACAAGTCCAAGTCTAGCAAGTGCGGATACAGACAATAGATTCTTCTTGATCCCAGGTACATAAAGTGCATCAACAAGTGTGAAGGAACTGCCATTAGCAGCAGTGAGCACAATCTTTCCAACTCCCTGAACTGGATAAGAGGCGTTGTTGGCACAAGTGACTGAATTCCCATGAGGGACAGACTCGAGAGAGGTAAACAATTCACGATGTGAGGTAATGTGCTTTGTAGCACCACTGTCGAAATACCACACATGTGAATCTGCAGCAACTGACAAGCATGCATCATGGACAGCAGGATTGTAAGTGCACTCTGCGCTAAAAGCCCATTCTGCATCAACATCAGCATCACAATCTCCTTTCACAGAAGACTCAACAATGGCTGCATTTGTAGTGGAACCAGCATTTGCAGTGGAACCACCCTCTTTCTTCTTAGCCTCTTTGGCCTTCAACTTAGGACACGACTTGATCAAGTGATCATTGGCTTTACAATAATGGCAACGCATCTTCTTTTTGCCCTTATCACCAGAATTGCCAGACGAAGTGCTGCCAGCAGAAGCATTAGGAACAGAATTTTTGCCACTCGCAGCAGAACCATAAGAAGTGGCTGCATTACTGTTACCACCCTTTCTTTGAGAAGCAATAAAAGCCTGTTCAACTGCACGCTGCCTAGTCCTGTTTTTTCTAGAAAGTGACTCTTGCAACAGCAATGTGCATAATGCATCAAACTTGACAACTTCAGGATTTCCTTGGGTCATCAGTCTCCAAGTACTAGCAAAAGTCTGGTAGGAATCTGGTAAGGCATCAAGAACAGTCTGCACAAGGGAACTGTCAGAAATGACTTCACCTGCAGAAATGAGTTGCTCATTGATATCCTTGACACTAGCAAGGAAAGTGTCCATATCATCTTCCTCATGCATAATCTTCGACTCTAGCTCTTTACGCAGCAAAGCAATTTTAGCCTCATTGCGGCTTGCATAAAGACCTGCTAGAATATCCCAAGCCTGTTTTGCAGATTTTGCTGAACGGATGTGAGGAATAATGGTGCGCTTCACAGACAACGCAATCAATGCATGAGCCTGCGCATCCTTAACATCCCAACGAGCTTGTTCTGCTGTAGGCAAAACAACTCTAACAGCTGCAATCCTTGCAGCAAGACCTGCAACATCCTCAATATCGCCTACATCTTCAGAACCAGGACGTACATCAATGCCCTGCACAATGTTCCAGACACCTTTTGACACAAGAACGTGTTGCATCATATAAGCCCACATAGGGTAGTTGTCCCCATCCAACCTGTCCTCAGCAGCAAACATCTTGAACACATCTGTGTTGTTGTTGTCAGCCATGGTAAATGCTGCACCTGATGTGAAAACTGCCCGAAAATAGGAGAAATGGAGCGGGAACAACTTGTGCTATATAGCACAAACCGTAGAAGACTATAAGGCACCTGTTATGCAGAAAACGGCACTGACAGAAAATCTGCACAAAATGACAAAATAACCTGTGCAGTACTGCCCGTAGTGGAAACGGAGGCCGAAATGAGCCCAAATCAAAATTCTGAGCAGACCAAGCTCTTCGAGTTCTCCCAAAATATTTGTCGACCTGCGAACGCTTGCCAAAGCTCACTGAAATCGGAGAAAGTGAGCAGGCGTGTGCTGGAGCAGCTGGCGACTAAGCCCGGGAGGACGTGACCTGCTCTGATACCAATTGTTGGAATTAGGGTTGCAGAGAAACACACACAGCTTGGAGAAGACGAAGGAAGCTCAAGGCACACAATAGAGAGTGTGTTACTTAGTGTGCAATGGAAAGATAGATAGCCCTAGAGTGATGGGCGTATATACAATGCACGGGGGAAAAAACCTCCTAAAGAGGGAAAAAATGCCCCGGCGGTCCTAGTGTGTTCACACACATCACTACCACATGTATATGGTAACATTGACAAGACATGTATATCATAAAAATGTTTAAATCGGATAAAATGATGGTGCAAGTTCAACAAGAGGACGTTGCACAAGATTAGGGTCTGTCTTTAAATGTTCTTTGAAAAACATCAACACATCAGAAGCATTCCTTCTTTGGTCCCGATATTTTAACTTCATCCAATAATCTACTTTAATTCGAATAGCCCACATAACATCTTCGTCCGGGTGGTGAAAAAAATCGTCTGGAAAATAAAAATTTCTGGCTGCACTCCAAAAATCTGCCAGCATGTTGAACAGGTAGCCCAATGCATAAATGTCATTGACTTTTGAGTATGCATCTACGCACCGTGGATTGTATAGTTCGGGAGAAATCCATGGTCGCTTATCTAGCTCGGCATTCCCTGCTCTCTGTGCATTCAAAACTGCTTCGTCCGACTGTGCGGTTGGAGACAAATAATTATTTGCCACGCACTTAGCATGTGTTCTCAGCATCATGTCCAACATTACGTTGAACGGGTGCAGGTCACTGTGCACTATACCGGCTTGGTGGGCAGCCACAACGCTGTCGATTAAGGCATGACAAATTGCTGGCATCTGCTGGACCACTGCTTTGATCCGCACCGTGTCTACCTCGCTTACAGAGTTTTTTGCTACAGGCAATGACCTCCAGTCGTGTTGTAGCTTGTGCATGTGTCGTTTGAACAATCCGTGAGTGAACTGTAAGCGGCACATCATGTCGCCCACGGTACCCCCATTATAGTATGGGAATATCGTGATCCAAGGAGACTTTGTAGTAAACCCAATGCACCTTACAATGGAGGGGTGAAGCATTTGCATTCCCTGTTCTATCTCAAAGCTGTCAAATTTTGCCTCACTCCCTCCCTTGTAACATTTTCCCACATATGTAATGTGGTCTGGAAAAAATGAGATGCCTTTGACAGTGTACAATGTGCACACACCGAAGGAGCCAACTCCAATCCTCATACCTTCTACCAAGGCTTCGTGAGGGATGCCGACAAGATGAGCGCACTTTGCATTCAAAGCAGTGTGCATGATTGTGCCGGTGCCACTGGCATCGGATCGACCTCCCAAAGCTGCTTGTGCATCTTGTGCCATCTTCAATCTCTTGGGTAAAGCTGCTTGGTCCTGCACTTTCACACACTTCATCTTTACCTTCTATTCTTCCCACAATTTATCCCAGAGCTCTAACTTTGACATGTCGCAAGCAGGTGGGATATCTTCCTTTAAGTCTCTGCAACATACTTTCATATTGCCCAACACTGTCCTGAATTTATGGTGGGGGCCAAATTCTCGTATCCCAGTTGGACTCAACAACTCGTATTGGCCTTCAAGTCGCAACCTGCGCTCTGTGTTCTCCCATATAGCGCTAGTGATGTCTTTAATGTAGACATCGCTTTCACTAATCTGTTGTATGCGGTCAGCTGCACATGATGAGATTGCCAAATTACATTCTTTACGAATGGCACGCATAATACATGTCTTCTGATCTGGCATCATATTTGCACTGGACAATACAAAAACAACATATCAAATACGAATTCATGGTTGCGAATGACACTACCACTCTCACACTATCTCAGCTAAACTCTTAACCACCACTTGAAGACTTTAACAAATGTTATGGAAATATTGATAAAAATTGAATATAATCTTCACTTAAAATTGCAATCTGTTACACGTGTAAAAATCAGTTCAAACAAATGGTTTATAAGAACTTAATTCAGATCAAACAATACATGTTAACGGTCTTTAACATTTCAGCATATATTGAATTTTGTAACTTATATTTGTCTCCGTGCGCACATACTAATTCAAACAAAGCACACACCAACTTAAAATCTTCAAAACATTGGAAGTATACAAATTGGACTAGCAAATTGTGTTCACACACTTTTTTACAAAGCATTTATGTAAATGTAGCAATCAAAAAGCGATGATAATTGATGCTCTTTAAAAAGATATAAAAGAATATTTAACATACAAATTGTATGTATTTAGATTTTTGCAGAGAATTTATGTAAATGAAGCATTAAAACTAGCGATTTTGCTTGAGAGTCCTTTAAAAAGATTAAAAACGAATATTAAACATGCAATTTGTGTGCAAATATTTTTTTACATGTAATTTATATAAATGGAACATTTAGAATAGCGATGATTGATAAATAAAGTATTCTATATAAATGACACATTTAAAATAGCTATGATTGATGAATAAAGTATTCTATATAAATGGAACATTTAAAATAGTGATGATTGATGAATAAAGTATTCTATATAAATAGAACATTTAAAATAGCGATGATTGATGAATAAAGTATTCTTTTGAATATGATTAGCTAGTATATAATTTCAAATGGACAGTTAAAAACAACAAAATCAAACAATTCATACATTTTGTATATGAAATACTCTTCATAGCCGCGTTACCAACGAGTATTTCATATACTTAATACTTAAAAAATTAACTGCATATGGACATACAAATTATATGACGTTCGTACGGCCGGGTTAACGACCTGAACGCCACATTTATGCAAAAACATATGCTTCTAACAAACGACACTCTATTAGCCGTGTTACCGATCGAGTGCCGCCTGAATCTAAGGAAAAACAATGGCTTACATATGAACATCTCTTAGCCGTATTACCGATCGATGACCATATGTTTTTTGGGAAAGGGGAAGGGAAGTCGACTTACCATAAGGATACTAGATTCGCCGCGTTACCGACGCAGTACCCAGACAGTAAGCCAATACTTACTACAAGGACACCATCTTCCCCGCATCACCGAGTTGATGCCCCCGTGATAAGCATTGTTCCGGAGAACAGCTTACACACACACTCCCATTGTGTGGTAAGGTACCTTATTACTGCCGTGCACTACGACAAAAGGCACGCTACCACACAACGTATACACACACACACAACACATACCCGGATCGTGTGGTCAGGTACTCTACTGCTGCCGTGCACTGCGACACAGAGCACGCTCCCACACGACCCCCTCTCTCCCTCTCTCCTCTCTCCTCTCTCCTCTCGAAGTACCTGCAAAGGTGGCGCAAGCGCTCTCTCTCTCTCTCTAAGCTCTCTCTCTCTTTGATCTCTCCCTCTCTCTCTCTCTCTCTCTCTCTCTCTCTCTCTCTCTCTCTCTCTCTCTCTCTTAGAAGGCGAAAGCGATAATACACCGAGAAGGCCCGCCCGATCGGGCCCACATATATATAACGCAAACAGCCCACCGGGCTTTTCTGCTTTCCTGGCGGGCCCGTAGGGAAAATAATAAAACCCGGCGGGCCTGTCGGGGAAACAGGAAAGCTTGGCGGGAGTTTTGTGGGTTTGCAAGTCACCCTAAACCGGTTTCTGTGTGATCATGTAAATGTGTCAATAAGACCTTGTGATCACATAAAATTTGACGTAATTACATAAATATTAAATCCTTGCCTACAACGCTTTGAAGAGCCAAATACCCATTAAACGTTCTTGAAACTCTACGGAACATGAAGGAATCCCTATTAACACCAATAGGTTGCTCTCCCTAAGGTCCATGAACCAAAACCCCAACCCTAAACACCCGGTGCAAAATCACGTAGTATGTCTGGTCAAAATTTACAGGTCAACATTTTTGAAAACTAAAGTGTCTAATGTGTAGATCTACTCATTGCAAATGCATGGATATGCTGAAATACAAAAATGGATAATATATGCTCACCGAATCACCAGATATAGCTCGTGGGTCGAGCTCTCAAAGCTGGGCCGTACACCTGCAATGTAGGTGTTGGCACCCCTGCTCTCCAAAGCTAACTGGAATTGATCATATCTGGAATAAAGATCACCCATGGAGTAAATAGATCTACCTGCAAAGGCCTCAACAAATTCATCCACAATTGGGCCAGTACCCACATTGCAGATTGTTACTTTATTAACTGGTTGCATATCCTGGATGAACCTTAATGTACCGTTTTTCTTTGGAACAGTAAACCATTGGTTAGAATATGGTGCACATGATGGTTCCAAAATTCCCATTTGAATCTTTTCATTAAGCAAATTGATAAGCTTCGGCAAGTGAGCTTTAGGCATGGAATAGGACGTAAGCTCCATGGCATGTGAGGAAGAGTGAAAATAACCATTAGGGAAAAATTGGACTCTCAAAGGGGCCCTATAAGGTTGTTTGACTTTGTCTCTCTTGTCCAAAGTTGGCAAACCGGTGAAATCCATGATCACTTTGTCAAAAGCCTATCAACCAACATATCAGTGGAAAGATCCTAGAAAGTAGGTTCTAAATCCCCAAACTCCAAAAAATTTGGAGTTGATTTGTAGAAGTTATGGACTCCCCACTAAAGCTGAAATGTGGGGAGAGATTGCATCTATAAGATGGAGTTGTCACATCAAAAAATGGAATCTTCTAAAATATAAGGAATTTGATGGCATGCTATATATCAATGGATAGATCTCAGTGAGTACATTCTAATTCCAAAAGGCTCGACAAGTTTTGATTTCATTTGTAAAAAATTTACTGTGCGCCCATTTTGGACAAGAGAGAGAAAGTCAAAGTCCTTATAGGGCCCCTTTGAGAGTCTAAATTTTACCTAATGCATAGGTGAAACAACACTTGGATCCACACACCCAATCTCACTTGGCTCAAAAGCGAAAGCTTTACCATGTTTTTCGAGCATACCTTGAAAACACTTGATCTCCTCTTCATTGAGGAAACCATCTTCTCCAACCTTCAGCTGTATACCCTATGTTCTTTGGATTCCTTAGTATAGGCTTTCGAGAAGCTTCCTTGATCATCCCATCACTTCCTTCTAGTAGCAGTGTAGCCATTGGCCTCACTTTCTTTGCAACAGTCTTGTATTTTGTCTCTACCTGTGCTTCAACTGCTTTACATGAATCATCATCAATATGCATAAGTGCTTCATATATACCTAACTCATCATACATGTCCATTGAGTGGACCTTAACCACTTCAGTTCCGCTTTGTAACCTGTGTTGCCTGATCTCCTCAAGCTCTGTCATAATATCTACATAAGATACCTCTTCAAAGATCCCTAAAATAACATCATCTGATTCAAGCACATCACATCCCTGCAATTCACTTTGGATACCTGAACCATACTGTTTTTCCCACTTTGGCAAATTATTAAATCTTTTGAAAGATACTGAACCTTCAGATGTTAACCCAAAAATCCTTGAAGAGAAAGCTTCTCTTTGTGAGAACTTCTCCTCACTTGTACCACCATAGTCCTGCTTTATAGTGGCACTCCGAGAAAATCATGTGCAAACCTTTGTTCTCTAAACTCCTTGCATATCTTTGGCATTGGATGATCATGTAGACTATCCTTGTTCTTGGCATGATCAACACATACAGTCAAGAATTGATCTCCTTTCTTACCATCTCGGCTTTGAACCTTGGCATAGGCCGAGCCATCATCTAGCACCTTGGTTTTCATCCACACAGCCGTAATGTAAGGTTACCCCAAAATTAATGGATAAGACGAATGCTCCCGTATAAAGAAATTTTGCTCATCACAGACATCACCTACAGTTACCTTAACATTTGCACATGCACCATAGAGGTTGTCTGGAAGCATGTTGGCAGCTCGAATCCGCCAACCATAGTCCATGTCAATAGGCTATTTCCCCTTTTTGTGCAACCTTTTTGCCATCAAATTTATCTCCGATCCATGATCTATTAGTGCTAAGACCGGTTCTTCAATGTCGCCAAGCTTCACAACAGTTTTAGTTGTTGCCCTTGCCCAATGAGTCCTTGAAAAGTGACTCCTTGGTATACTTTCATTATCTTCATCTTCATTGAAATGAACATGCCTTACCTCTGGTATAGTTGGGTTTGACAGTACCACAGAACTCGACTCTTCTTCTTCAAGATCTGCCAAATATTCTTCATAATCATCCAAAATTGCTTCAATGTGGCAAGCCGCCTGGCTCTTAACTGACTCTGGCTCCTGTTTGCTTGGTATCTGCCACTTTCTTTTGATAATACCAATAATCCCCTCGTGAAACTCGCGTTTGGCAAGGCCCAGAACGTCACCCAATGTGAGCTCCACTTTGCTATTCAAAATGCGCTCTTCAAAAAATTCTTTAAATCTATAGCTAATTCAATGTCAGATTTAAGCTTATATGAGGGTCCCCTGGGCTTAACTTGCTTTTTATCCTTGAGTGCCTCCTCCATAACCACTTCAGGAGCGGGCTTAGGAGTAGGACCTTCTTCTTTTCTGTTGTTGAATCTTGTTGTCCTTTTCAATGTCCCAGGAGCTTCTTCATCTCTTTTTCGCTTTTCCTCCACCATAGCCTCATTAGCTTGAGACTTAGCAACAATGAATGCATACACTGAGAGGGAATCCACCTGATCAGTCCACCCTGTGGTTTCTCGAATTGAATTTCCTACCTCTTGTAGCTTCTCATAAGTTACCTTCCCTGTTTCTCGTGTCTTCAAAGCATAAGTCCACAATTGACCCTTTGTACCTGCACCATGATCATCACCTTTCCGTATACCTGCAACCCATATGTAGCTGCTTCCACAACAACAACATCATGCTGGATTTCTTCAACTATCTTCTTCATGTTGCCCCTACCAAAGTTCAAGCGGAGCATCTCACCTGTTGCTCTAAGGTGAATCTTCTTGTCCTTCCAGAAAACCACGTTCTTTTTAAAGATTCATCAAATTCATCACATTCTTTAACATACTTGTGGTCTTCACTATCGCACCACGTGCATCGGTCCTAGCCTTTGCATGGAAGCTGTTGCCTAGGCTCAGAAGTAGACCCCTTTGCATCTAACCCTTCAAATTTTACAGCTTTGAAATTCAAAATTAATTCTCAAATACCTTTCACCAACTCGTCAAGAACTAGCTCCTCCACTCTGGGTATTGCCTAGGTTGTTTTCTCCTTAGATTCTTCTTCCACAACATCCATGATATCAGCCACGATCAGCTTATCGACTCTCATCTGTCATTTCACGATCATATTTACTGCTTCAGTGACTATCTTCCAATCGGATGTTAAGCCTAATTCACCTGTTGAATCCTCCAACAATTGTACTAGACTCTTCTGAAGTCGTGGCTCAGCAGCCTGAATAAACGATTCAACCGTCTGATCCTTCATTAAACGTTGTTCTGTCGAGGACAGTTGCTCCAATTTCTTTTCAAATTCCCATAATAATTCTCGTGCAGATAAGTTTTTTTTTTTTCTTCTGCACCCACTTCATAAAGCTTTGTCTGGTTACCCTTTGTGAATCCTCAAGAAAGTATTCCTCCTGGAGCGCCTTCTTGAAGTCCTGCCAATTTGGGCCTTGAACCGCTTGAATATCTTTTATTCGGCTCCTAAGTTCTGACACCGCAATTAAATGAAATCCTTCCACTGCATTCTGATCATCGATTCCATTATCTTCCATTGCCTACTCGTAGATATTGCAAAACTTGCTAATATTCCGGCCTTCAAATCATTGTAATTTCTCGGTAGCTGTGTGCCGAGATTTACGAATTCTCTCTTGCAGATTGTACTGCTATTGGGCAGCGTGTTGTTATTGCATGTACGCAGCAAACTGCTGCATCATTTGTTGCATGGCTACCTCTTGCGGTGTCGACATCTTTCTCCACAAACACTTCTCATCCCGGCTCGTTTTGCGTCGGGTTCACCAAGAATGTCTGGGGATTTGTATTCGAAAGGTGAGCGGGCAAGGCACGGGGCCCCTGGAGGTGTGAGGGAAAGAGTTGCATCACACGCAAATAATGAAGACAGAGCTTAAAACAGACAGTTTGATTCAGATTCTGAAGCCTGAGAACTCAAACCAAATACTTAACAATATCTCAGTTTAATCAAATGTTAATGGAGGAGTTTATGCTCCTTACAAGGTTTCCTGCCTTAATCCAGGTGCTAATCAAGAAAGTCATTACTTAATTGCCTTAAATTGCTTTGTTTTCCTTCCACTTCTTCCCGCTGTGGCTTTAGGATCTTCGACTTCCAATGGCCTTAGGTGGTCCGATTTGGTTTAAGGTCACCGGCTTAAGGTGTTGGGATTAGGATTTATGGCTTATGAGAGTGAGGGCTTTGGCTTAAGCGGGCTTAGGCTTATCATGGCTAAATGAGATCCGAGTAGATTTTTCTTCAAGAGCTTATGCTTAAGATGGCTAATGAGATCTGAGATTATGGCTTAGAGATCTTATGGAAGCTTGGATTTAGGATTTGGTTTAGAGCTTAAGATTGATTGCTAATGCGTTTGAGAGGCTTGGCTTAAATGGGGTATGCAAGCTTGGTTTAAAGAGCTTAAGGTTGATGGCTAATGAGAGCCGAGGAGAATATAAGTCGCTTGGAGAGCTTGTGATTATCACGCTAATGATGGCTAATGAGATTAGAGAGGCTTGGCTTCGAGAGCTTACCATTCCCCTCCGGATAGAAGAAGATGAATGAAAAGAGTAGGAGAGCCCAAAAGAGATCCGTCTCCCTTAGTTACAGGTTGCATGCATTTTCTTTCTAAAATTTTTCAACCCATTAGCGATGGCGCTAATGGGTAGCCACCCTAGCTGACGTGGCACCCAAAATTCGACCTCCTCCAAATCGGGCGGGAGTGGCTCCAAATAGGAGCGTGCTGGTGAGCCAAGCAAGATTCTCTTCTTTGACGAGCTCTTCTGAGCGCTCATGAGGCCTGCGTGAGCACATCTATGGCCCCATGGCTTCGCCATTGCCCTGCCTTTTTTTTCTATTGGCTACACACTATTTGACAATTATGGTGAACATTGGCCATAGTTTAGCAGGCGGCCATATTCATTGGGCAACCGGTCTTATTGGATTATTTCTTTGGGCACCACATATGGTCCACATCTCGGCCAAGGCAATGCCTCACACAACTTCATTTTCCAACATCCCCTGACTAGCAATGTCATCTTGAATTTTGTTGCCCACTCTAGTGCATTGAGTGCCACCATAGCTTTCAAGATGAAAGTATAAGTGTCCGTCAAGCCAAGGCATTATACACATATAAAAATGCTTTCGTATCGGCCCATATTTGGCATACATATTGCGCAATGCATTGCATTAAGCATGCATACTAGCCATATCTTGTCAATTGAAACCTCGATTGACGGATCGGAAAGACCGACATGCTCCTGGAAGTGAGCACTTTGGACCCATGTATTCCTATCATCTTTGACCTTTTATCAGTAGCTGCCCAATCCGGTACGGATCTGCTACTGACTCAACTTAAAACTATCATAACTTCTTGTCTGTAGCTCCAATTGACGAGCCGTAAAGACAGGCTTGTAGAGCCCTTCAAGTACTTCCACTTTGATCAATGAAATCCCCGGTATGACCACTATAATCATACTCACTGTTTAGCATTACCGAGACATCTTTTGGCCCTTAGAGCCGCATCTGGCACACTTTTATCTTAAAATTGGCTTGTTAGCAAGCCCTTATTACTGCTGAATAATCATGTAGGATTCAAATAAACCTAATTGACATCCCTTTGCTCATTTTCTTGTCATGGAAGCGGAGTGGCATGACACCGTTTCCATCCTATGGCGACCAGTGAATGAAGATGAAACAACAAGCTATGAGTACGAGACCGAGACGGCCTATGATGAAGGCTACTTTGATATTGACGAAGAGGAAAGCAAGGATGATAAGCTAAATAAATCTTGGTAGGTTCATGGGTTTGAATGGATGGAGAGGCTCAAGAAGATTTTGACAGGGTGAAAGAATTCTTGTGTAAGTTGCCGAGGGTGTGTCCTCCCAACCGAGAGGATGATTTATATGTGTCTATGACGGTAGGTACCAAGTCTATTGGAGCGGTGTTTCTACAAAAGGTAGGAAGGATCTATAAGCCTATCTACTTTGATAGTAGGGTGATAATTCTTTAAGAGGCGACCTACATCAAAGCGAAGTGGTGGGTCATGACGTTGGTTTTTTCTTGCACAAAGTTCAAATTACAAATAATCATGAAAAACTTTTATGTTGCTTGAAGTGGTGCTGCAAAACCAAGAAAGTGGATCATGAAGTGGGTAGTAGAACTAGAAGAGATTGAATTTGAGTTTAAGATCAACAATACTATTCAATCTCACTTAGCCAACATTTTGGTCAACAAGGTTGTTAATTTTATGGTTTATCCAAGGGTGGTACAAGGTAAATCCAAAGAGGATCCAGACTTGGTGGAAGTTTTTATCATGCGGTTTGATGGTTCATATAGGAGGGTGATGTAGAAAGCAAGAGGAGGCATGGTGATACAGGATCCCCACAACAGAGTAATCTTCTCAAAGGCCTATGATATGGAAGACGTCCACAACAACAATAAAGCAGAATATCTCACCCTCCACCTAGGTTTGAAGCAATGCATGGAGTTCAACATTTCCAATATGGTGGTGAAAGGAGATGTACTATTGGTCATCAAGAAATTGTTGGGTCAATGGCAAGTAAAGTGTGATTCCTTGAGGCATTGGTTCTTTGCTATTAAGAAGCTTCTGAGATTCTTTGAGGAGGTCCAGTTCAAGCATCTCAAGAGAGTGAAAATTAAGAGGCAAACTAGCTTGCAAGCAACCGAGTGCAAGTGCATGTTGCGGGTATATATGTGGCCCTAGCCACATACATAGGTAGAGAACCATTGAAGGAGATGGAAGATTTTTTTAGCAAGGGTCAATGTCGTGAAGGTCTACCCAAGTTGCAGAGGAGAAGAATTGTGTAGAAAGCTCTCAAGTTTACACTAGTAGGCAAAGACCTAATGACCTACAATAGAGACGGGGTGCTCATGTAGAGTATTGTACAGAGAATAGATTAGCTTGGTGGTGCTGGAGAAATTTCATGAGGAAAGAGGACACTAGGGTAAATACCAGGTATTGTTTTGAGTGTTGAGAGTAGGTTTTTGGTGGCCTCAATAGTGAAGGATGTACACTATAGGTGCAAAACATGCCATGAATTCTAGACTATAAGGAGAGGTGTTTGGTAGCCGAGTTGCAAGGGGCTATCATTCCTCAAGGTTCTTTTGAGAAGTGGGGTCTGGATGACATTGGTCCACTCCCTAAGTCTACAAGTGGTAAGAAGTATGTTGTGGTAGCTATCGACTATATCACTCGGTGGGTAGAGGCCAATGCTGTGAAGGAGGTAAATGCCCAGGTTGTAGCTCAATTTGTTATTGATCACATATGTTGTATTTTAGGAGTGTCGTGGGTACTCATTGTTTATAGAGGCCAAGGATTTAGAAGAAAGTTTATGCGGGCATTGGTGGAGAAGCTAAAGATTCAGCACGATTTTCCTCACCTTATCATCCCCAATGTTATGGTCCTGTGGAGAGTTCAAATGGGAAAATTATCAAAATATGCTGACAAAGTATGTCTACAAATTGGAGACAAAGTGGGAGTTCAATCTAGAGAAGTGTCTGGGTCACAGAGGATGTCCTACAAAGTGGCAACCAACTTTAATCCATGTGTGTTGGTTTATGGTAATGAGGCAATGGTGCCAGTGCATTCATAACTTGGAGCTTTAAAGGGTATGTTGGCGCATCACAAGAGAGCTTACATGATCAAATTGTTAGTCTTGAAGCATTGTAGATGGATAGAGAGGCAGTAGTAGACTACTGTGTGAAGCAATGGGAGAAACGGGTGACCAAAGTCACTAAGAGTCAGACAAATAAGATGATAGAAGAAGGATATCTGGTGATGAAGTACGAGAGATACCTGGACTTCACCTTTCAAAATAATTTCAAGAAGAAGTGGATGGGCCTATACAAGGTACAAAAGGCCTTTCCGACTGGTACCTATCAGTTTCTGTTGAGAGCTAATGGTAAGATTCTTAGGCACAAGGTGAGTGGTGTGCACCTCAAGATGTACTTTGACAGAGGGGGTGTTGGTGTATAAAGCCCAATGTGGTCGCCCAGGTAAGTGGGCGGGCCACCAGGTATGTACACATATTCTTTTGTAAAAACCTAATAAGAACTCACTATGCTATGTACATTACAACAGAGCGAGTTCACCATATCGTTGTGCTCTTCTTCTCGCTTTCTCTCTCGCGTCGTACTTCCGCTCGTACTCCTTCAACTGGTATCAGAGCTCAGATCGAGGCTCGGGGCAGCATTTGCAGGTAGCCAAAGTCACATGCTCAGATTGGAGTGAAATTCGACACGCGAAGACACGGCCCCAAATCCTGTCTCGTGCTCTCAGAATTTCATTCTGAGGTCATCTCGGCCACCGTTCGGCTTCGACAAAGATCTGCACAGGCCATTTTCGACTACGTGGTCTCGGCAGGTGCAGATCCGACTCTGCAAATTTGGGGTTTCGGCCTACGACTGCAAGTGGTGAGGATATCTACACTTCCAGAGTGCTGATTTGTGGATGTCTACACAACAAAGGACGGCTCACAGTTCTTGGAGGCGTGTCACATACGACACGGGCGCACCTACACACAGACTTTAAGCGACATCCACTAGTTCATCAGGTAGCTTGTGTTTGCTGCTTGATATTCTAGATTTCATCCTGACATTGCAGGTACTTCCACATGGGATATATTGTCAGTGATGATGTATGTCTGTTGAGGGTTTGCTGGCTATGAGTCACGCAGCAAACAACCGCCGCAGCGGTTACAGCATACAGTGGGAAATTTATGGATGTATGACTTTGTGAGAAGTCTATGTACTTTCAGAATTACTGCAGCCTTTGTTGAGGGTCGAGTGAGGTTTTATTGAGCTGGGGGATTCTCGAATGTTGAGATCCTTTCAGTGATACAGGTCTTGGAGCGATCCCTTGAGCACCCTTAGATAGGCAGCTAGGATGTATTGACTGTGAGTTAGACAGTTGGGATTGCATCTTTGCTTTACTGCCGTTGAGGCATTGTCACAGTCTATGCTTACAGGACAGTGAGAGACAATACAGGTGCAGGACATGTTTACCCATAGCTTACAGTGTTAGAGAGACAGTGGTTTTTTGAGCTGTTTTTGGTCTGTTTTTTTAGTACACCAGAGCCATTTTACAAAGGAGACTCTGCCAAAAAATTTTGCAAAATCTGAAGCTTTCTTGGTTCATTTGACAGGTTGATATTGGTTCAGAGGTCAGTTTACAGGGGAAACTCTACCGAATTTTTCCCAGGAAAGTAAACTACTGTGAAGAGTAGCTACAGGACACTGCTCTTTACAATATCAAGAAGCTGGATGGAACCAATTTCCCATTGTGAAAGAAGCAGATTTGGCACGTGTTGGTACAAAAGAAGCAGATAAAACCTATAAATCTCAAGGGGATAAAACCAGAAGATATGGACGAAGATGAATGGAGCGAAATGGATGAATTGGCACTTTCTACCATTATGTTGACTTTGGCAGAAAGCGTTTACTTCAATGTAGCAGACGAGATGTCGGCTTATCAAGCACGGTTAAAGCTGAGTGATCTTTATGAGAAGCAGAGTGCAGCTTCATAGGTATACAAGCTTTAGAATCTTGTTGACTTGAAGATGAAAGAAGGGACACCTATGTCCAATCATCTGAATGAATTCAACACAATCTATAGTCAGTTGTCAGCTCAAGGTGTCAAGTTTGATGAACCTGCTAGAGCTATGTTCCTGTTGATCACATTGCCAAAAAGTTGGGACACTTTTCGCACAGCTTTGAGTAATTCTGCACCTCCAGATGGTTTGAACATAGCAGGTGTAGAAGGAAGTCTGCTTACTGAAGAAACCAATAGAAAGACAATGGACAAAGGCAAAGGAATAGCCTTAGTTGTCAGGGGAAGGACCAAAGAAAAGTACAAAGGTGGAAAGAGGAATCAGTCTCGTAGCAAGTCCCGCAGTGCTAAAGGCAAGAGTGACATAGAATGCTACCATTGTGGCAAGAAGGGACACATGAAAAGAGACTACAGAGAATGGAAAGCAGAAAAAGGCAAAGAGAAAGCTGAAGACCATGGTGAGAAGAACAAGTCCTAAGTGAAGATTCAAGATATAAATGTGACAAACACTGTTGCAGAGGATGACAGTCTAGTGTCAGGCGACATCTACTTCTTAAAGAATACGATGGACTCAGCTCTTCTTACAGCATCTGATGGAAATGCACTGAGTGACTGGATTATAGACTTAGGGGCATCACTTCATGTGTCTCCAAACAAGGAGTGGTTTACCTCTTATGTGACCACTAAAGATCATGTTCGACTAGGCAATGGGCAGACATGTGAGATCTTAGGTGTTGGAGATGTTCAATTGAAGTTTTAGAATGGCTCTTCTTTCACGCTGAAGAATGTGAGACATGTTCCCGCAATTACAAAGAGCTTGATCAGCACAGGTTTACTTGATGATGCTGGCTACGTCACCACTTTTGGACAAAACATGTGGAAAATATCCAAGGGTTCGATGACAGTAGCACATGGAGTAAAGTCTGGAGGACTTTACATGATTTATGTATCAAATGTCTCTAAAAATGTAATCAATGTAACCGAGCAGCCGAACGTGTCTTTGTGGCATAGCCGGTTAGGACATATGTCCAAGAAGGGAATGGAAATCTTGTCTCGTTCTGGTTATTTTCCTGGCTTTTCATTCAATGATTTTGAAATTCTGTGAACATTGTCTGTATGGTAAGCAAACACAGCAGTCACATAAGCATAGAAGCAGTAGAAGAGATACACAATTGGCACTTGTTCATAGTGATTTGTGTGGACCTATGCCTAGCCTATCTCTAGGGGGAGCTTCTTACTTTATGACATTTATAGATGATTACTCGAGGAAAGTATGGGTTTACTTTCTCAAGCACAAGGATGAAGCGTTTAGTGTTTTCAAAACGTTTGTGACACTTGTGGAGAATCAGAGTGGCAAGAAGCTTAAATGCTTACGCACTGACAATGGTGGAGAGTATGTTTCAAAGGCCTTTCAGGACTTTTGTGAGTCAAAAGGTATAAAACATGAAGTTACTGCTCCTTACAATCCTCCTCAAAATGGTGTTGCTAAGAGGATGAATAGGACCATACAAGAGAAGGTCACAAGTATGTTGTCTAATGCACAACTGCCAAATGGGTTTTGGGCTGAAGCTCTATCAACAGCTGTTCATCTTGTAAATAGATCTCCCAGCAAGGTTTTGTAGAAGGACTCAGTGCCAGAGATGGTATGGTCAGGCAAAATGCCCTCATACAATCATCTCAGAGTCTTTGGCTGTGAGGCATATACTCACGTTCCAAAGGAATTTAGGAACAAACTTGAGCCAAAGAGTAGAAAGTGCATCTTTCTAGGCTATGGTAATTCTGGTGAGATGGGGTACAGACTTTGGGATCCCGAATCCAGAAAGGTTATCCGCAGCAATGATGTTCACTTTAATGAATCCAAATATCATTCTAAACCAGAGAGGTTTGAGGAGATTAGAAGAGTTGTCTTCCAAGAAGATGGACCTGCACGTGCAAGACAAAATGTCAAGGCTCAAGAGGAGCAAGGACAGGATAGAGTGGAACCACAGCTTGTGGCTGAGCCTGAGCCACCTATTGTGCGTAGATCTGGACGTATCATGCGACCTCCTGATAGGTTTGTTCCATCTATGAACTATGTCATGTTGACTGATTGCAATGAGCCTTCATGTTACAAGGAAGCAATGCAAATGAAGGACTCCGGGAATTGGAATTGGCCATGCAGTCAGAGATGACAGCTCTGCATAAAAACCAGACATGGAAGCTAGTTAAATTACCACAGGGCAAAAAGGCTCTACCCTGTAAATGGGTTTACAGGTATAAGATCACCGCTCATGATAGTCAGCCAAAGTACAAAGCAAGGCTTGTTGCCAAGGGCTTTAAGCAAGAACAAGGCATTGACTTTGATGAAGTCTTCTCTCCGGTGGTCAAGATGACTACCTTGAGATGCTTTCTTTCATTGGTTGCCATATTAGATTTGGTGTTGCACCAAATGGATGTCAAGACAACGTTCTTGCATGGTGATTTAGATGTGGAAATTTACATACAGCAGCCAGAAGGGTTTGTTGAGAAAGGCAAGGAAGATTTGGTATGCCAGTTGTTAAAGAGTCTTTATGTCTTAAAACAATCACCAAGGGCATGGTACCAGAAGTTCCACAAGTTTATGCTTTCTCAAGGCTACAAACGTAGTGAGTTCGATTACTGTCTATATACAAACAAGGCTAAGGATGGCAGTTGGCTAATCCTTATTTTTTATGTGGATGACATGTTGATTGCTGGCAAGCACTTGGAAGAAATTTGAGCTTTGAAGTCAAAGATGGAAAAATCGTTTGACATGAAAGACATGGGTGAGGCAAGTCATATACTTGGTATGCGCATTGAGAGAGAAAGATCAAAGAAGTTGATTTGGTTATGTCAAACAGAGTATATTGACAAGGTTTTTCAACGTTTCAATATGGAGAAGGGAAAGGCATTGAGTGTTCCATTGCCACCATATGTGAAACTTAGCAAACAAGATTGTCCTGTGTCTGAGGACGAACAGGCTGAAATGGATAAGATTCCATATGCGTCTGCAGTGGGTAGTTTGATGTATGCAATGATTGCTACTCGCCCAGACATTGCATTTGCAGTGGGAGTAGTAAGTCGATACATGTCAAACCCAGGCAAGAAACATTGGGAGGCACTGAAAGGAATATTGAGATACCTGAAAGCTACAAAGAGTATGCGTATATGCTATGGGAGTCAGGAGCTAAGTGTAAAGGGTTTTACAGACTCAGATTATGCAGGTGACTTAGACAACCAAAGGTCTACGTCAGGGTATGTCTTTACATTGGCTGCTGGAGCAGTATCATGGCGTTCTAGATTACAAGATTGTGTTACTTAGTCTACTACAGAGGCTGAATATGTTGCAGCATCAGAGGCATGCAAAGAATCAATTTGTCTTAATTGACTAGTAACAGATTTGGGAATCAAAGAAGAGATGCCTGTGTTATATTGTGATAGTCAAAGTGCTATACAATTGGCTCGCAATCCAGTTTATCACTCAAAGACAAAGCATGTGGATGTGAAGTATCATTTCATCAGGGAAATGCTCGAGGATAAGCAGTTTCAGCTTGTCAAAGTTCACACCACAGAAAATCATGCTGGTCTACTTACAAAAGGACTTCCCTCAGAGAGCTTTGCGCATTTTTGCAAGCAGTTAGGTGTAGGGTAGTACATCACTTCTCTACATCTCTTGTATATTAGCTTGTATAGTAGCTTCTCTCACACTTAAAGTACCACATTGGACTTTAAGTGGGAGGTTGTTGGGGTATAAAGCCCAATGTGGTCGCCCAGGTAAGTGGGCAGGCCGCCAGGTATGTACACATATTCTTTTGTAAAAACCTAATAAGAACTCACTATGCTCTGTACATTACAACATAGCGAGTTCACCATATCCTGGTGCTCTTCTTCTTGCACTCTCTCTCGCGTCGCACTTCCGCTCGTACTCCTTCAGGGGGTGGTGCCTGATGTGCATCAAATTGAAACCAAGGGGGTGGGAAACCCAACTAAAAGTATGTAGTGTGCAAAGGAGATAAAGCTTTATACATACTGTACACACTGTTGTGGTTATGTAAATGCTTTTGGTTGTTTGTTTAGTCTGGAAACTTTCAAATTTCTGTAAATATGATTTTGGTTAAACATAAATGTTCGACAAGGGGGTGGGCAATGATGGTACATGCAAAGTTTATCCAAGTTAGAAAGTGTGCCAAGCAGTGCTATGGGTGCATATGAGTTGATAGCCGATTTTCGGAATCAAGGAAAAAAAAAAGAAAAAAGGTTTATCTTTCCTTTGCCCAAATCACAGAAACACCACCGGAGGGCTCGAATTCTCCGGTCAATCGGTGAGCCACAAATTTCTCTCTCTTTTCCTTGCCCCCGCCACTGTCCACGCAACCCAACTCTAGCACCACCCCTGGCCATGGCCCGTCACTATCCATCATTAGCCCCCACTTTCGAAACCACGGTCCCAAGAACTAACCCCAAGCAGGGGAGAGCACATTCCCAAGAAAAAATGATAAAGAGTTGTTTTTTTTAACATTCAGCACCCCTCTATGCTTAACCACCGATGGGCCAACACCAATTTGGCCACACCTCTCTCCATTATCACCAGAAGACAGAGGTGTCTCTCTCTCCTGCTCGGCTCCGCCAATCCACCACCATCTCTCTTATCCCTGTTCCTGTGTCATCTAGCCCCGCGGGCGCATAAACCAAGTTGTGGTTGTCTTTCTCCCCACTGGCGGGTCGCGATGCATGGAAAAGAGTTCTCTCTCTCTCTCTCTTCATTATTTATACACACCCACACTTTCACATTTTTTTATCCTCTCTCTCTTACCTCTCACTCGTCCATACTCCACTGGCGGGCTGCCATACCTCACCCCTCCCTCTTCCCTCTCGTCCACACTCCCTTGACCTCACTCTCCCCTCCCTCTCCCCCCCTGTTTTCCTCCCACCGGCGGGCCACCGCGCACCCAAGCTCTTCTGCCTTTCTCTCTCTCTTCATTCTCTCTCTCTCTCTCTCTCTCTCTCTCTCTCTCTCTCTCTCTCTCTCTCTCTCTCTCTCTCTCTCTCTCTCTCTCTCTCTCTCTCTCTCTCTCTCTCTATGTAAGCGGCCCCGCATGCACATGGAATAGAATATCTCTCTCTCTCTCTTAATTCACCCACACATACCCTCTCTCTCTTTCCCCCCCTCTCACTCACACACACAATCGCTCTCTCTCTCTTCCCCTCTGTGTAGGAACCCGCCATGCACGAAGCCTCTCTCTCACTCTCTATTGCACACACACACACACACACACACACCACCCTCATCCCCTCCTCTAGCGAGCCTCCACCCTTACCCCACCCTGTTGACCTCTACCCCCCCCCCCCCCCCCTCCCCCCGCCCCCCCTCTTGCTCATTGTCGGCCAAGACATCCGAGCCCGTGCTCTCTCTCTCTCTCTCTCTCTCTCTCTCTCTCTCTCGCTCTCTCTCTCTCACTCTCTCTCTCTCTCTCTCTCTCTCTCTCTCTCTCTCTCTCTCTCTCTCTCTCTCTCTCTCTCTCTCTCTCTCTCTCGCACCCTCTGTGAAGAGGCCCAAAGGCACCAAATACAGTGCCGCTCTCTCTCTCTCTCTCTCTCTCTCTCTCTCTCTCTCTCTCTCTCTCTCTCTCTCTCTCTCTCTCTCTCTCTCTCTCTCTCTCTCTTATTCACACCCGTACACACACACACCCTCACATACTCCCTCTTTGACTCTCGCTCACCATCACCATATCTCTCGCGCGCTCTCGGCCTGTGAAGGCACCACCATCATAGAATCTCTGTCTCTCGCATGCGTAAAACACACACACACACTCACATACCCCAAGCCCCTCCACCCCCTCTCACACCCTCATGCACACACTCTCCCCCCCCTCGCCTTTGTGTCGCCATCGCCAGGACGGAAAAAAAAGAAACACATATATATTATTTATGTAATAAAATTACACCCTCTCCCTCGTTCCCACGCACTCACTTTTGTTCACACACACACACACACACTCACTCACATAACCCCCACATACATATACCCATACATATACTCACACACAATACATAAACCCATACATACACGGACACGCTTACACGGACGGACATAAACACACCGAACACGCACACATATATGCACACACCATAAATTAATAAATCGAAGGAATCGACGTCATCAACAAAAAGAAGAAAACCAAGTCGTGTGTTGCCGACACCGAAGCAAGAGAAGAAGCTGAAGGCATACCCCGGCCGGCCCTAAAAATGACGAAGGCACTACATCAACACACCAGGTAAGCCTGTCGTTCATCAGCATCGCATCCACGATGCCCTCTTCAGTGAAATCCGTAGGTTGTCATCATTTTCCGAGTTTTAAACCAAATTTTGTAAAAATCCCAATTTGTAAATTATCACTTCTCTCTAGGTGATGGTCACAAAGGCCCACCTAGGAGTTTTCATTTTTAAAATCCCCAAGACAAAGAAAGGGTCAACCATCTAGGACCCACCACATTGCTTTGTCTCCCCGGATTAGGACCCTTAACCTAATTAGATTACCCTAACCTAAAGCAGACAGCGCCTATAAAAAGGCACTGAGTGGTCACTATCAAGGAGAGATTAGGAGATTTGGGGGGGGGGGGACGGCAATTTCATCGGAGGTCAACACTTGGTACCATTTTGGGTGGGAGGGATTGGAGACACTTGCATCATGAGAGAGGGGATCTAGTGTAGCAATTTTGGAAATTTGCACTATGTGAAGAAGCTATGTCTACACCTTGAATCCAATGGTCGCCACACACACACTCATGCTAGCAAAGTCTCCGTGTCTGTGAGTCACCTCTAGAGAACGCACTATTAGGCTCACTATCTCTCCCTCTATCTCTGTATTACCATGATTGCCACCTCGCCAGAAATAAGGTTGCTGTAAATACTGCATGAAAATAGTTTTCCCTCCCACCCCAAGGGTTTTCATCACCAACATCATTCTCTGTGTGTGTGTGTGTGTGTGTGTGTGTGTGTGTGTGTGTGTGTGTGTGTGTGTAGAGTTTGTGTTATCTTCAATCACCGTTGTCCACGTCCTAGCCGCTCAAAGCTACGTGGTGCCCCCTGTTCGCTTCACCGTGGCTAGCTCGACGTGCATCCACATCCTGGCATTTTGAGGCCGTCGGGGTTAGTGTCGTGCTTTGCGCTCGTCATTTGGTGCCCCCACTAAGGAGGGCTTCTCGAAAACCTCTAGTTTACAATGCTGAAGACAACGCATATCATCAACCATGGACAAATGGCTAAAAGAATTCTCTAACTGAAGAATGGAGGAGGAGGAGAGTGGAGAAGCATTGACCACCTTCATCAAAGTGCTGCTCCCAGAATACACCATCGTAAATATTCAAGAGGTAAATTTCCCATCTCGTATTGCTCGTGCTAACCGCAAATTGAGATCATCAGGTGGGAAGGCTATGAAGTGCCATCACTGCTGTCAACCAAAGCATTCTGTCAATGAGTGCCGACAGAGGAGGTGAAGAAAGAACAGTGAGTTTTGCTTTTGAGAATCGCAGGACTCTCACGACAGTCAGATTTTTTGTAGCACCAAGTGTTTTCTCTCTCATGGTCCGAGAAATGTCATCAACTACATCAACCACAATGTCTAAGTCCAAAAGCCTAAAGCATTTGGGGGACACAAGTGGGCCTACACTCTCCCTAGGCTTGGAAAGTTCAAATGAAGTTCGACCACCCAAGTGCCGTCGCCGCATGAGAATGGAAAGCCTATTGAGGTAGAATCTTCTCGCCCAGTCTGTTTTGAACCAAATGTGGAGGATTGTACGGACTTCTACAAGAGGTACAAGCATGTGGTGAAGGTGTCACCTTGTCAACACCTGAGGTACACAGCCCTAATGGTCAAATCCTTGCCCTACACCTGACATGGATAATAACAATAGGCCAAAAGTCTTTCCTTTCCGTTTCTTGCAACACATGCGTGTAAACGTATATATTGATAGGAAGATATTCTACCAGCAAAAGATTGTTTTCCTATTCGAAGCAGAAATGCTTGATGAGATCCTTAGATTCCCGCGTCCCATCATCTTTCCCCTTCTCGATTACTACCACTCTTTTGATGTAAGCATCTTTAAATCTTATTTTAAGTCTATCCACCCAACCCTGTAAAAATCCACTATGAGCCGCTAATGTCATTAATGTTATTAAAAAAAAAAGTTTGTAATTTTCTGAGTTACTACCATGGCAAGTGTCTCTTTTCCCACATTCAGTGTCGACATCACCGCCGATTTTTTGGATGACTTCGACATCGCTTGTGTGGTTTCCAACAAGGATGATGATGCTTCACAATTCTAAATTTTTCCTCTATTGATGAGAGTAGAGGCCAAGTCTTGGTACAATGCTTTGCCCCAAGCTACCAAAAATGCATGGGATGTACTACGTGCTGCCTTTGTGAAGAGGTTTGGTGGAGGCACAACCTCATAAAAGTTATGGCATCTGCTAACAGAATTAAAGCAGGGAAGTCTACTAGAGTATGTCACTTACGAATCCAAGTTTGTGGATTTGTGGGAGCGATGGGTTGCCTCACTGGAGGAAGGTGAAGGAGCGCCTAATTTCCTGAAGAAGGATCGTTTCATTGCTGGCCTGTGGTCACCGCTTAAAGAGAAGGTGAAGGGGAGGTTCCCTGCAACGTATGAGTTGGCAGTGGAAGTATCCCACCTTAAATACAAGAAGCTGTGCATGTAAGCAAGAGTCAACGAGTCAGAGGAATCATGCTCAGTCCACCGACTAACACCAGTGACTACAACAACCACTCATAGAACCCAACCAGAGGAGGCATCATAAGAGCAACAAGACCTATTATGTCGCATCACTACTCAGCTTGAAAGTTTATCCGTGCATCTGGTGTAGCAAGGGCATGCCCCTGTAAGAAATCTAGAGCAAGGGAGAGTAGAACGAAGAAAAAACCAAGAATACCACTGCTAGAACTGCGGGGAAGAAAGCCATGGCATATATTACTGCCAACATCCGAGAAGACATAACTTCAATAGAGGAGGAAGGCAGAATCAGATTTCTCCACCAAGGGCAAAACCACCGCCACCCAGACAACCAATCCCACCTGTTCAAATCCCACCAACATCCGTGCAACCACAGCTAGTCCCAGCAGTTCAAGTCCTACAGCCATCGATGCAACCACCACCACAATCACCACTTACACTCATCCTACACCCACCACCAATTGGTACCCGCACACCAAGTGTCATTGGTCTTGCAAAAGAGGTCAAGATTAAGATAACAGGAGAAGGATCAAGCGAGAAGTCTATTCACAGGATTGAAGCAGTGGAACAAGAGATTAAGATGCTACCCAAGTAAGGAAGGTATGTGAAGAGAATCATGTTACAAATGTTAGTACATCTCTAACTTTGGATGAAATAGACACAAAAGAAATCAATCGACAGCATTGGGCTGAAAGGGTAAGAAGGTGTAAAGTGTTGATCAGGCCTCATTAGAGTAAGAGGAATGCAAAGAGCATGGAAGATACAAGTGAAGAGGAAGACCAGACTGCTAGCAAGGCTTTGCAGAAGATGGACAACATATCAAGCAAAGGGGAGGGCTTTGAAAACAAAAGCCTGTGCACCTGCATGGACCAAGAACAGTGTAGCAAGCTGAAGGAATCTTGCATCAAGGAAATTTCACCAGAGGACCGTGACGAAGAGGTAAGTACAAATGAAGGTTTGGAGTTGGATATTGCTCCAAAGGCTTGGCAGCCGAGCAAGACTTTATTGTGTAGTGTCATAGACTTAGAGATGGGTAATGCCTCTAGTCTACTGAAAGGTGTTATAAACTTGGAGATGGGTAATGCCTCTAGTTTATGTGAGCCTGTTCAGAGTAAGTTTGATGATTAACATGTTGCCAACCTTTTAAGGATGTTCGAGACTCCTCCACCATGCAGCATTGTGTTTGCATGGGATGCATCAGACCTATGCCTATGGTTAGCCTCTAGAACATATAGAGGTAAGATCAGCATGGAGATAAAAATTACGGAGCCATGGATAGACAAAAGGCTGATAGAATGCAAGAATGAAGGCCTCATTCCCAATTTGGTGCAATTTTTTTCAAATAGTGCATCCTCTCTTTGGAGAGAGGTAAGTGGATTACATTTTTATTTAAGCCGCAAGGTAGGTGGCTTACTATCAACATAGAAAAAGACGGCCGACAAGTTTGAGCACACCCAAGAGGATCATGATATGCTTGCAATCTTTCCCAGTCATAGCAGTAAGCAAGATTTTGAAGACAACTGGAGCTAACCACACCAACAAGGTGGCCATCTATGGTGGATTCTTGGCACACTCTTGGGAATCATAATTTTCAGTTCTATCTTTGCAAGAGCCAAGATGCTCATTTCTTCTCTCGCTCTACTGGTGGTTACAAATTTGGTCTTATTTGGCATGCAGATTTTATTGTTTAGACACTACAGATAATGATCCTATTCTTCACTTGGGATCCAGGAGGACACTGGCATCAAGGATTCTTGGCACACTCTTGGGAATCATATTTTTCAGTTCTATATTTGCAGGAGCCAAGATGCTCATTTCTTCTCTCGCTCTACTGGTGGTTACAAATTTGGTCTTATTTGGCATGCAGATTTTATTGTTCAGACACTACAGATAATAATCCTATTCTTCACTTGGGATCCAGGAGGACACTGGCATAAAGTTCTGGAAGCCATGGGCTTCCCATTTAATCAACCCATGCTATTCCAAGGAACGGGCTCTCATCCGGACCTGTTGCAGATTCATGGATATCCCAGAAATCTCACCAATGGCCAAATGGAATGGCTAGTTCAGAAGGCAACTTGATATCGGCTCCTACCGATCAGCTGAAGAAGAATCAAAGTCAGGGCTAGAGACATGAATGCCTCTAGCCAAAAGGGGAGGGCTAATGATAGCCGATTTTTGGAAATCAAGGGGAAAAAAAAAGAAAAAAGGTTTATCTTTCCTCTGCCCAAAGCACAAAAACACCACCGGAGGGCTCGACAATTTCCCGGTCAATCGGTGAGCCACAAATTCTCTCTCTCTTTTCCCTGCCCCCGCCACGGTCCATGCAAGCCAACTCAGGCGGCACCCCTGGCCATGGCCTGCTATCACTATCCATCATTAGCCTCGGCTTTCGAAACCACGACTGCAAGAACAAACTCCAAGAAGGGGAGAGCACATTACCAAGAAAAACGATAAAAAGAATTTTTTTTTACATTCACCACCCCTCTATGCTTAACCACCCGTAGGCCAACACCAATTTGGTCACACTTCTCTCCATTATCACCAGAAGACAGAGGTGTCTCCCTCTCTCTTGCTCGGCTCTACCAATCCACCACCATCTCTCTTATCCCTGCTCCTATGTCACCTAGCCCCGCGGATGCATAAACCAAGTTGTGGCTATCTTTCTCCTACTAGTGGGTCGCCATGCATGGACAAGAGTTCTCTCTCTCTCTTCATTACTTATACACACCCACACTTTCACATTTTTTTATCCTCTCTCTCTTACCTCTCACTCTTCCATACTCCACCAGCGGGCCGCCATACCTCACCCCTCCCTCTTCCCTCTCCTCCACACTCCCTCGACCTCACTCTCCCCTCCCTCTCCTCCCTTGTTTTCCTCCCACCGACGGGCCACCGCGCACCCAAGCTCTTGTCTCTCCTTCTCTCGCTCTCTCTCTCTCTCTCTCTCTCTCTCTCTCTCTCTCTCTCTCTCTCTCTCTCGCCCTCTATGAACAGGCCCGAAGGTTCCAAATACAGTGTCGATCTCTCTCTCTCTCTCTTATTCACACCCGCACACACACTCCCTCTCTAACTCTCGCTCGCCATCACCATCTCTCTCGCGCGCTCTCGGATTGTGTAGGCGCCTCCATCATAGAATCTCTCTCTCTCGTGCATAACACACACACACACACACACACACACACACACACACACACACACACACACACACACACACACACACACACACACACACAAACTTACATACCCCATGCCTCCCACCCCCTCTCACAACCTCACGTACACACTCTCCCCCCCTTGCGTCTGTGTAACCATCGCTAGGGTGGAAAAAAAACAAGAAACATATATATACTCTATATGTAATAAAATTACACCCTCTTCCTTGTTCCCACACACTCACTTTTGTTTACACACACACACACACACACATAACCCCCACATACATACACCCATACATATACGCACACACAACACATAAACCCATACATACACGGACACGCTTACACGCACGAACATAAACACACCGAACACGCATGCATATACGCACACACCAAAAAATAATAAAATCGAAGGAATCAACGTCATCAACAAAAATAAGAAGACCAAGTCGCGCGTTGTCGACACCGAAGCAAGAGAAGACGTTGAAGGGATACCCCTGGCCTCGAAAATGATAAAGGTGCTACATCGATGCACCAGCTAAGCCCGTCGTTCACCGGCATCGCATCCACGACGCCCTCTTCAGAGAAATCCGTAGGTTGTCATCATTTTCCGAGTTTTAAACCAAATTTTGTAAACATCCCAATTTGTAAATTATCACTTCTCTCTAGGTGATGGCCACAAAGGCCCACCTAGGAGTTTTCATTTTTAAAATTCCCAAGACAAAGCAAGGGTCAACCATCTAGGACCCACCACCTTGCTTTTTCTCCCCGGATTAGGACCCTAAACCTAATCAGATTACCCTAACCTAAGCAGCCATCACCTATAAAAAGGCATTGATGAGTGGTCACTATCAAGGAGAGATTAAGATATTTGGGGGGGTGGCTTGGCCTTCAACAACTGTAAAGGGCCCAACTCTTTCTCTTTCTCTCTCTCTCACAACAGAATTCATGGGCCACGGCCTTGCTCATCGTCTTCATAGCAATGTCACACATAGGAGCTCATGAGGTTGTGAAGGAGGGAAGCACTATAGCTCATCGTCTTCACAGCATCTTTTCACATCAAAATGGAGGCCTTTGAGCCTATGAGATTGTAGAGCTAGATGGAGGCATGCACACACACATCTTTCTTCTCTTTCTTGTCACTTGCATCTTTTTTGATGCTCGTTGATGACCTGCAGGACGAGGTCTACGTTGTGTAGGATGGGTTCAATGCTAAGGTTTGGCCTTGGAAGTTGAGGTAGCTTAGGGAATTAGGGAACTCTCTCTTTCAATAAGGGTTCTGTGCGTACATGTCGGTGCGCATCTCTCTCTCTCTCTCTCTCTCTCTCTATGTGCATCAAAGTGGCAATAGAGAGGAAGGGGGTTGGGGGACAGTGGCGCATGCAACAGAGACTGAGCAATCTAGAGAGGAGGGAGGAGGAGGACACAGTGACAAAATGAGCTCATTCAAAGGGTTGAGAATGGTCATGAGACAGTGTGGCACAACAAAGAAGTGGATGGTGGGTAAGCTTAGATATTTGTCTAGAAAATTGGGAAGGGTGGAGGGAGCATGTTGCAACAAAGCACGACTTGTGCATGGGATGTGTGGCATAATACTTCGACATTAATGATGTGATACCACTTGATGGTGCAGGCATTGGCGACCTCCAACGGAGAAAGGCATTCTTGTAGGTAGCGAATGTAAGGAGTCTTCTAGTGCAAGGTTGAGCTCTCCATTTCCTATGTGACCAACTCCATTGTGGCCTTGTCAACTACATTGTCAGGTCTAAAATTGCAAGCAAAAATGATGAAATTGTTTGCTCATTGCCTTCACTGGTATATCGTCGGTTAGTCCCAACTCCTCTTGCCCTAAGGCACATTAGAAATGATTGATTGAGCTTTGCTATTAGAAATGGGTGGTGTGGTATTGTTCATGAGGAGTATTTGTAGGTTCCTACACAGATGAGAGAGAGTATGTTGAGCGAGCCAGCAGAGGATCACACCCACATTTTTGCTCACACTCATCATTTTTGTAACCATTGATTGTAATAAATGTCTTTCCGACATTTATTTTGAATTGAGCCATTCATTAAGTAACGGGACTCAATTGAGTTTCCAGCTTGTAATCCCGAAGTAATTTCACTTGCTGATGTAATTAGTTAGAGATGTTCTCACCTCCAAGGTTGAGGTATATAAGCCAAAGTTTTTGTAACCTAAGGGGATTCAGATTATTAATCAAAGGTGAGTTTTTTGAGCGCCGTGACTGTGTCGAGAGAGAGAGAGATGAGAGAGAGAGAGAGAGAGAGAGAGAGAGAGAGAGAGAGAGAGAGTCTTATCTACTTGCTACGCGAGCTACGGAGCCGCCATTGGAGAAGCGACACCGCCATTGTGTTAGCAACGGCGAGAGCTACGCACAGATACCAAGAGTGCGCGCTATCGGCTTCTATGTGTGGTAAGTTCCTACGAGCTTCGGTGTGAGTTTTCTTCCAACTCGTGTGTCGGAATAGAGCGTGCAGCATATCTATAGAACCACAACGAGTAGAGCTACACATTAGTACCATCGGGGTCAAGTTTCGGTCACCTGTATTTTTCGGCCTGTCTTCATACGCGTTTACCGCACGGAGTGGTTATAGGTTGATTTTGCAGTTCAAGTCTTTAGGGTGTTGTTCTTACCTAGTGTATAGACTTCCCCTTGAGTTTGAGATCGATTCAATGATTCTAGATCCTGTTTCGTATAGCATTCGTTCGTAGTACGGATTTCAGTCACTTGCGTATTTTAGAACTTAGATTTGATTTCCTTAGTAGTGATTGTCATTAGAAGGTCGAGTAGGTGATTTGACACCCACCTAGTTGTTTCCATGCGCCTGCGGGTCAAGCTTCGTCCTCGTCTGACAAATTCTGTTGTTGGTTGAGTTCTCGCTATTTAGCTTCCGCTAGCGGCGTAACCGCCTTAACATTTGGCGCCGCTGCCGGGGACGAGAGCCCTAAGTAGGTGACCTTAGACTAATCCTACGAGGTGAGTCGTATAAACTACTTTGTATACTTTAGTTAGAAAAGATCTAGGAGTGGTGGACTCCGAAGATCTCGAGAGATACTAGGAAGTGGGGTATTCCTGGGTCTTCCGTGTTGACAGTATTTTTAGTTTAGCTTAGATTTGTTTGTTGTTTTGTTGGTGTTGAGTAGTTGTTGATAGAAGAAGAATTTGCTAGTCCGTGAGTGACAGTGGATATCTTTAAAGTCACAATTACCAAACCCATTTTATGATTAGGAATAGCTTAGGTAGGACTTCATTTGATCCTGATCTAGAGCTAATAATCATTGGAGTATTTGCTTGATATGGTTGATTGCATGTTAGATCACTAAACCGTCGAGTTAGTAGTGAAACTTGCAATAAACAAAAGTCAGAGAAATTTTCTGTGTATCTGGGAGTTGCTGAGCACTTGAGAAAGCTTTAGGAAGGATTCTGTGCCAAAAAACTGGAAATCTGCAACTTTAGACATCATACGCGTATGATGTCTAAATGACCAAACAGAGACCAAAACAGAAATTTTGACTTTACCAGAGTGTTCAAAAGGGGGGTTATACCCTAATTTCAACTTAAAACAAGAGCATTAACACTCAAAGAAACCCAAAAAGACAAGTCGGAGTCCAAGAAACGCAAAGAATAGGAAATTTTGGATTCAGATCTTGTTTTTACATTCAAACCTGACAAAAACACTTGAAACTCAATTATAAACATTGGAGAAGGCTTAAAACCAAAAATAGTCAAAATCTGGGACAAAAGACATCATACGCGTATAATGTCTTTTGGCACATCCACTGCTTATTTTTGATATCTGACCTGACAAGATTGTTACAAACACTGTAGAAGCATAAATATCAAGTTTTGACCCAAATTGATGAAAAAGACATCATACGCGTATGATGTCTTTGACCTAATTTTGGACATATTTTGATACTTTGCTAACACAGATCCATTGTAATAGCTGTCTAGAGGTTATATTTCAAGTTTCATCCCATTTGGATCACAATTGACCCAAAAACAAGTCAAAAGCGGAAAATTGCCAAGAAAAGCCTAAATTAGCCATAACTTGCTCAAACAGAGTTCAAACTGAATTTTGTGAGTGGAAAGAGCATAAGGGGGCTACTGAGAGTGAGCATAACCAAAATAGTCTAAATCTGTGAAAAAAGACATCATACGCGTATAATGTCTTTTTCAGCATAACTGCAACAAAATTCTCACTTGATGAAACAGAAGTTGTCCAACTGACAAGATTAAACAATTGACCAAGTATCAATCAGTTTGGATCAATTCTGACCACAAAAACTTGGGGAAAACAAATTGCCGAGACGGAAAAGTTAAAGTCCTTTAGGGAATTGATGAATTTGAGATCGGGCAGGAACCTCCAGAATAACCAACCAAAACAAGGGGAACCAGCAAGTGTCATATCAACCGAGGGAAGTGTAAACCAAAGTTGGGTGCAACCATTAGAGCCGATCTTTGAAGGAAGTGTCTCTGATACTTCTTCGGAGAGATCTTACGAGATTTTCACCGAACACTTGGAACACTTGAACCTGAACAACAGAAAAATATGGCAGCAGGATCATCAAACCCTTCCGCCACAATGAAGCTATTGTTCATAAAATACCAGTACGACAATGAGCAAGGTGCCAAGATCTACAAAGATGGAATGGACCGCTATTGTGTAAAGATAGAAGAGAGACCTAGTGAGTTCAAGGACTTAGTGCCTGTGAGCTATAGCGGAGATAGATATCTAGATGACGAGGGTACCATGTACTTGGTAGTCCTAAACCCTAACATTGTGGACAAGTGGGGATTGATGGGCACCAAAGCCAAAGTAGATGAAGAACTTGAGGAGAAAGCACCAATAATGAACTTCCCTGATGCGAGGTTAAGAAGAGAGAATGAAACTACAAGGATCAACACTGATAACATCTATGTGGGGCTATACAAATATAATAATGGGGAGCAAGATCTCTATTATAGATGTGAAGAACCCTACACCGGAGAGTTGACAGACCAAAAAAGACTTTATGTCTTTACCTACACAGAGGGATCGGAAGTGAAAATTGCCGCTTACGACAAGTATGGCAGGCAATACTCAACAATGGGCAAGAAAGAATTAGAAGGATATACATACTTTGGGGGACCACTACATCAGTATTATGTTACTTCTAGCTCACAAAGACCAGCACCAACAAATGGAGTGCAAAACCCAATGACGACAGGAGGACAAAGAACTCAGGCTGCTGACTCTTTCAGTCAACCTCAGTACTCGAAGCCCGGACCAATGGGATCATTACATTCCAGAGAGTCAATGGATACGAATCGAGGTAGTGCAGTTCCAATCCCCACGTATACCACTCCAGGTCCAAGGTTCGAAGCGGAACCATCACATTTACCTCCTAGTAGTAGATTCAGGGCAGGGGAACCGACAAGGGTAACCCATGAAGTCCATGATGCTAGAGAAAGCTTTAGCCGGGACACAGGAGCAATGAGATTGGTAGCAGACCATAGACGTATGAGACCATCTCAAGTAGCGAAGTGTATGCCAAAGAAGTATGGTGGTTCAGGAGATCCGTATGCACATGTGTCACTCTTTAAGCAAGTCTTAAGAGCTGAGCAGATAACAGATTTCCATACACAATACGAGGGATTTGGTCTTACTCTAGAAGGTACGGCATTGACATGGTTTCAACCACTGAACATAGGGGGATTCCATGACATTGACCATTTGCTAAGAGAGTTTGCTGAGGAATTCTCAAAACGAGGGATTAAGCACAATACTCTCACAAATATATGCTTTTAAACAGAGAGAACACGAAAAAGTGAAGGAAGCTTCACTTCGCTTCAAACAATACATTGAGAGATGTCCAGTACGTGAACGACCACAAGATGACAGACTATCTGTTCTCTTTATTGAGGGACTGAGGAACGACACTCTCAAGAAGGACTTGCACTTGAAAGCTTGTACAAGTTTCGAGCAAGTAACGAGAGAAGCATTGTACTTAGTGGATAACTGTACGGTTTATGGAGAGGTGTCAGCGGATACAGATTTTGCATCCAGTAGCTCTCCTCCGTAGCGAGCGAGACTACCACTAAAAAGAATGTTCAAACAACAACCATGCCAAATGTAGAGCAAATGATAGAAGATGCTCTAAAAAGGATGGCACCATACCAAAAACCATTGCCAAAAACACTGAAATGGTGTGCTATTGAACAAAAATGGACAAACCATCCAACAGAGGAGTGCTATTACAACAAAGGGTATGTAAGGGAGCGTCAGTATGCACCTCCTGCTCAATTAGCACCACCTCAAGTACATCCAGTACCTCGATACCCAACGGGAAATGTACCAGGACCTATGGGGATAGAAAGACCGCAACCGGTATTGGGACAACAACCACCTTTACCAGGAGCAAGACCAGTAGGCATTAGATATGCACCAACCTTAGAGAATCAGGAAGAACAAGCCCTAGTGCCTGTTCAAGCCTATTATGAAGAATCTGGTGCACACATGTCTCCAACTGTGTATTACCCACCAGAAGAACCCAAACAACCAGAACCATGGGGCATGATTGGGAATGTTGGAATACCAACAATTACAAGTGCTTCTGATGAAGAGAGATACAATTTGGACGCAAAACATTGATGTTCATAGCTCATGGAGGGTTAACAGGACAAAGACCATCCTATCCACAAAGGACGAATCAAATGGGACCAAGACCAGCACTAGGACCCTGTTACAAGTGTGGAGGTGACCATCTGATGAATGTTTGCCACATACGGAAATCATTAGAATTAACGCTTATTGCACTGAGTGTGGGGTTACTCACTTCATTGAGGATTGTTCAAAGAATCCAAACAAAGTGCAAAAGACGACATTGAATATGCTAGAAACTATTCCTACCAGCAGTGGGTCTGAAAATGAAACTCTGATACCAACGCAAGTTGTTACTAGAGCTCAAGCTAAGAAAACCACTAGAGAACCTGAGAATGGAAAGTTAGCGACTGAAATGGTTAGTCCAGGACCGCGGAGTCAGAAAACACATGGAAAGCTAGAAAAGCACGCATGAAGTTGAGAAAAGAACGTGAAGACGCTATTCTAGGTGAGGAACTAAAGCGAACTAAAGATAGATTAGAAAAACTTGAGAGTCAAAACGGGAAACGAGAGATGAGCCCGGAAAGAACGAAACAAAAGAGTATCAAAGAAACAACGAGCTTAAGCTCAGGGGGATCAGTGCTAGTCGACAAAGTACACGAACCATTGGACGCACTGATGAGAGCTTACGAAGCTAGGTTAAAGAACAACCAAACACAAGAACAGAGGTGGATGACATACCCAAACGCGGAATTGGAAAAGCAGAGACTTGAAATGTGCCAGAGAATGATCGAGACTGCACAAGCCTTATTAGAACCACCAAAAGAAACAATGAATTGTGGAACGGAAAACCCAATTCAGGAAGAGACTATTGTTTCACGGGTAGCTGAAAAGACTCCCAGTGCACAAAAGCCTAAAAATACACACAAGGATGACCGCATAGTGTTGAACACAACCGATCAGGAGATAGAGAGTTTTCATCCAGTCATACAGAGGTCTTACGGAAGAGATGAGGATTACAATGAATTTTGGAAACAAGTGAGAGAGGCAAACTTTGCAAACGAGCTAAGTTGCCAAGCTAATCAGACAAATTGGGAAAAGGACATCAGGAATCCTCCCATAGTGGAATTTGAGGCAGGATCTCAAGTGGACTTGGATCTGAAATCTTACTGGGGAGATGGGGGCTCTGTTAGAACAATGGAGAGCAAACCTCATTCACTGAATACCTTACCTTCATACTTAGGAGAGTATGAAGCAAAATCCGAGATTAGAGCACTTCCCTCACGAAGAATCTCATCAGAAAAAGTCATGGACTCGCAAGGATTGATAGAGATCTTGTCAACACCAGTGACATGCACTATCACTCTAGCTGAGCTTTTGAGGCTAAGACCACATATGTGGACCACTGTAGGAAAATGCTTGGAGAAATTTGGGATAAAAGACCCAACATCGAGACTGCAAGAGGGTATACAAGAGCTGAGTAAACCACAAAAGAACGCTAAGCCTGTACCCTTAAACAAGGTCGGAGAGTATTGCGAAGGTGAAGAGGGGAATACAACCTTACCAGTTGAATTCCAAGGAGTAAACACGATGGCAATACTAGACAGCGGAGCTGGGGTAGCCATTGCTACAAAAGAAATCTGGAAAAAATGGGGGAAACCAGCAATAAGGAAGACTAGGTTGAAACTCCAATTAGCAGATGGACACATGGAGAAACCTATGGGGTTATTAGAGAAAGTTGTAGTGACTTCTTGCGGCATTGAATACGAACATACTTTTGCTATTGTCGATTTTGGCAAGGAGAATAACTATGATATCATACTGGGAAGACCATTCATGAGACAGTTGAAAATGGTCCAGGATTGGGGCTACGATCACATATACCTGAGAAATATGGAAACCACTACACGTGTGAACCTGAAAGACCATAGCTACAAAGATGTGAACCGAACACCGGTGGAGGAGTTTGATTCAGCTACTTTGGCGGGATCCGAATTTCCAGCTTGGTTAGGTAAACCCAAGGAGTTATGGATGTGTGGAGCTTCGAAATGTGGAAGTCTGAAACGAGAAGAATGTGTTTTAGAAAGGGCTATCGAAGACGAAACTTATATAGGAGAACCCTTTCCAGAGGACACGCTTGAACCATTAGAATGGACACACATTCTAGCAACCCTAGATGTTTGTGCAATTCGGATGGTCCCACAATAAAATTTTGCGACAAGGACGGGTACGACGTGGTTCCGTACTTCATGTTGAGAACTGTACTCGAAAAAGAAACTGAAAAGAACGATACACTGGAAAAGGAAGATGAAGAGGAGGTGTTTCACGACATTCCCGATCATCCTGAGTGGGGAAATGAAGCAGACAACGAGTCAACGGACAATTCAAGCGAAAACGAAGAAACTATAACGGATGTCCGATTTTATGATTTTCCGAACCAAACTAAACAACGCCAGAAACGCTATAGAGCAAAGAGAAAAACAAAGGGGGTTAGAACCAATCCGATGCCTAGAATAAGAGGAAAAAATCAATTCCTAATGCTAGTAAAGGCGGAAGATTGTGTTAAGGACAAGATTTCTGGAAGAATGAGAGGCAATGATCAAAAGAGCTTACGAAAAAACAAAAAGGCTCAAGAAATCAAGTTCAAAGGAATGGAACGAAAACAGAAACAGAAAAATTAGAAAAGAACAAGCGCAACAGAGAACACACGGAGTCCAAGCTAGAACGTAGAAACAAGTACAGAGAGCTCAAGAAAACTCTGAAAGAAGTTTGGACGACAGAAATTGAGAGTGGAGAGGACGAAAACGCCAAAATCAAGGAAAACATGGATGTTCCCTCTCACTATAGGAAATTCACAATAGAGGATAGGAAGGTGGTATTAACCCAACCTATTCGAGAGAGAAGGGAGAACGAATCTTATGACGGACCGGAGGATGCAAAAAAAGTTGATTTAGCAGCTCCAGGTGAGACACCTAGACCGGTGTACATAGCCACAGATTTGTCTCCAGGCGAGGAAGAGAGACTTTTGAGTCTTCTCAGAGAGTATAGGGATGTGTTTGCATGGTCTTATAAAGACTTAAAGGGAGTTGACCCATCGATATGCCAACACACAATCCCACTGAAACAAGACGCAAAGCCTAGCAGACAGAGACCATACACATATAATGATACTTTTGCTAAGCGAATCAAAGAAGAGATAGATAAGCTAATGGAAGCTGAATTCATATACGAGATTGAACACACCGATTGGGTATCTCCAATTGTGGTGGTACCCAAGAAGAACGGAAAACTCCGAGTGTGTGTCAACTTAAAGAAAGTGAATGCTGCAACAATCAGGGACAATTATCCCTTGCCGATAACTGATCATGTTCTAGAGCGTGTATCAGGGAAAACAACATACTCTTTTCTTGATGGTTTTTCAGGATATAACCAGCTAGCCATAGCACTGGAAGATCAACATAAAACAGCTTTTGCAATGGAGTGGGGAATTTATGCTTATCGGGTTATGCCTTTTGGTCTAACCAATGCTCCCGCAACCTTCCAGAGGCTGATGACGCATGCTTTCAAAGAATACTTAAGGTTGTTTCTAGAAATATACATGGATGACTTATGTGTACATTCTCTTCTGAGAGATGAGCATCTAGAACACCTCAGAAAAGTATTTGAGAAATGTAGGACATATCGCATTTGTCTCAATCCTGAGAAATGTGTGTTTATGGTCCGACAGGGCAGAATGCTGGGACATATTGTCTCACAAAACGGAATATCCACGGATTTAGAGAAGATAAAAGTTATAGTGGATATGCCTAGACCAACCAATGCGAAACAAGTACAGAGCTTTATGGGACATTGCGGATATTATAGACGATTCATTTACATGTACGCTATAATAGGCCAACCACTTTACAGGCTAATAGTGAACTTTGAATGGACAGAGGAGTGTGAGGAATCGTTCAAGAAATTGAAAGAGGCACTCATTACTGCTCCAGTCTTGAAATCACCAGATTGGGAGAAGATATTCCATGTGCATATAGATGCTTCGGCATATGCAATAGGATGCATTCTGGCTCAGCCAGAAGAAGGAAACATGGATTTTCCTATCTGTTACGCCAGTCGACAGCTCAACAATGCAGAGAAGAATTACACCACAACAGAGCGAGAAGGATTAGGAATGATATATGCTGTGAAGAAATTTCGGCATTATCTTCTAGCCAACAAGTTTGTGTTTTTTACGGATCACCAAGCCTTGCTCTACCTAGTGAATAAACCATGCAATACCGGGAGAATAGTGAGATGGTTCATTATCTTACTGGAATTCGACTTCACGGTAGTAGTAAAGAAAGGAAAAACACATCTTAGAGCTGATCATCTTTCGCAATTGATGAATGGAGAAGACCCTATAGGAGTAGATGACGACATGCCAGACGCGTACTTGTTCAACATAGAAATGATACCAAAGTGGTCTCAAAATGTCGTTAACCTATTAACCTATGGAGGAGAGTTCGATAGAAGAGAATACAACCAGAAACATATTGCTATTCAGCAATCCAAGAATCTCAATTGGTTGCAGGAAGGTTGTATCAATTGGGAAATGATCATGTTTTACGACTATGCATCAATCCTGAGGAATATAATATATATCTGCGCAAAGCACATGTTCAGGAATGTGCATTTCATTGTTCAAGAAGGAACACATATAGGAATTTGTTACAATTGGGAGTCTATTGGCCAGGAATGAAAGAAAGCGTACATGAATATGTCACTGTATGTATTGTATGTTCATCAAAACCGCCAGCAGAGTATTCGACATTATATCAGATAATGATCGCTCTAGAATGGAGTCAGTATATTGTTGAATATCTCACAAATAGAACTTTCCCAGAAGGAACGTCAAAAGCTCGTCAGAAATCTGTAGAGACAAAGCTAGAGATTACGCTTTAATAGGAGATCAACTCTATAAGAGAGGTAAAGACAACCAGCTTAGGATTTGCGCATCAGAGTCTGAGTATGTGATAATCCTGGAGCAAGCTCATGGAGGAGTAGGTGGAGGCCATTTCTCAGGTGATAAGACAGCAAAACTTGTCTTAGCCGCAGGAATATGGTGGCCAACATTACATATGGACGCTGAGGAATACGTTAAACGGTGTGATGACTGTCAGCGGACCAAAGTACCACTTAAAAGAGATGATATGCCGCTTAGACCAATGATGGGGGCAAGAGCTTTTGCAAAATGGGGGATTGATTATGTCGGACCCATTTCACCTCCTGCATATAAGACTCATGCACAATACATCATTGTGGCTACAGACTATCTAACAAAGTGGGTCGAAGCAAAGGCAACTCAAAAAGCAGATGCCAGGACCACGGCACAATTTCTATATGAATACGTCTTTGTACGATATGGATTGCCAATAGAAATTGTGAGTGATCGAGGCACACATTTTATAAATGAAGTGATAAAGATCCTTCTAGATGAATTCATGGTAATCCATAGGAAATCAGCCCCGTATCATCCACAAGCAAACGGACAAGCTGAAGCAACAAACAAAACCATATGCACGGTCCTTACGAAGATTGTATCTGAGTCGAGAACTGACTGGGACCAGAAGTTGCATTCAACATTATGGGCATATAGGGTAGCATATAAAACATCAATAGGAACGACCCCATATAACATGGTTTTTGGGCTAAATGCTATCTTACCAATAGAATTCTTGATTTCAACCTTAAGGGTGGCTAAGGATCTAGAGTGGACAGGGCACGAGCTTTCTGATAGAATAGATGACCTGGAAAAGCTAGATGAGCTTCGCCTAAAAGCAGTAGCTTCTATCTACGCTCAAAATGGGCGACAAAAGGAATTTTTTGATAAGCATGTGCGGACTAAAGAGTTTAAGGTTGGGGACTATGTACTAGTTTACACTCTGAAACAACATGCTAAGAAGCTTAAAAAGCGAGGGATGGGACCTCTGGTGATTAAAGATCTATCACCAAGTGGAGCCATCAAGCTTGCTACATTAGACGGAGAAGAAATGCCCAATTGGATTAGTGGATGCAGAGTGAAAAAGTATCTTTTGCTGCTAACCCAAGACATGCTTCTCAAAATACATCAAGAAAAGCTGCGTGTCCAGAAAAAGAAAAAGATTGTGGAGGAAGCGCAAGCCGAGGCGAAGGAAAGAATGGAGAAAAGAAGACTACTGCGTCAGAAACAGCGCAATGAAGGAGCAATACGAATAAACGCAGTCAGTATAACAGAAATGGATAATGACAAAGAAGAACCCATCATTGAATGCAAAGTAGGAACCAACCAAATCAAAGCCAGAGCACTATTGGATTCAGGAGCTCAAGCTAACCTACTTTCACTCAGTTTGTATAGACAATTGACAAATGACACTAAACTACAAACTGCCAAGCAAGAGTTAAAGAGTTACTCTGAGAATTCAATCAAAACTGTCGGATGCACAGTTTTACATATACAGATTAACCAATATGTGTATCCTCATATGTTTTACGTGGTTGAAGACCAAGCTACACAACAACCATTATTGCTAGGACAACCATGGCAGAACAATACAATGCAATGATTGACTGGAGTTCTAAATCAGTGCTTATCAAATACGAAGGTGAAAGTCAATCAGTTAAGTTCACCAAAGGAGCAGAGCCAACTCCAAAGGACGAATCCAAAGACAAAGGTAAACAACAACCAGAGAAAAAGAAGAAGCAATGGCAACCAAAAGTTTCTATACAACCGGATTACTCTTCGACGAGGAACTCTCAACAGTGGATAAGGAAGACAAGCAATAATATAACAGCTCAACCTTGGGAAAAAACGGAGTCAAAGTTGGTATGGAGACCAAAAAAGGTTGTGCCAGAGAACACAAAGGTGGAAAACAGAGTCTTCAATACCAGACAACAGAGTGATTCCAGACAATCAAGGACAGTGAAACAGATCTGGATTCCAAAGAAGTTCATGACGGCACAAAGCTATAGCAAGCAAATTTGGATCCCAAAGATTTGTAAACAGGAACTCCCTTCAGTACAATCAACGGAAACTCCTAGGTATTTCAAGGCGAGGAAATCAACACAAAGGACAAAGCAGGTTTGGGTCGCAAAGAGTTTGTGGCAAGCACAAGCGAAGCGGAAGCAGATTTGGATTGTGCAAAAGAACAACAAGGTAAAGATGAATCCATCTACTGATTCTACTACCGAAGTATCACCAACCCAAAACCCGACCACCAATCCTTCAATCAAACAAAGAGCAGCTTTATTGGAAAGACTGTTGTATCATCGCTCTGCAATTGCATTGGGAACTTATGACCAAAACAACTACAATGCTTCGCCCACAGACACTTCATAGTCGTCCGGGAGGACTCAGACTAGGAGGGGGGGAGGTATACAGGTATATAGGAGTTACAAAGCAGCTACAAGCGCCAAAAACAAAGAAAAACAAAAATTATATTACAAGGGCAGTGTCTTACATGATTTTGCAATTTTTATGTTTGATTGCGGATATTGATAATATTTATGCCCTTATATACCTTGTTTTGCAACAAGAAGAGATCAAATGATGAATTTGGGTCTCTAGACGTGTAAATATCACTAAATAAGAGTGTTTTTGGAGCAAAAAAGTGAAAAAAAATGGTAATCCAAGTCCAGAAATCACAAATAAGTGTATATTCATATACACAGGGTTACCAGCTATTTATCGTGTATGTTTGGAATTTTTTGGCTTCAATTTGCTATTTTCCTTTATTTTTTATGATTTTCTTGATAAAAGTAAAAGAAAAATTAAAAAACAGGTGAAATGAGATCGGAAAAAAGAAAAGAATAGACGGTGATGGTCCTAATGACAAGGGCAACCCATGGTAAAAATTGGGTACAATTCTGAAAAAGTTGCGGAAAGCCCGTAATGACAGAATTTTGGCAAAGTGGACAGATTTCTCAGAAACAGGTCAAACGGAGTCCAAATTGAGAAATTTCAAATCCTAAAGTGCATTTCACGATGAGATAGGAGCACATGTCAAATTTGGTAACAAGTGATCCGGGAAGTCCGAAGTTAAGTATTTTTCACATCACTTTCAAGCTCATTTCCACTATTACCTTCTTGGAGAGAGCAAAGAGCACACAGGAGCATCCGACCTTCTACTGCCTTCTACGACTGCTACGAGAGCTCAGAGGACACCAAACATGAGAGGTAGACTCGTTGCCATAAGCTTTTGATGCTTATCGTTAACTTTTGTCGCGAAAACTGACCAAAACCAAGAAACAAGAGCAGACGGGGAATGGGGAGGAACGCTAGGTAGGGGCACAACCGCCTAACCAAACCTTGCAAGAACTTAGAGGTGGGTTACCCTAACATAGAAGATGGGTTTCTAACACTCAAAGCTTGAGAAAGAATGACTTGAAAAACCCTAGGTCAACAGAGCCTGCAAGAGGCAAACAGAAAAAAGTTGTCGAAACGACACAAAACTTCTCAGGAAGCTTAACAACATCGAGGGCAATGCAACCATGGAGTATCTCCGGGTTTGGATCACCAAAAGTAGGTCGGAACAATTGATTCGGCTGCGGACACACGAAGCGTCATTTTGGCATAACGGCTAAAATTGACGACCAAATGACATGAAACTTCACAAGCAGCTTCAAATATACATGGATGACTTATGTTTGCAAGCAAAACCCAAAAGAAAGCTGATTCACTTACCGATGGTGAAAAAGACGCTTTCGGGCAACCAAATGGAGAAAGATGGAGAACGGGGAGCCAAAGTCAAGTTCAACCAAATAGGTGGCTTCACAGCATATCCAATGAGCTGGAAATGCAACTCTCGAGAAGAAAAGTTGAAGAAATTCAACTCCAAGGCAAAAAGACGACTTCGGAGACTGAAATGCCTATAAGGGGGCTTTTTAGCTAAACTAATGACTTTTTAAGTTGAAAACTAATTAGCAGGGCTTAGGACACTAGCACAAAGCATTCTTTGCACAAAAAGACCAACATTTCAAGAAAAGACATCATACGCGTATGATGTCTCACAACATGATTTTCACATCCATTTCAACATTTGAGTGCATAGCCTCATTCCACATGTTAATCACATCCTATGAACCAAGTATCATGAGAATTGGAGTTAGAAAACCCAAGGAAAACCAAAAAGACGCAAAGTAGGCCATAAAATTGATTTTTGGTCCTAATTTTGTCAAAATAACTCCAAACTCAATGAAACTTTGTAGGATTGTTGATTAACGCATCTACAAGCTATCTGGAACCAAAAAGCACCATTTTGACACAAAAGACATCATACGCGTATGATGTCTATTTGCACTTACAGAGCCAAAACTGCTCATTTATCATCATACATCCATTATATATATCTAATACATGCTACATATGAAGTTTGGAACCATTTGGTCAAGTGGATCATCCCATTAGCCCAATTGAGGGAAAATCCTTCATCCAAAGCCTATTTTAGCTCAGATCCAACATACTCAAGTCCAAACCAAGATTTGAGTAGAGACAGTCCTTCACTAGTACATGGGGAGTCCACAGAATCAATCCCATGAAAAATTGATGAAAAAGACATCATACGTGTATGATGTCTCCAGAGCCATTTTTAGCCCAAAATCTATCCAAAATTCATAAATCCAGTGAATAAGCCTATCTAAAGCCATATCCAAGCTTATAGAGAAATTTGGTCCAAAAATACACTAAAAGACATCATACGCGTATGATGTCTCACTATGTGATTTTGGCACCTCAGGGTTTCAACCACCAAACAGAAGTGATCTACATGCCATTTGAAGGTGAACCACCAAGTTTTATCCAATTTGGATCATAAAATCCAATTCCCGTTCAAAATTTTGCCAAGAGCCTGATCTGGACTAAACTGGCCAAAACTTGACCAAATGGGATCCAAACTCAAATCCAAGCATATGATACTCATGTATACACTATCAGCTACAAGCACAACCAATATGAAGTCATTTTGACACAAAAGACATCATACGCGTATGATGTCTCCAGCATGATTCTGAGCCCAGTTTGCATATTTTTTCACCTACCCTGCATCCTTAGGCCCTGAATAGCTCATGTTTCAATTTTCAAGTCATTTGAATAGTTAAAAGCTTCATTTCGGCCTTCAGTACTAAAAAGACGCTAACTTTTGAAATTGGAGTTACAGGATCCATGGATTCCGCCAAGTTATCGGCAACGAAGAGAAAAAGACCGACAATCAAAGATGCTCTTGCAGAAGCGGAACCCTTTGACATTCCAGCAGAAACCCTCAAGCCAACCAAAACTTGGGTGGAGGAAGCAGTACTAGAACAAGAGGGAATAAAGATCTACCAGGGGACTTTCAGAGATCCTCAAGGGCAAGCGGTGGATATACCGATGATCCCACAAGAATTGGTGGATTATAGCAGGTCAGAGAACATTAGCAGGTACCTGGAAAGGGCAGACTTGCACAGATTCTTCACCTCGAGACCATCAGGTGTAGATACAAGAAGAGTGTATGAGTTGGCAACCTCCATTCAGAAGGATGGGAAAGCCACATTGACAGCAATAGATGGAGAGAAAGTAGAGGTACAGATCACTCCACAGCTCATTGCAGATGCATTGAAGCTGAACAACAAAGGGAGCTCTGTCAGGGAAAGAAGGGAGGCTATAGAGGTTTATGGGTCCAAGAAACAGAATGCAACTTATGGAGATATGGCAGACCAAAGAGCGGCAACCCTTTGCCGACTGTACAACCAATTTCTCCATATTTGCAGTAAAAGACCGCAAAAGTATACGACACCGCCCCATGCCATTGCAACTACCATCACATGGGCATTGAAGAGCAATATGCCAAAAGAGGTGAATTACGCTCAACACATCCACGAGCAAGTAATTGCCATGCACAACGAGAAGCCAAAGTATATAGGAGGAGCTGAAGTTCTGACAAGAATAGCTTATGAAGCTATCGGAGCCAGAGATCAATGGCCAAAGGTTCCCTCCCAGAATGAGTGGCTTAGAGAAGCCGATGAGGAGGAAGAACAGCCTGAAGTATCCAAGAGGGCGTCCACAAGAGCACGCAGGAAACTAGAAATAGTTTCAGAACCTGAAGAGAATGTGGATGAGCCGATTATGAAGAAATCAAAGAAGAAGGTTGCTCCCAAGCAAACCAAAAGTCAGAAAGCGGCAAGAATGGAAAGACTGGTGGAGCAGTTTAGAGCGGAAAGAGCTCTAAAGGGGGACTTTGAAGAAAAGTGGGTGCCAGACCCCACTAAAGTCGGAACTAGCTCAGCCAGGCCACATGTTGATCAATATGATCAATATATTAGAGCTTATGAGGAGTGAGAGGCTATACTGGAGCAGCAACCTGTCGAGCCATACACTGAAGAGGAAGTACAGCTTTTAAAAGCTGAGCTGAAAAAGGACGACAAGGGGAAGAAGAAAGTAGATGAGTCTACTGAACCTCAAGAGAAAGACGGGCAAGCAAACAAAGGGAAAGCCAAGATGACTGAGGACAATCAGCCCTCCTTTACTGATGTACCCAGCCCGACGAAGACGGAAATCATTGTGGAAGAGACCACAGTAGAGATGGACACGGCTGGTATGGAAAAGCCGGAGGCCGGGACCAAGGAAAAGGAGATAGATCCAATTCAACAAAAGAAAAATGATTATGAGGATCTGGTAGCGATAGGGTACACTGAAGAAGAGGCCCTTGAGGCGGTTTATGGGATCACCCTACAAAAACGAGATGATCGGAGAGGGACAAAGGAAAATACAAAGAGTACAAAAGAGAGTGAAGAGAAACTCGACGAGCAGAACGTACTAGAAGAGCCGAAGCCAGTGGAGGTGGTGGCCAAAAAAGCTTTAGAGTTGACAGATGAAGATGAAAAAGACATGCACATGGTGCATGAACTGCTCAACAAGATCAAAGAAAGATCCAAGGCAAAGGAAGTGGAGATTGAGACAGCCAAACAAAGGGAAGCCGAGTTGCAGAGGAAATTAGAGGATGCTATGACTGAATCTGAAATTCATAAAGCATCACTCTACGATGCGGAAAACGAGAGAGATGGCTTGATACTCCAGCTAGCCGAGGCTTCAAGAGAAGTAACAAGTGCACAGGAAGCAAGGGAGCGGATGGAAGACGACTTGGAGGCGGCTAAAGATGAGCTCACTGAGCTAAGGGAAAGAGTCGAGCTCCAAGAAAGAACAATCACTAGACTCAGGACTACCCCTAGAGCTAGCAGAGTAGGAACCGAACAAGAGGGAGCTCTTGTACCAGCTCTGGAAGACCAGGTCCGAAGCTTACAGAGAGAGCTAAGATTAGAGCAAGTGCAAAGGTTGCACATTGAGGAGGGATCATTGGCAGCAAAGGAGAGGCTCACTTTAGAAAATCAAACACTAAGAACAGAGAATGAGACCCTCTGCAAACAGCTCCAAGATCTACAAGAGCAACAAAGAAGAGAGACAGAGACACCACAAGAAGGATAAGGTGGAGCAGCCATAGAGCTACCAGAAACTGGAGAGACAACCACAATTGAAGATCCAGCCCCAGTTCAAGAGGTGGCCTCAACTTCAGGAATCTCTGAAGAAGAAGAACAAAGGCTCCATGACCAAATAGAAAAGTCAACAGAGGAGAGTGCCTAGGCGGAAATGGAATGGGAGAGGAGACTCCTAATCTCCATTAGACTTCACGGATTAGACACAAAAGTGCTCCATGAAGAGTGGATGCAACCCAGCCTGCCTTTCCCTTTGATGAAGTTTGAAGTGATAAAAACGAAAAAGAGAATAGAGGAAGAGCAGTATGTCGCTCTTTACGAAGGCAACATCACAAAAGAGGAACAATCAAAGAAGATTGTAGATTCGCAGCCTAGATGGAGGAAAGGTTGGCTGAACAAATACCCAGCCTACCTCATCTACTTGGTAGAGGCACCAAAGGAGATTCGGGAGGATGCAACCTTCTGTCCGGTGCCAAGAGTCAGAAGCTCGAAAGAGCATGGCAAGATTGCAGAAAAGAAGCCAAATTTGCTTAATTACCCAAGGATGCCAGGACCAAAGGCAGGAGAGAGAATAGGTAAAGCCTACATGGTGAAAACCCTAACGGGCACCATCAAGCTCTTTACTGGCTCTCCTGACCTTTCGTGTCAGATGCTCAAGAAAATTTGCAGGACTCTCTTAGCTTGCATTGAAGTGTTCGTGCCAGATAAAGCCACGACCTCGAGTCTACTATCGACGGCCGACACAGTGACTGATATGATGTATGACCTTTCATTGCAGCCTTCTCCAAAAGTGTTGCACCTCCTATACCAGAGGATTATGTTTTTGCCTAGCTTCCACATGCAAACATTCGAAGAAGCTTTCTACACCGGATTTTTCACCCACGAAAGCAAAATATTCGGCCCAACCTTGACCATCGGCAACCTGCGATACGAATCACATTTGCAGATGCTCAAGACGACAGGACTTTATTGACCAAGCATAAAGGTCATGTCAGGGACGACATGAACGCGGAGGGGGGGAGTGTTGAGCGAGCCAGCAGAGGATCACACCCACATTTTTGCTCACACTCATCATTTTAGTAACCATTGATTTTAATAAATGTCTTTCCGACATTGATTTTGAATTGAGCCATTCATTAAGTAACGGGACTCAATTGAGTTTCCAGCTTGTAATCCCGAAGTAATTTCACTTGCTGATGTAATTAGTTAGAGATGTTCTCACCTCCAATGCTGAGGTATATAATCCAAAGTTTTTGTAACCTAAGGGGATTCAGATTATTAATCAAAGGTGAGTTTTTTGAGCGCTGTGACTGTGTCTGTGAGAGAGAGAGAGAGAGAGAGAGAGAGAGAGAGAGAGAGAGAGAGAGAGAGAGAGAGAGAGAGAGAGTCTTATCTACTTGCTACGCGAGCTACGGAGCCGCCATTGGAGAAGCGACACCGCCATTGTGTTAGCAACGGCGAGAGCTACGCACTGATACCAAGAGTGCGCGCTATCAGCTTCTATGTGTGGTAAGTTCCTACGAGCTTCGGTGTGAGTTTTCTTCCAACTCGTGTGTCGGAATAGAGCGTGCAGCATATCTATAGAACCACAACGAGTAGAGCTACGCATTAGTACCATCGGGGTCAAGTTTCGGTCACCTGTATTTTTTGGCCTGTCTTCATACGCGTTTACCGCACGGAGTGATTATAGGTTGATTTTGCAGCTCAAGTCTTTAGGGTGCTGTTCTTACCTAGTGTATAGACTTCCCCTTGAGTTTGAGATCGATTCAATTATTCTAGATCCTGTTTCGTATAGCATTCGTTCGTAGTACGGATTTCAGTCACTTGCGTATTTTAGAACTTAGATTTGATTTCCTTAGTAGTGATTGTCATTAGAAGGTCGATTAGGTGATTTGACACCCACCTAGTTGTTTCCATGCGCCTGCGGGTCAAGCTTCGTCCTTGTCTGACAAATTCTGTTGTTGGTTGAGTTCTCGCTATTTAGCTTCCGCTAGCGGCGTAACCGCCTTAACAGAGTACAAAGCATGGTGCATTCATATTGCAACCAGAGCTACAAACATACCATGGTCCCCTAGCAAAGTGGCACAAATAGTTGTCCATGCGAGCCAAGGTGATGGATGCTCATCGAGATCCCACCTTGACTTTGGCCTCTGGTACAAAGGCCGTCTATGATGAGCTACCGCTTCACCCACTCAACAGCTTGCCTAAATTCTATACATGGTTTTTATGGCATAAGCTCCTGCTGGTTGTAGAATGGCTGCATGAAGAGTCAACAAAAGGGCTTGAGCATGGAAGCATAATTGAGGGTAGAGAGAGATCCCTAGAAACTTAGGCGGAGCTAGTTGCATATAGCTCTATTAGTGAGGAACATTCGGTAGTTTCTACAGAGTCTTTGACTAATTTCATTTATAAATTTCTCTCACTTGTGGTGTATTTTGTTCGTGGTAGGCTTGGTGATTTTATCACTTGTTTTAAAGCACTACAAGCTATATGAAGAACCAAGCTATCATGGCATGCACACAGGCTGTCTGATTTTGATTTTGCTACGTTAAACAAGTTTGGAGGTCTATGAGCAATCACATTTTTTAAAATTATATCTTGAATGTTGACTTCAACAAGATTATCAAAGAAAGTAAGGAAATGATGGTTGCTATTGGAAAAAGCAGGAGCTTTGGTGAGTGGATCCAAGATCCAGTGATACAAGCTATCACACTCCATTGTAATTGATATCTAGAATGTTAGTGAAAAAAACTAGCTTGGAGGTGATATGCAACATTGTACCTATCACAAGTAACTCTCTTATGTTCTCTTTCAAAAAAAAAAAAACCCCCTTTGTAGTACTATTGGTCCCTCAAGGCACGAGCTATGCTTGAGGTAGTTTGTACATCTTCTTGCAGGGCTAATATAACTTCTCCACTCACAACCCGGGTGGTTCACTATATTTAAGACCACTATATCACGTGCGTTCAGGCTCTTTTTTTAAAATCCCTATTCTGTGAATTTTCTAGGAAATATAATGAACCCTTTTCCTTTAAATTCTGTAATTTTTTTGAGACTTGTAAAAAACATATCCTTATGTAAATTTATTTCTGTAAGTTTTAAGGGATTTAAATACCCTTCTGTTGTGATAGGTCACATACTATGTAAGGTGAACCCCCCGGGACTCACAATTGTGAGTATGGGCCCAAAAAAATCACTACAAGGTAACCTATGAAATTAAATTACCAAAAAATAATCATACTAAAAGCTTAAGCACAAATTGTGTCATGAGCATCTACCAAAAAATAGTTATTGATAGGCTTTGTTGGGAGCCAACCTGAGAACAACTTCTACATAGTGCAATGAAGCTTTACATGGAGCCATCCTCATAGACATATAATTCACAAAACATAAAAAGAGGAGAAACTTGAAGGTGGGGTCCATCTCTCATAGGACCGCCACCCACTCCAAGAAGACAAAAACCATAAAAAACAAGACGCCACATGAAGCCTACTTCAAAACCCATCATGACATTGAAGCATCACCATGAACCAACCAAGATTAGGCAAGATATGAGGGAAGCCAAGCCTCGTCAAAGAAGACATCCCTCGTTTTCACTAGCATGCATCTCCACTACCCTAGCTCCAAGCCATCCACCATGAAGCACTCCAAGGAGCACAAGGAGGGTGGCCACTCCCAATAATCAAAAAACAAAGGTGGAGTGCATAGAGAAGGGGGCCACCCACGAGGGCAAGCCACCAAGACCTCCCAATTGAGGATCCCATAACATGCAGGGACCCAAGCCCACTATAAGTAGACACAACCTTAGCCCCCGATTGCATACCACATGCCGTATCATAGTAACACCTTGAGCTAGCCTTGCTTTGTGTGCTTGTAGATTGCTCATAGATGACACAAGTAGGATACTTTTTTTTCCATACTCACAATAGTGAGTTGAGAGAAATTATATTAACTCAAACACAATACCATTTCCCTCAAGCACTACATGTGCCTTGGGGGGGCTAGGGTTCCAATTGAGATTTGTACACAAACAAAACCAATAGTGAAGAGACTACCCTCTCAAGTGTTCTAAGAAACTCAATGCATGAGTCCATTCTTTATCCTCATCCATTAACCCTCTTCTTGCTTGAACACCATGGATGAGTTCAGTGCTCACGTGTACAATATCATCAAAATGGGCCACAGCCAGATTGGCCTCAAAAAACCGAAGGTTTCTAGACTTCCAGACGTGATTCAGGTAGAAAAATCTAGTAATTTGGGTGCACACCAAGATGGCTTGGCTTTGGAATTTACGCCCTCCCAAGATCAGGTCAGTAGTAAAAAGATGATCTTCCAAGTCCTCAAAGGTTGACCTACAACCAGAGTAGGTGTCAGAACCGAGCTCTCTAGCATGCACCTTGATCCCATTAGGCAAGGCTCCCCAGAGCACCTTCCACATGAATACCTTCATGTATTGCAGACATTTAGTCTCCCAAATGTCCTTAGTACTATGTTTCCAACACTCCTCTGTCATGTTTTTCTTCCAAATTTTGATGAGTGGATCAAATCACTTTGCTTTGTATATCAACACATTATAGATACTCTGGGTCTAGGGAAGCAAGAACGCTCTGTCTTTTGGTCAATGCTAGGCTCTCCAATTGATTAATGATCCATTGACAGGTGGAGGTGAGACTGCAAGCACTTCCAAGAGTCTACCAATCAGAAGCCTTTTGTACATACCCAAGTTGTGTTGCAACACTACGAGATCCACATCCTTCCAACAAAAGCTTTTGTCATCCCAAAGATGAGATGCCTTTCTCACTTCTTCAATAAGGCTTGTTTTATAATGCCATAAAAAGTAGTTTATTTGTGGGTCTTGCATTAAAAAAAAGGTTGTTCTTGAATGGGTTTCCTCAAACCTTTTCGCATCATAAAACCAAACTCTATTGGAGCATCACCTAAAGTTGACATTACACAAACATGGTTTAGCTAATGGTTTAAAGAATTGGAAGAAGAAAGAGAAAATGACAAGCAAATATAATGAACATTGAAAAGAAGAATCCAAGGTTGCCTAATCTCACAATAGAGCTCCTTCAAAAATTGACCTTCCATATGTTTCATCGTTTCTTCAAAATGTTTGTAGCTGGATAGTAATACAAGTAATGGCAGAGTGAGGGGGAATTGCAATAGGAGACAAAAATGCAAAGCTTGTTCCACATGGAAGCCATGTCCTCTTCATGGCTATCAAGATTATTGCAAAGGACACCAACATTTGTTAGTATTTGTGCATCACATGTGATGTCGAGTGGAGTTGGCCTAGTGGTTAAGGCAAGGGGCTCTAAGCATGCCCACTATGCTTCAACCCCAGCAACACACGAGTGTGGGTCTGAGGGTGCAATCCTGTAAAACTAGTTGATGCAAAGTATTAGAGAGATTTATAAAAAAAAGGATTTTCGCATCACATGTGATGTTGATGAGGCAGTCCATAAAGTGCATTTAGGAGACAATTAGCAGCACGTTAACACAATAACACATTTTTTAGCTTAATTTTGTAATTCCCTCCATTTTTTATATAAAATTTCCACCATGTTCAAAGATGTAGATTTTTATTATTCCTACAAGAATGGTTAGTCAATACTCAAAGTCAAGAGCTTCTTGTTTGTAATTATCCTTATGTTATCTCTAGTCTCTATCTACCTAAATTTGTCCATTTCACATTTTGAAACCTTTGGCTAAGGTATAAAAGACCACTTTTGTAAAAAAATCCTTCATCTGGAATGAAGTTTGTGAATAATAAGCCCTCAAGAGTTCACTCAAAAAGTATATAGAATAGCACGTGCAATCAATAGAAGGGGTTAATTTCTCTTATGATCTTACAGAAAATATACATAGGGAAGGGTGTTTTTAATTGAAAAAGTGAAAATTTTGGTACATAAAGGGTCGTTTTATCAATAAAGTGGTACATAAGGGATCTCTATATACCTCAAAAGAGGTAGAATACAGGGTTTTATAAACACCTCATGAATGCACGTGCTATACAACTATATTGAACACCCCACCCCCACCCCCCGAGAGAATAAGTGCACATAAAGTATTTGAACACTATAAATTCTCCTCTTTCTTCTTGATCTTGTAACTCTCTTGCGGATGGTTTGTTTGGAACACCTTCTGTTCCATTGTTTTCACAAGTGAAAGCTCTTCGGAACATCGTAACTTTCCATGAATGCACGTGCTATACAACTATATTGAACACCCCACCCCCACCCCCCGAGAGAATAAGTGCACATAAAGTATTTGAACACTATAAATTCTCCTCTTTCTTCTTGATCTTGTAACTCTCTTGCGGATGGTTTGTTTGGAGCACCTTTTGTTCCATTGTGTTCACAAGTGAAAGCTCTTCGGAACATCATAAGTTTCCATGAATGCACGTGCTATACAACTATATTGAACACCCCACCCCCACTCCCCGAGAGAATAAGTGCACATAAAGTATTTGAACACTATAAATTCTCCTCTTTCTTCTTGATCTTGTAACTCTCTTGCGGATGGTTTGTTTGGAGCACCTTCTGTTCCATTGTGTTCACAAGTGAAAGCTCTTCGTAACATCGTAAGTTTCTTATGACGAGTCTATGGCCTTGTCGTAGACCTAATCATCTTCTTGATATATTCATAACTCAACTTTTACATATCCCAATTTCATTTTATGCATAGAAGGGGTATTAGGATAGCTGTGCTAGGCTATAGAGTGCATTTTAGACCAAAATTAGTTGGCTCAAATATGCCTTGTAGATAATAAAAGTGATGCTAACAAATGGTCAAAAGGGGGATTTTGAGGACATAGGCATATGTCTTTAGTCACTGTCTATACATCTTATATGTTTGGTCATGTTTGGACTTCACTTGGTAAATCATCGAGGTTTTCTTATGGATGTTTTGGTTACTTGTTGATGCATGACATGCAGTTGAGCGTAGCTTTAACTATATAATTATTGAGTGTGTTTCCCAAGATTCTAACAACCTCTTGTAGCCTCCATGCACTATACAAGTCAACTCCGTCCCACAGTATGATATTTATGCACATAGTTCTTGATTTTATAATAATAAGATAGAGAGGCTTGGCAGCCAACGAGCTTATATTTTAGTGTTGTTGTCAAGGATGAGGTGAACTAGATAAAACCTCAGTACTCAAATATTATTTTCCAGAACTTCCTCTAGGTTCGCCTAGATTAAGAACCCATCTCTTAGAGACCGCATAGTTGGGGTGTGTCACCTTAAGCTATGTAGAAGTGTCTTGAGAGTTGTTGTACTTGTCGAGGACCTTTTAGGCATAGATTAGGTTGTTTATGAGTGGTTTATGGGCTAGGCTATACCCAAGATCTAAGAGTTGACACTTACACTTACTTTATAAGAAAATTTGAGAAAAAAAAGTGTTTATGGACACTTTCCACTAGCTTGTTGGTGTTTTGACTAGGAGTAGGGTAAGTAGATACCAAGGTGAACTTTGAATCTATCTCACTCTTTGAATTCTCATTAGTGAGTCACAGTGGATTCTTAATATACCTCACTCTTTGAATTGTCATCAACGAGTTCTTTTACAAAATTTTCAAGTTTTTCAGGTTCTATATCCATAAAATAAGCCCAAGAGACCCTAAAATAGCATTTTGGGTCAAATTGCTCTTGAAAAAGTTGTGGAAATTCATTGGGAAAACTCATCAGTACGTTAAAACCAACTTTTGAAAAAAAAAGTTCATTAAAAAAAAGAGATTATTATCTCTTAGCAATGAATGGCATCAAAATTCCAAAAAAGTGCAATTTCAAGCATGTAGCTAATAAGTGTTATTTTCTCTAAGGATTGAAATTGAGCTTTTAGTTCAAGTATATCTTGTTCAAATAGATTGTAAACACTTTAGTGAAGGATCTAAAAGTTTTGTTTCAATCATGTACTAAATTTGAGCCGAACCAACTTCCACATTTGACCAATAGGTAATTGAAGGTAAGTATATCAAAAACTGATCAGAACTAGTAGGTGAAACCTTTGGAAAAGTCCTAAAATACCTTTGCACTAATTGTGTGAGTTAAAAATGTTGAAAAAAACTAGCAAAACTAGACACCTAGATAATAAGCCTATTATCTTCTTACTTGAAAGTACAAACTTTTCATCATTTGGAAATATCACAAGCTAGGACATAGTGTGATGAGGCATTGATTCAAGTTTGAAGTCAATTAAAATTGTAAATTGTCAATTAAATCTAGATTTTCTTGAAGTCCAAATGCAGACATAAAATTGGGCCTATAAACTTAAAAATTAAACCAAACCTCATAAAACTTAACAAATGACTTGTTTACGTTGTGGACATCATCTAGTGCAAGTTAAAAAAGTGGAAAAAACGCTTCATCTTGACATGAGAGAAATAATAAACACGCTTAATATCTCCTACCCTAAAAATTCAATTTTTTGGAGATTTTTCAAAGGGGATTTGACCTAGGGTAGTAATAGAGTGCGTATGTAAAATTTCAAGTGATCTAGAAAAGTTTAGACTTGGATAGCCACTTGAATTGTATCAAAAGCTGCTACACATAGAAACTGTAGAGAGATTGAGTTAACCTTACAAAAAATTTGTAAATACTGATTCAAAGCTTACTGAACATACACTTATGAGTGGGAAACAACAAAAGCAAAATATGATTCTTTTTTGAGCCAGAAGATAATAAGTATACTTATTATCTCTTGCTAGCCAAAGAGCTCAATTTTGATATTCTTTGGTTGCTAAGGTTAAAAGAACTATCATACAGATAGCCTAAAAACTTTGGAGTCATTTGGACACTATTTGCTACTAGAAACTGAGTTTTTATGTTTCGAAGATTACAGGTAGTTTTGCTTATAAAATCCACAAATCAACTTCAGTCTTAGTTTTTGAAAAGAACACTATGCTCCTAGGGACTAGTGCTAGCTATGATACAAATCTGGGCTCAATCTATGAAAAAAGAACATGGATTGTGATCCATGTAACTTTGTGTCAGAACTTGTTGAAACTTGATACACAGCTTCCCTTTGTCCACTAATAACAGCTGTATGGTTTTTGTCCAATGTGAACCAAAATAGGTCACTCAAAAGTCAAAACCCTAGGTCTACCTGGGTGGTTTTTGGCCTTGAAATTCTTTTACCCCCTTTTGACCCACTTTTTGAACTTCTTGGGCTACCTTTCTTTTGAAATTTTTGTTTCGAATGGTCTCTACTACAAGCTTGTATGGTCTCTATCCAAAAAAATCAAAAAAAGTATATTGATTGTGATCTATGTTCCATCAGATCTGGACCCCAAATTTGGCCCGATGATTACTTGTTGTATCAATAGTCTACTCCACCACTTAGTTTTGGATTTGAAAAGCTTTTTGTCAAAAAATCAAAAGAAAAAAATTATGTCTACTCTACGGTTCTTGACTAGCTATTGGCTTATTGATAATTTGATCCAATTTTTGCTATGGTGCCCTTTGTAAGAGTTGTTTCAAATGTTGTGAAGTATCTACTACTCAAACCTTAGCCTCAAATTCTCAAAAGGTACATGGATCACAATCCATGTTTACAGCATTTTGGCATGAAACTTGGTCACCTCACCCCTTTCTGGATTTTGATCTGTAAAAGTTAAAAATCCCTAACTTTTAGTCATATTTCAGAGTTTTTGTGAGTTTTGTCCAATTTCTTGATTTTGAGTGTGCTTTCAGTGTCAATTTCACTCCAAATTTGTGTATTCAATGATTAGGAGCCACCCTTAACTCAATGGTATCAGTTTCTCTTCAATCAATCACAGAGGTACATGGATTGCGATCAATGTTCCTCCACCAAACTGGATTCAACTTTCCAAATTTCTTCTCTTTGGTTTGGTTATCCCCTTTTTTCACAAATTTTTGGGTTTGATCAGCTTTTAACATCTGACCCCATCAAATTTCCAATTTTTCAAAGTTATGGTCTCTCTTACCAAAATATAGTTTTTTGCAAATTTTGCCCTAAACTTTTAGCCCAATTTGATGGTTATAGTTGCTATTTAGCCTACTCCTTAACTGTTGAAATGAACATAAGAACAAAAACAAACAAACAATACAAAATTGAAAGTGAAATGGATGGTGGAACAATTCAAAGCATAGAAAAAATGCAGAATGAAAAGCCTTTCATATCTCACTCACATTTTTCTATGTCTCTCAAGAGTAGATCTAGCAAGTCCCCGATTTCTAGCCTTTACCAAGCACTAAATCTTGTGTCGCTAAGGTGTAAAGGGCACGAATATCAAAATCTAAACACAATAAGGCTATACCTACGACTAGGTCACTCGCCACCTAACGATTATTTTCCCTGGCAACGGTGGCAATGTTAGTGGGTCGTTGCAATTACATGTCTACATTATTGTTGGTTGGCACTAACATATTTTCAATACTCAAGGAAGTGACTCGGATGGGGAACGGAGACTCTTTGAGGGTGCCAACCTCAAGAAGCGAGCCTACAAAATGAAGCTATCTATACCACTAATAAATCTATTACTCTCTACTCAGGCAATCTTCCTATGTCCTATCTCACTGCTCTAGGTCGTCACGCCATTTTGATTTCGGCATTCAAACAAAGTTGAAATGCTACAAAAATTTAGAAGGAGATCTACGAGGTCTAGGGGAACTTTCCTACCAAATGTAGTTGCAATTCGGAAAGGTACCAAAATCACAATCCATAATTGTCAAGGTCCAAAAACTATAACAAAACTATCGAGAATGGTATCCCTATGATCTAGGAACACTCTCCTATGGTCAATATGTTTTTTTATAAACCATTTATGTACTCAAAATAGCAGATTTACCTTGCAAACAGGCAGACATGAACCACGGTGAAATTGAGAATGATTATACTTAACTTAAAGAGCACAAGACAAGGAGCACAATGCAATTGTCAAATTTAAATTTGGATTACCACATATTGAGAAAAAACAATTACGAGGTGCAAGAGAGTTCTCACTCTCAGTCATACGCTCAAAGCTCCAAAACACTTAGATAATGATACAATGGTTTTTGTTCAAACTTAAAAATTTGAACTTTATACATAGGGCTCTTTTGGCAAGTGGCCGGCTTACAAGGCTCAAAAATCGGTACAAGAGATTACAACTCAGATGTTACAAAGTATAGCCCGGTAATCATTCGGCTCAATAATCTCAGTTCCTCTTATTTACAAGGCTTTCTCAAAAAAAAAAAGATTACAAAAAATGATGGCTTGGTGAAGATGTGGCTGACTGGGAGGGTGCCCATTAGGTCCATCTACTAACACATGATGACCAGCCCACTATTTTTTATTCCTCATCATGATCCTCCTCTTCACCTAAACCCTTCACATAGTGTGCTTGCATGGCTTCTTAGCAGTACATCTTGGCTTTGATACATCAACCATGTGCAAGCTCTCCCCTTCTCTTCCTTCCAAACCTCCCTTCCCCAACGTGCACACTTGAGCCTCTTAGATTTTCCGCTTCCACAATGAGTGCTCTAAACCCTTCGCCTCCCTTGCATGACCTCCTACTATCCCCTCCTTTCTCTTCTAATTTTTTTGTGAATGAGCCCCCTGTTAGGGCTTTTCTAGGATTGTGAGATCTCACCCCTCAAGCAACGTTTCTATGAACTTCTTTCTACTCTAGCACCTTGTGGAACTCCCCAAATTGGCACCTCAATGTTGCTCTCTCTTGACTGGGGGTTCTGCCCAAACCCTCTACCTCCATGCTCCCCACCATTGCTCCCTTAGTTCTTGTAAGGGGCTACTTCTTGGGTCTTGGTTAATTGCACAATCCTCAAGATCTCCCTCCTCTTGACCCACTTCACCTTCCTCCAATTCGACCCCTTTCTTGCCAACTTCAATGGGCCTTATCTAAAATCACACACTCCGGAGACTACTTTCTTACTCTAGAGCTAAGCTTCCCCTCAATGGCCTTTCTATTTCTCTTGCCATATGGTGGCTCCCCCTTCATGCTAATTGTCTTTCAAACACTCTCCCATACGGGCCTAGTAGCCCCTTCATGCTCCTCCCTTGGTCTCCCTAAAAATTTCTCCCTCTTAGCTAATGACTACCTTACCATCCGTTTATTACCTACCTAGCCTTTTTGTGGAGCATGGACCACCCATTTCTCCTTCTAAGGTTGCTTGAACTCCACTTCTAGATAGCTTCTGTTTATTTTCAAGTTCTCTAAATTGGTCTGGTCTCAATCCATGAGTTGTCCTCCTATAGCACTATGAGTCGCCCTCTTGTGGCATTTTGAGAACTCCATGTTCCCCCTGAGAGCTTCAGCTGCCTGTCGACTCTACCTATAGCCCCAAGAGTCCTTCCTCTCTCCGGTCCTTCATCTTTGTGAGCTCATGGATTTGAGAGATTTCTTAGCCTGGCAGCCCATGGTCACCTTGCCCTTCACATCTCCTCTGGCACTCATTTCCTTTATCATGGTGGTGGCTCCACATGGAAGACAATTCGATAATAATTTCAATTGACATGGCTTAGTGCTTGTAAACATATATTTCTTTGTCAACTCTTTTCTCTCTTTCAATTTGAACACGAGCTCATTCCCACCAAGTGATGGATTATCATTGATCAGCTCCTGAGTTCCTCCTCTTGGCCTTTCAACTTTGACCTGGCTGATCTTAGATGACAATCCTCAATCAAAGAATGACCCGCAATTCTGAATCTCCATTTATCATGCATGAATATTTCTATTTGGCAAAGGATCGAGCCTACATATTGTACCTCATTATGTTCTCAAATGGAGAGTCTCTCTATGATTTCAAGATTGATAGTAGCCAAAAATTATCCTACCTGATTGACTTCTTTAACATTCAAATAAGGGTCTTGAGTGAGCTAGACCATTGAATCTTATAGATGTGTCTTGTATCCACTATAGTACTTGCATAGCCATATCCCTTGTAAGTTGTGCTTGAAGATATAACATCTTGCTTTTGCAATGCATCAATTGATAACAATTTGGAGTCCATCAACTTTGCCCAGCCCCCTAGTTGGGCATTCATGCTTAGCCCAAGTTTTATTGAATTGTGATTTACACATGCTTATAAGAGACCTATAAAATATGTGCAAACAACTCTCCAACCATGCAAAAAAACCATAAACTAGAACTAGATCAAAATATAGCCATAGTGTTGCCTCCATCTATTAGATACTCAAAAACAAGACTTGCCTCGACTAAAGGGAAATCTTTGAACCTCCCAACATGAAGACCAGCATCCTTTTAGATCTCAAACAAACTAAATATCCTCATATGGCATATATTTTGAACACAAAGGTCAGGAACAAAAATAGAAGCATGTAGACAACATGCACATACATGCTATGTTGTCCATATAAATGCCCAAACTTATAGCTGCAAGGCTAGCATAAGACCATTGAAAAGCACAATCACCATGACCTATAGCCTACTTGAGAAAGACATTCCCTTGATGGATTTCCTTGACCTCATTAGTGCATAGAGAGGTATCTTTAACATTGGCTATTGGATCTTTGGCTCCTTGTTTTGTCCATTTCACCATACAAGAGTCCACCTAGTTGGACACCATATTTTTGTTGGGGTATAGGCGTTTGTGCCTTGCCTGGCCGCCCAGAGTCTGGGCGCCCACTTACTTGTATACCTTATACATAACATAAGTGTATAGAGGACTGCTCACTCTTTTGAGTCTCCCCACCCATATCTGTGTGTCGAGTGCCTCCTTCTCTCTATCACTCTCCGTCTATGGTGCTCTCCGATCCCCTTCAATTGGTATCAGAGCGACAGGTGTGAGAGCGTAGATGGACGGCTTTGCGATGAACTCGTCGGCTATGGCGGAGAGGTCACAGATCTGAGCAAAGAAATAGAGGAGGCTTGTGGACAGCCATACAGAGACTTGCAAGAGAGCTCTCAAGAGCTTCCTAGTGCTCACAGATCAGTCCACAGTTCCTCTACAGATCAGCCCACTGTGTACAACATCTTCCCTCTTCTCGACAAGCTTTGCAACAGCTACATCGGCGACAGGTTGGAGCTTGGAGCTTCCATAGACATGGAAGCATTGTGAGATTGATGCATTCAGCTCACTCATCGAGGTGGGAAGTGAGTTTGAGCCTTTCTATGAGCTCAAAGAAGCACAGAAGAAAGTCGTTCAGTTTTTGACAGTTTGACAACAGTCTACTCTTTTGCTCATAACTTGAGCTACAAAGCTCCGATTTCAAAACTTTTTGGTTCAAAAGGGAGCTGGCTTCAAGCTCTACGACTTTGTAGAAGGAATCATTTTCTGATTCAGAGTGCAGGTGGGTCTAAAATTAAAAACACAGAGACTGTTTTTCAGGACAATTTTGGGCTCTATTGTTTTCTTTGCTGCAGGCAGCTTACCCGTGCACACTGCAGGTAGCAGGCACATATGAGGTGTTACAAGATCGGGTTTGACTCCCAGGTACAGGTCGAATCTAGTACTCCCACAGGTGTTACCAGTTGCAGTTGAGTGGTTCTTCTGCAGTGTTGTGGCTTGCATACATGGTCTTTGAGCAGGTAATGCTCTATGTATGCTTATGTGGTGAGCAGTAGATCTTGTGAGCAAGTGCAGAGGTTGGTTGTGGATGACAAGTATGTTCACCTGTGGTACTCTTTGTGAGCATTTGTTGGACACAGGTTTACAGATCTTATGCATGTATGTTGAGTGTAGCTTGATGCACATTGATTGCTCATTGTATTGAGCTTGCAGCACAATGGTTATTTTGTGTTGATAGCCATTGTGTGTCGAAACTCTGGCGAAATTTTCCCAGGAGTTTTATGCGCATAAGTTGATGCGATCCTGGTTGTGATTGAGATTGGCACTCGGTTTTGGCTTTGAGAGTGTTGGTTACACTCAGAGTTTGAGTGCGGTGTTCTCTGCAGGTGGGAGATTTGTGCGTGTGTATGCATTGATACCGCAAAGTGTGGGCTTGGTGATTAGCTCACGGTTTGACAGGAGTACAGTTATCTTGGCACACTCACAGGAGTGAATATTGTGATGTATGCTTGTGTGGCTACCGCGAGCTAGGTAGCCAGATTCGAGTCATATTGACTTGTGATTTTGTGCAAGGTTTTGCACGGTTATTGGTGCAATTTTGCATCAGGTTTTGAACCATATTCGTAGACTTTTGTTGATGCGATTCGAGACAATTTAGGGCTGATTTGGTACATTTGCTACTCATTGTTGGTTGCTCTTTTGCGAGCAATATGGATGATTTTTCATTTGATTTCCAGCGTTATGGTCTGACACAGTTTAATGGTGCAGATTTTGTTGCTTGGAAGGAGCATATGCTTGTTGCATTGGCGGATTTGGGGCAGGATAAACCCTTGCGTGGTTTATGGCGAAGCCCAAGTCTATGCGTGATGATGATTGGCAGGATCTTGATGAGTTAGCCATGTCTACGATTCGTTTGCATCTGGTCGAGTCTGTTTTTACTGGCAAGTCTCGAGGCAGACTACAACTCATGCTTTATGGCAGAGTTTACATGCTATGTACGCGACATCCATGTCTACAGAGGAGTCTAGTCCCACTTCTATGTCCATGGGAGAGATTGATCCCACACGCAAGTCTCAACGGCTTAGAGACTTGACATGTTGGCATTGTGGACATAAAGGGGACATTAGATGGCGATGCTTTCGTCGTATGAGACACCATAGGAGACAGGCTAGTCTCCAGGACGCAGTAGATGCTATAGGCTCCATTGACTTGACAGTTTCACGATCAGATACAGTGTCTGAGTACCCTAGTGACACTGAGGTCACATTTGCTTCGTGTATTACTCCTGATTTTTTGACATCTAAGGATAGTACACTTATTTTGCAGTGGGTGCTAGACATGGACGCTACTTTTCATGTCACTCCGTATCGTGACTGGTTCAATAGCTATTGTAGCAGAGTGCATGGTAGTGTGCGATTGGCAGATGGGTCACTGCATGAGATTGCTTGTTCAGGAGATGTGAGACTGTCATTACCGAGCGGTGTATCGTACGTGCTCAGAGATGTGCGTCATGTTCCAGATTTGACGATGAGTTTGATCTCCGTTGGTCAGCTGAGGGATAGTGGATGTCGGGTATCGCTGCTTGAGCGATCTTTTGCCTTGCATTTGGGTTCGCTAGTGATTGCGAGAGGTGCTAGAGTTGGCACATGGTACCCATTGCACGTAGTACTAGTGTGAGATGGTCGAGTCTCAATCTTGTTACAACCATGCAGAGAGCGAGAGACCCGGACAGTCTCTTTTGCTCATGGGTTGCAGGGTGCTTTGCATGGAGTGCAGAGTAGTGAGCCCGTTGTGCACACAGTTGGGGCACGACTTGAGCAGTCACACAGAGAGGTGACAGAGTTAGACATGCATGCTTTGCTAGTGAGACTGAGCAAATCAGAGAGTCAGTTGTGCGAGATACTTCTATGCAGGATAGACAGGTAGAGTGGTCTTGCTCTAGTGAGTCACGACAGGAGGATGTCGTGCTAGAGTTTATGCATACGGAGTTAGAGCATGAGAGCTCTAGTGAGTCACAGCAGATTGAGTGGTCATGTTTGCAGTGGATGATTGTAGAGGAGGCTGAGATGTCAGCGATTATGCAGTCATTCCTGTCTATGCTCGAGAATGAGCATGGGGATATAGTTGTGCAGGATATGTCTTCTAGCAGACACCTAGAGCAGCTGGTTTGCTCTAAGGTTGCACGACAGGTAGAAGCATCTTTTGCGGACACTCACGAGATGCATGTGGCTGACACGCCTTGTCAGTCAGAGATGCCTATTGCCAGGGATATATATGTTGATGCATGCTCCATAGAGCTAGCAGGGCCCGCTAGCATTGCATCGGCATTCGGTGGTCTCATGTATGAGATGTTGATCTTGAGACCGGATATCCCAGCTGCAGTGGGAGCATTTGCAGTTGGGGTTGTCAGTTGTTTGTTGAGACTGATGATGGCATAGTGCATGAGGGAGATATGCAGGTATTGCGTACATACTTGCACTACGTGTGCGGTACGTCTGGTGGTGTATGGACTTACCGAAAGCAGGACAGCCGGATGCACACGATCACAGCCAGTGGATGCACATGGATGCACACGATCACAGCCAGCCAGTGGGCATCGGTTGAGAGCGGTTTTCTCTCACCTTTTGTAGTCTTTAGACTAGGTTCTCTTGCTTAAAGGCATAGTTGCCTTTAAGTGGGAGGTTGTTGGGGTATAGGCGTCTATGCCTTGCCCGGCTGCCCAGAGTCTGGGAGCCCGCTGACTTGTATACCTTATACATATTATAAGTGTATAGGGGGTTGCTCACTCTTTTGAGTCTCCCTCTGTGTGTCGTGTGTCTCCTTCTCTCTCTCACTCTCCGTCTATGGTGCTCTCCGATCCCCTTCAATTTTAATATATTTGTCCTCTGATATTTTTTCAAGCTCGTGTAGCTATATCATGTGTAAATACTAAGTCTAGAGTAGCAAATCAATTTTGTGAGTTGTAATTCTTTCATGACCTTTGTAAAGGCCCATGTGAACCTAGCCACTAGCCATTTAGAAAGCCTTATCTATAAAGACAATAATCTTGCTATGAAAAGTGAGGCTTAACCTTTGGAGAAAAAGGAGCGTTGTGTATGTATGCTCAAGCGACCAAGGAGCTATGACTTGTAATCAACTTGGGCAATCCATTTTTTATTCCAAAATTTGCATTATGTTCCTCTTCTCTTTCTCTTTCAATCAAGTGTAAGAATTTCAAGTTTTCGTTCTTTGTGACTTCATGTTTGCGAGCCTAATATTCATTTTTGAGTGCTTAAATCATTGTTTTTGGACATTTTGACCATAGGAGAGTGTTATTATACCTTAGGATGCTTAAATAGTTTTCTTGCAATTTTTATGACATAATTCATGATGTACTATGATTTTTGTACCTTTTTAGAATGCCACCAAACTTTGTACACTTGTCCTCTTAGACCTAATATAGCATTCCTTAAAGTTCTATGGCTATTCAAGTCCGTTTAGTCATTGAAATGGTGTGATGACCTAGAGTGGTGAGAAGGGACATAGACAGATTTTATGATCTAGGAGTTGGTGATTTGCTTGTTGAGTTAATGTGTGATTTAAAGGTTCACTTCTTGAGGATTGACACCTTGAAAGAGACTCCGTGCCCCATTCAAGTCACTTCTTGAGTATTGACATTATTATGGTAGTGCCAAATAGCTATGATATAGACATCTGTCACGATAATCCGCTAACATTGGCATTGTTGCAAGGGAATGATCCTTAGGTGGTGAGTGACCTAGTGCGTATTTTGAGCTTTTTTGTCTAGAGATTAGTCTTTCCATTCTATTTACACTAATAGAAAAGTAGCTAAATGTGGGTTTAGTCCTTTGTATAGTCTAGAAGTCAGAGAAGGATCCCTAACTCCAAGCAAGATTTTTTGAGCAATCTCTAAACCGAGAAAAAGAGTAAGCTACAATAACAAAAAAGCAATGAGATCTCTTAATTTTTAGCACACAAACAAAGGGAGCAGGTAGAGGTGTTATTTTTCATGTGATTTCAATATTATGTTGTACCTTATATATATACAATCACTAATAAGTAGACACTAAGCTAGCAATGCCCAGAAATTGAAATTTTGTGACATGTCAATAGAAAGATATATATTGCTATTACAATGTATGCAACTTCAGGATGACTGTCTATGAGTTGCAAGTCCTCTACTATGCCAGTCTAATGAGCTAGTAATGGCTGTAAAGTAGAAATCTTTTCTATGGACTATAATAGCACTAGGACTAAAATAAACAATTATAAAGATACTAGCACTTTTGCACAAATATGAGTTTTACAAACACTTTTAATTGTGTCCATTCTAAAAACCTCTTTCTTAATTTTAAACCAATTTGAATTTTGTAAAGCTAGAAACCCCTTTCTTAGAGGAGTGGTAGAACGCTTCCATAAAAAATAATAACTTTTCCTATTTTAGGTGTAGTAGGGCCCATGGAAAATAGCTAAGAAGAAAAATTTAGTATTAGAACACAAGGCTAGATCCACGCTAACAAAAACAAAACAGTTTTGACAAATTCTCTTATAAAAAGAGCTTCTCATTCTCTTTGTTTTTCTCTTTTTTTTCTATCATAACATTCTACTGGATTGACACAACTAGGTTTGGTATGGGCGCAAGATATTTGCCTCTACTAATAGGGTGAGTAATTTTGTCACAAGAAGCCATCATTCCTCCCTCTATTATTCCCACATTGTGAAGTATGTCAACATCATGTGCTTCTATTGTCTTGTCTTTGCTTAGCTAGCTAGGTTTGACATTGGAGATAGGGGGAATATCTGCCTTTGTAGCCCTCGTACACAAATGCGAGCCGTTTGCAAACTTAGCTAGGTGCATTTGTGTGTGAGGTCTACAAAGCCCGATAGTCCTCCTACCTCCAATGTCACACCTCTATTCGGTCCATGTTTGGGAAAGGTCTGCCTCAGCTTAACCTTGAGCTCATTGAAAATCAACATTACTGGACTACAAACATTTGAAAAAGGCATAAAAATTGATCAAATATATGAAAAATAGTTCAAAAATCCTACAAATTTGTAAATTTTAACTTGTACTTCTTGTTTGCATGTTTACAAGGAGGAAACTCAATGGTTTAGGTGAAAGAGAATAACTGACTTTCTTGAACATGACCCTCTCAAATGAAATTGAATGGACACATACCAATAACACTGTTTTCATCAGATGATGTCACAGTCATGGCTTGTCAAAAACACATTTTTTGTAATTGAAGAAAATAAGGGCATACTAAAAACTAATCAATTGTTAGGTCAAAATTTAAAGAATTTCCTAGTTTTCTTATTCTTCAAACCATGCTCAAAATCTAGCAAGAATGTTGTAATTCTAACTCGTAGGTGTCTATTTTTAGCTTGAACTTTCCTCCAATTTGGAGGTTGATCAAGGGCTCAAGATGTACAACTTGACCATGCATGTAGAGTAGGTAAACAATATTTAACTCGCATCAAGCTTTCATTTGATGCCTTCGTCATATTTGCAGGAGTATGTCATCTATAGGCTGGTTGCAAAGAGAATATATATATATGTATATATACATATAATCGTGCTCAAGGTAAATAGAGATTATTCTTTTCCTTTTGCAACTGAAAGTGAACACTCCTAAAGCCTTTTGGGCAAAAATTTGAGAAGGTTTCACTAACCTTCTCCCTTATTTTTGAGACCCCCCCCACCCCGGCAAAGCACGCTTGAGGAGGCTTTGGCTAAACTGAACCTAGCTTTTCTCGAGTCATGTTGAAATTATCACACGCACACACACACACACACACACTCTTTCTCCCTCCCTCTCTCTCTGTCTCTCTCTCTCTCTGTCTCTCTCTATCACGTGCTCTCACTCTAGCAGAGGGCGCTGATGCATGCTCCTAAAAATAGTTTTCATTAAAAATATTGTGGCATTTTTATAGTTTTTCCAAAAGAAAAAATAAACTAGGGTCAAAAGAAGGCACGTTCCCCATTGATATAGAAAAGGAACACTTGAAAAGCTCCGAGGTTTAAGTTAACATTTGAAGCATTTTCTCGTTTTTACACTAAAAATCGTAATTTTTAGCACTTTTCTGAAGGGCAAGCTCAAGTCCAACCGAGATTTCTCAATTGAGGCCATTGAGAATAAAGTACACCACCAGCTTTTATAAATATTGTTTGAAATCTTGCGAATTTAAGGTTAAATTTGAAGCATAAGCTGACTTTTACACTAACACTTGTAAATTTTAAATGTTTTCTTAATTGAAAGCCCAAATCTAGCCTTTGGATTTATCAAGTTTAGCTCGTTAAAATTACACTACATCTCAATTTTTTGTTAACGATGTGTAGAAGTAATTGTAGCTCACACTCTTCCAAAGGTAAGCCGTCATGAACTACAAATGTTGCAAGAGGCTGGGACTTAGAGGGAGGCCTTGTGTGACCTTACCAACAAAATGTTTACATAGGCTAATGGAAAGAGTAAAAGCATAATGGCATCATATAGGAGGCTCAACTCAAGGCTCCCACCAGACAACCACTCCGTGAGACCCTACACACGCATATTTCTTAGGGGCACCACCCTCTTTTATGGAGAAAGAAGGAAACCAAAACAAACCATATACAACACACACACACACACACACACACACACACACACACACTCACACCTTCCTTATGTGCTTCAACACAAAATGCCCTTCAACCATTCAACACACACTCCTTAAGCAATCCCTTTGAACACTGCACAAACTCACATGCAAAGATTGACCTTCACCATATTAGTGCTCATATACTTCTAAGAAAATCAAGCACAAAACCTCAAAACTCAAAACACCATAATGCACAAATACTTGAAAACTCCTTTCCTTTCCCAAAAGAAGAGACTACTTACACACATAAGGCGGCATGCATAGAGAGCTCTTCTCCATCTATGCAGCCCCAAGACTTACTTACACACAACATAAGGAGAGAAGCCAAGCAAATAGACACCATGGTGCACAAAAAACTTTCTCAACAAACAAGCAACCCAATGAGCACAAAATATGAGAAGCTGCCAAGATATGCTTACCAATTTTACATGCGTTTAGAGCAAAAGTGTGACGACGACACCCCAATTGCAACAATTTGTTGATCAAACCATGAGATAGATCATTGAACTTGATATCCTTGCTCTCATATAGAATCTACAATCCTTATTTAGGGATGAGTATGGTAAGACAAATGTTTGCAAGAGAATGGTAGCAATAGCATATTGATGCTCTCTCTATGGTGCCGCTTATGATAGTGAGCTTAGGAAATGGATAGGGAGACAAGAGGAGAGAGAGATTAGGGCTTCCCTAACCTTAGAGGAGCTTATTTGCAGCAATGGAGTATGTGTGTGCATTTTTGTGCTTGCCAAAGGGCCTTTTTATAGCTGTACAAGACCTTGGGTTAGGTTAAACTTGACTAGGGTAGGTAATTAACCATAGTTAGGTTCCCTTTTGACCATTCCTTCAATTATGAAAATAAGGGACTTATTTTTTCATTAAAAATAGCCTTTTAAGTCGTGGAGGCTCCATAAGGATTGATAATGTATGTGGGCTCCACCATGATGTCCCTCCAATGGCTCCTGCAGAGTGTCCCCATCATGTTTGTTGTGTCTCTAGAAGCATCTTGAGCTGACCCCTCCACATGCAAGTGGTTTTTAACTCCCCATTGGTATTTTAGAATGTTGAATAAGTCAAGAAAACTTTTCACCTTTGTGGTTTACCTGATTGTAACTTTGACCTGCAGTAACAGTGTCCGCAGCACCTTGTTTTCACCATAACTTTCAGCCTGTAACTCAGAATTGGGTGCTGTAAAAGGCAAAGTTGACCTTCTCAAAGTGTTTAAGCTGATTTTGGAGTGTTCCTCAAGTATACCCACGAGCTAAGGTGTTCAAGATGCATCCAAAACACCTTTTGAACCAAGTCTCCTTGTAGGGGGCCCTTTAGCATGCATCCAAGGTGTAGCATGCTTTTTTCAAAAGAGAATCCACCTTAAACAAATGAGGTAGGCTCCAATAAAGTTTGATTTATTGGGGATATACATTATATTTAAGATTTATTGACCAACACAAGTAAATGATCCAAGAGTTGGGTCACATAGTGGTGGGGAAGGGAAGGCCTACAAGGTTAACCCTACCCTTGAGAGAAGATGGTAAGATAAGTGCCCATAAATTATTTATTTACAAATTATGGGATGTAGATAGCTATTTAAATTAGTAAAGGTAATTATTTAAAAGAATATGCAGTAAAAACTAGGAGAGTGGAATTAAGTTTACTATTTACATTTAGCATGAAGAGAGAAATATGATGTAAATGCATAAAGATCTAAGAAGGGTAATGTGTTTGTATGAAAAAAGGCTATTACGGAAAGAGAGAATGAACACTAGGTTAAAACTTTGATTAAAAATATATACATTTGAGTAGAAATGTAGTTCAAATGCAAGGTTACCATTTAACGCTACTCATATTAGCCCTCCCCGTTCATCTAGGATCATTCATGCTCCTAAATGACACAAAAGAGTTTTTTCCTTTTTCTTTTCTTTCTTTTTTTTCTTCTTTTTTTTTCTTTTTTTTCTTATTTTTCTAAAAAAAGGAGGAGTGATATACACTCTTTTACTCCATTAGACCTGCTTTTCATTACCTCAATCCCATAAATCGGAGATGGAAGGGTTGCCTTGGGTATGTTGAGATTCCAAGGCTGGTTCTTCTTTTGACATCAAAGCTTTAAAAATAGGTGGAGCATTTACCAAGCCGAAGGGAGCCATGCCAATTTGGAGCTTAGACGTTGTAGGTAGATGACTTCCTGTCAACGGATTGATACGTTGAAAGTAGGGCTTTAATCTCCATCCATTGACTCTGGTCTTGTGGAGTTTTCCTGATAAATCTGCTAATTTGTAACTACCATTCCCAAACTTTGTTTTTATCATGAAAGGTCCCTCCCATCTTTGCAAAAACTTTTTGTCAAGTCGAGTATCAAGTCGGTTATCATAGAGAAGAACCAATATACCTTCCTTCAATCCTTTCCCCTTGAGCTTCTTGTTGATTTTGTCCCTTTGGCTTGTGGCTTGGGCAATGTAATAGTCGATGGACTCTTCTCTATCAAGCTCAAGTCGTTGAAGATCTAAAATTCTTTCCTGCAAAGCTTCTTTTGGCCTCTTTGCTGCCCATGAGAGAATGCGTAGGCTTGCAATCTCCACCTCAATAGGAAGGAGTGCCTCCTGTCCATATACCAAATGAAAAGGAGTGAATTGAGTGGATACCTTGAAAGATGTTCTGTATGCCCATAGAGCTGCGGTCAAATGATGATCCCAGTCGTTTGCTCGATCTGCAGCCTGCTTAGAAATGATCTTACATATCATTCCATTCACCTTTTCAACCAACCCATTGCACTGAGGGTAGTAAGGTGTAGAATGCAAATCTTTGACTTTTAACTTTGTCAAAAGATTATCTAGGAGCTCTGCTCTAAACCCTAGACCACGATCTGACAAAATCTCTAATGGTGTGCCGAATCTACTGCATATGTGATCAAAGATAAATTTTGATACCTCCTCGGCTGTAATTCGTGTTGTACTTGCTGCCTCCGCCCATCGTGTCATGTAATCTACTCCCACAATGATGAAGACCTTCCCGGTAGATGTGCGAGGTAAGGGGCCTATTGCATCCACACCCCACTTCTCAAAAGGACCATACGAAATTATTGGAACTCAAGGTTCGTAAGTGAGTCGTCGATTTCCAGCAATCTAACAACCTTTGCATGACTTACACCAATGCTGGACATCACGGTGTAGACTTGGCCAAACAAACCCTGCTTGCAAAATCTTCCTGTTTGTAATATCATGAGAAAAATGACCCCCACAGACATCATCATGGCATGAAAAGAGGATTCTCTCTATTTCTTGAACAGAGGGCACCCTTCTTAGCACCAAATCTTTCCCTTTATGATACAGATCATCTCCTATGAGTTGGTAAGGAGTTGCCTTTTTTACCAACCTATGCCTTTGCACTTTATCCAAGTGTTTAGGGCACTCACCAGTTTGGAGGAAAAATATGATGTCCTTCAATTCCTCTTGGCCTTGGTACTTTGGTTCATAGAGCTTCACACCTCCCACCATGATCTGAAGTTTCTCATTGGCGAGATAATCTGCTTCCTTGTTGAGGGTTCTCACAACATGTTGTACCTGTGTAGCTTCAAAGTTCTTTATCAAAGCCTTCACCTGTCTAAGCCACTCCACTAGAGTAGGGTTCTTGCACTTCCATATCCCTTGGATTTGCCTAATAACTAGTAAGGAATCACCTCTTATTATAAGTCTTTCGATGCCAAGTTTTCTGCATTCTTCAAGCCCCAACTTTAAGGTGACATACTCAGCCTCATTATTAGAATGAACATTTTCCAAGGTGATACCTTTCTTAACAAGAACTTCCCTTTGTGGACTTAGAATAAGAACCCCCCCTGCTGCTTGATCGTGTTGTCGTCGGTAAGCTCCATCAAAGCACAAAATGTGTGCATTGTCCATCTCCTCCTCATTATTTTGTGGTGTAGCTTTGTCTCCTGCCTTTGGTGACTCTTTCCTTTCTCTCACTTTGTATGTGACAATGTCTGCAAGACCTGCCCTTGTGCTATCTTCCACAAGAAAAGTGTATTCGAACTCTTGAAGTTCTAGAACCCATTTGGCTATCCTAGATGAGAGGCTCATGTGTTGCACAACATATGGTAAATTGTTTTCCATGGTGAGAATGACAAATGGTGCAGGTAAGAGATATGATCGGAACTTTCTTACCGCAAACATAATTGTGAATACCACCTTCTCCATATCGGTGTAGCCCTTCTCTGTAGCGGTCATGACTTTTCTTGCAAAGTATACTGGCCTCATGTAGCATGTTTTTGGGTCTTTTTGCATGAGAACTACACCGATGGCCTCCATTCCTACACTTGGCATGATGTAATATGTATCCTTTGGATTTGTTGGCATTATTGTTGGAAGAGAGTTGAGAATACCCTTTACTTCAGTAAAGCATAATTCGTGTTCCTCTCTCCATTCAAATGTGGGTTTGTTTGCTAGCTTGTGCAAAGGTGCAATAGCTTCCGCTAGAAGGTGAATGAAATGAGACATGTACCTTACTTTGTGGTTGAAAGTCATGAGCTCCTTGGTTGTCGTTGGTGGTTGTAGTGACAAGAGAGCATTTACTTTTGATGGATCCACTTGAATTCCTTGCAAAGAAACCACATGACCTAGCAATACCACTTGTGACTCTGCAATGTGACACTTCTCAGGATTAAGTTGTCCCCCAAATTGATGAATCCTCCTAAGCCCCTCCTTAACTTTTTGGCAATGAAGTCTTTGGCTACTATAGATACAGAAGTCATCCATAAAAACCCTAATTGACTTTCCAAAGAAGGGCTGAAAGACAAGAGTTGTAAACCTTATAAAGGTACTAGGAGCATTTGTGAGCCCAAATGGCATCACTCTATAGGCAAAGCAACCCCAAGGTGTGATGAAAGTGGTTTTTAACTGACCTTCTTCTACTATTCTGATTTGAAAATACCCTAAATACCCATCACACACTGTGTAACATTCATAGCCGGCTACTTCGTTTAAGATTTCATCTTGGAAAGGAAGAGGAAAATGATCCCTCTTTGTTGCAGTATTGAGCGGTTTGTAGTCAACACAGACCCTCCATTTTCCGTTCTTTTTAGGGGTTACTACAATTGGGGACACCCACTTAGAGTTAGACACAGGGTAAATGAAACCAGCTTTGAGGAGTCGGTTAACCTCTGTCAAAAGTGCCTCTTGTTGTATTTTTCCTAGACGCCTTAGCTTTTGAGCCACAGGTTTAGTACCTGGTTTTAATTCTATGCCATGCTCTATAACATCCACACCTCTAATTTGTGAGTAATAAGTGATAAACAAATTGGGATACCTCTTGATCATATCGATGTAGGACCGCTTCTCCTCAGGGGTAAGATCTTTTGCAAGCATCCTCTCAAAGTCTTCAAAGTGCTTGTGGTCACCTTTGTCATCCTTTGTTTGCTCCTTTGTTGGGTCAACCTCTATTGATGGAGTTTTTGATGTGTTGAAGATGATTCCCATTACCTCCAAAGATGATTCTTCTTCGCTATTGGATGTAGTGGTTGAACTTTCCTCGTCACTTGAGCCAAACCTCTCTTCACTTTCTTCATCAGCCGTGGTCTCATAGTTGATGTCGAGCTGCTTTCCTTCATGCCAATCGTATACTACATGTTGCCCCTTTTTGAGAATCAATTGTCCTCGTCCCCATTTTTTATCTGCATTCACAGCAATGAGCCAAGGCCTCCCTAGGATGATGGGATAGCCCTCCCCCTTGGCTGGCATAACATACATGTCCACACGTGCATCTATATTACATACAAAAACTTTTACATTCTCGATGATCCCTAGGCACTTCACACTTGCATTGTTGGCCAGCCTAGCTTGACAATTAGAGGATTTAGTGATTTCAAGCCCTAGTCTATTCATGGATCTTTCCGTGATCACACACATTTGTGCTCCACCATCAACATACACATTGGATATCTTCCTACCCCTTACATAAGCATCTACAATAGGTTCCACATCTTGTTGTGGGTTTGAAGTCAATGCCTTTACTGTCACCTTTTCTTTCTTTCTTGGGAGTCTTGTGCTTACAAGTTTGGACCAGTGCTTTCTCACCTTGGGTGATAGATGTAGGAGTTGAGGCCAAGAAATATTGGGCTTTTGAGTTTGCAGATCTTCTAAGATGTTGTAGGGTTCCATATTCTTTCCTAATGGAAAATCGTTGATGCCGATCTCCCTTCGCCTTGACCTCTGCTTCTTGCCTCCTTCCTCCTTCTTTGACTTTTTCTTCCTCTCCTTCCTTGCAGGTTCTGACTCTTCATTCCTTGTGTCTTCATCCTTGTTGTGTGCTCTTGTGCGCTTTTCTGCTGGCATAACATCAAAATGTATAGGGCTCACCTCTATCTCCTCTTCCAGCTTTATGACGTTTACTCCTCTCTGTTCCTCCACTGGTGGGACAGGAGGGATGTTTGCCACTGGAGGTGGTGGTGGTCGACAAAGAATTTGCGGGGCTTGAGCATGCTCTTGCTGCACCATGAGCGGAGGGGGTGTAGGAGGGTATATGTCCCCTGGAAGCCTTCGAGGGTGAGGGAAATTATACATGCCATGACCAACTTCATTGCAATTCCAACATCTCAACTCTTGTGCTTGACGTCGTTGATTGCGATTCCCTTCTCTTGGTTGTCGTTGTTGGGGTAAGCCCTGCACTAGATTCAAGGTGAGACTCTCTAGTTGTTGAGTTAATCTTTGCAAGATCTCTTGTTGTGATCCTTCCCCTATTTGTGAAGTTTGGGCAAGAGAGCCCCTAACTTGTGCTCCCATGATTGGTGAAGAATCCCTCTCAATGACTTCATTTAGGTCCCTTGTTCTATGTGCTTGAAAATTTAACTTCTTGAATTTGACCATGGCCACCTCACATGCTTCCTCAAATGTTGATGGGAATTTTAACTCTACCTTGGTCTTCAAAATTGGATACAAGCCAGCCATGAACCTATCTTTCTTTAGAAATTTTGGTGCACCACCTTGGTTTTGTAAGGTAGCCTCCCATCTATCCCATAGGTTAAGGAAAACGGCCTCATAAGATGGGTAGTCTTCAAGGAATACCTGTTTATGTTGAAGTAGACACTTCCAAAGACCATCTGGAGTATCTCCTTGCCCAAATTTGGCAAGAAAAATTGCACGTAGCCTCTCCCAATTGGTTTTGTTTTGAGGTTGCAAGGCCTCGTACCATGCCTTAGCCTCCCCTTTGAGAACGAGTGGAAAAGCACACAGCTTTACCTCTTCTTGATCTCTCCCAGAGATGAGGTGTGCCATCTTCAAATTATCCAGAAATTCTTGTGCATCCTCACCATTTTTAGAATGAAAGGTAGGAAAAGTGCTTGACATTTTTACAATACAAGGAGGCTTGTGTACCACAAAGTTTTGACTACGATGAGTGATCGCATCAAAATGAAAATATATACATCAAGTGTTAGTTCATAATTTATCATAGGCAAAATAAAAGGGTTGATTGAGGCATTAATTTCATTAAGGCGAGTGGGTCCAAAAATTCTCCTAATGGTTGCTTGAAATCTAAATTTTGTAGCAATTATGATGTTCACAGATTGACGAGCTATGGGTGTAAAAGGAGAAGCAGCTCCAGGTTGGTTCATGTGACAATGTGTTCTCCTTTTTCTTTCTCTTGAAGAAAGTTTCCTTTGAGTGGATCGCTATCTAAGCGCCTCTTGTCCCTGCCTCAAAACAAAATAAAAACATGGACATCAAATGAATCATCATAATTAATGAATGGAAGAATGATGGGATTTGGAGATGCCAAGATTTCACCAAGTCTTTCTGCTCCAAACATAAAAACAATGCGTTGTTGGTAAAAAAAATTGCGATCTACACAAATGTTAATTCTGATGCGTTATGAAAAATTAAAAGGGCACCACTTTTATGAGAGAGGATTTTTTGAGATGAGGCTCAACTCAAGGCTTCCACCAGACAACCACTCCGTGAGACCCTACACACGCATATTTCTTAGGGGCACCACCCTCTTTTATGGAGAAAGAAGGAAACCAAAACAAACCATATACAACACACACACAAACACACACTCACACCTTCCTTATGTGCTTCAACACAAAATGCCCTTCAACCATTCAACACACACTCCTTAAGCAATCCCTTTGAACACTGCACAAACTCACATGCAAAGATTGACCTTCACCATATTAGTGCTCATATACTTCTAAGAAAATCAAGCACAAAACCTCAAAACTCAAAACACCATAATGCACAAATACTTGACAACTCCTTTCCTTTCCCAAAAGAAGAGACTACTTACACACATAAGGCGGCATGCATAGAGAGCTCTTCTCCATCTATGCAGCCCCAAGACTTACTTACACACAACATAAGGAGAGAAGCCAAGCAAATAGACACCATGGTGCACAAAAAACTTTCTCAACAAACAAGCAACCCAATGAGCACAAAATATGAGAAGCTGCCAAGATATGCTTACCAATTTTACATGCGTTTAGAGCAAAAGTGTGACGACGACACCCCAATTGCAACAATTTGTTGATAAAACCATGAGATAGATCATTGAACTTGATATCCTTGCTCTCATATAGAATCTACAATCCTTATTTAGGGATGAGTATGGTAAGACAAATGTTTGCAAGAGAATGGTAGCAATAACATATTGATGCTCTCTCTATGGTGCCGCTTACGATAGCGAGCTTAGGAATTGGATAGGGAGACAAGAGGAGAGAGAGATTAGGGCTTCCCTAACCTTAGAGGAGCTTATTTTCAGCAATGGAGTACGTGTGTGTATTTTTGTGCTTGCCAAAGGGCCTTCTTATAGCTGTACAAGACCTTGGGTTAGGTTAAACTTGACTAGGGTAGGTAATTAACCATAGTTAGATTCCCTTTTGACCATTCCTTCAATTATGAAAATAAGGGACTTATTTTTTCATTAAAAATATCCTTTTAAGTCGTGGAGGCTCCATAAGGGTTGATAATGTATGTGGGCCCCACCATGATGTCCCTCCAATGGCTCTTGCAGAGTTTCCCCATCCTGTTTGTTGTGTCTCTGGAAGCATCTTGAGCCGACCCCTCCACATGCAAGTGGTTTTTAACTCCCCATTGGTATTTTAGAATGTTGGATAAGTCAAGAAAACTTTTCACCTTTGTGGTTTACCTGATTGTAACTTTGACCTGCAGTAACAGTGTCCGCAGCACCTTGTTTTCACCATAACTTTCAGCCTGTAACTCAGAATTGGGTGCTGTAAAAGGCAAAGTTGACCTTCTCAAAGTGTTTAAGTTGATTTTGGAGTTTTCCTCAAGTATACCCACGAGCTAAGGCGTTCAAGATGCATCCAAAACACCTTTTGAACCAAGTCTCCTTGTAGGGGGCCCTTTAGCATGCATCCAAGGTGTAGCATGCTTTTTTCAAAAGAGAATCCACCTTAAACAAATGAGGTAGGCTCCAATAAAGTTTGATTTATTGGGGATATACATTATATTTAAGATTTGTTGACCAACACAAGTAAATGATCCAAGAGTTGGGTCACATAGTGGTGGGGAAGAGAAGGCCTACAAGGTTCACCCTACCCTTGAGAGAAGATGGGTAAGATAAGTGCCCATAAATTATTTATTTACAAATTATGGGATGTAGATAGCTATTTAAAGTAGTAAAGGTAATTAGTTAAAAGAATATGCAGTAAAAACTAGGAGAGTAGAATTAAGTTTACTATTTACATTTAGCATGAAGAGAGAAATATGATGTAAATGCATAAAGATCTAAGAAGGATAATGTGTTTGTATGGAAAAAGGCTATTACTGAAAGAGAGAATGAACACTAGGTTAAAACTTTGATAAAAAATATATACATTTGAGTAGAAATGTAGTTCAAATGCAAGGTTACCATTTAACGCTACTCAATAGATTGAAAACTATATTTTGACCAAAAGGACCATAACTTTGAAATATTGAAAATTTGATGGGAGAGACTTGAAAGCTGATCTAAAACCAAAAATAAGGTGCAAAAGGGGCTCAAAAAAAACTCATCAAATGAAAACTAGAAATTTTTAGTAGAATATGGAGAGGAACATGGATCGTGATCCATGTACTCCAGAGGCCGTTTTTGCAAGAAAGTTGTTAGTGAAACTCCCGTCAATAGAAGATGTCTCTGAGAAATTTTGGTTGCAAGAAAATTTCAAAAATCACATCAAAATTGGCTAATAGGGAAAAACCCTAGAAACAAGGATTTCAGACACAAAATTGGGCATATTTGAAATTTTGAGATCCAAATCACAAAAGACTAAGTGGACCAGCTAGAGTAAATCATTGTTCAACAACTATGAAAATTGTAGATTTATCTATGGTGAAACATGGATTGCAATCCATGTACCCCTAAGAGAGAACTAGGAAAAACTGGGACCAATTGACAAATATTGACTTCATTTGTATAGAACCAAAGTTTGGGATCAAATTGTGGTAAAAACACGCTCAAAAGAAGTAAATTGTGAGAAAACGCTCAAATCTAGTCTACTAGATCAAAATTGAGAGTTTCTCAAATTTTTCTTATCCAAATCAAAAAATATTTTTTGAAATAGCTTCTACATAATAGAGACAACAACCTCACAAAGTTTCATGTCAAAAAGAGGTAAAACATGGATCACGATCCATGTACCTCATTTGGTATTTTGGCTAAAACTTGAACAATAAGTAGCTAAGGCACTTAGAAACATATTCCCAAAGTCAAATTTGCAAAAAGAATCCAAAACATAGACGAAAAGGCCCAAAAATAGAAGATAGCCAAAAATTGCCAAAATAAATGTAGGATTTCACTTTTTGTGTGACTTTTTGTTGTCCAAATCCAAAATGATTTTGGGGGTAGCTTAGAAATACCTTTATCTATAAGTGGTTCAATTTTGGGGTCAAAAGCTTTTCAAACATGGATCGCAATCCTTTTTTTTTTCAAATTTTTGATCAAAACCCAAGTCAAAATACCAAAATTGTCTCGAGTACTCTAAGAAAGTGCAAAAATTAATCTAATTTTCAATCCAAAGGTCCAAACCCATTAGCATCTAGTAATCATGTTGATCCTAATGGTACCAAGAAAACTTAATTTGTCCTCCACACATGGAGCACGATCCATGTCCCCATGGCAATAGCTTAACCTAAAATCCCAAACTCTAGCGCATATATAAGAAAACATATCCCCAACTCCAATCTCGAAAACAAATGAGCAACTTTGGGTCAAAAGGTATCAAAACAGAAGACAAAGTCAAACCGCAAATCAGAACTAAGGTTTTCCATTTGACGTATCAAAATCATTCCAAATTCAAAAAGATTTGAGATAGAGCTTGTAGACATTGAGTGTACAATATCTCTAGAGATCAAGTCTAGATATGGTGGAACTTGAATTGCGATCCATGTCCCCAAACCTCAAAAATTGATCAAAATTGATACTGAGCCTATAGACTAGGATTCATGGATCACGATCCATGCACCTCTTTATAGTGGGGTTATCTGACTTGATGAACCTGCAGATATACTTGAGTACATCCTATATCTCAAGTTTGAGCTAAAAATACCTTGTGGAGACCAAGATACAAGAAAAAATTTATGTGTCTTGGTCTTGAGACTATTTTGAATGTTGTTTCAAGTGCAGTTACCAAAATTGATGTTACTTTTTCTACAAAACTTCGAATTGAAAATTTTAGGGTACCCAAGACCAATTTTCATGGACCAAAGAGTCAAACCTAACTAAAGACAACACGGGATAACTTGCACTAAGCCAAGGTGTCCTTGTCAAAGAATATCTTGAGAGTATTGAGTGAGCCTTAACAATGACAAATCATCCATCCCCAGGGTTTTCTACTCAAAACATAGATAAGAAAACCACAAGAAATGTTGCAACACCTTTGATAGTGGGATTGAGAGAGAACGTGGAGACGTATCAAACATATAACACCACACCTCAAGTCATGGCTCATGGATCTTTGCCAAGTCATTATACACCTCATTAGACATCAGCCATTATACACCTCAATTGTGTATGCCTAGAAATATGAGAGCGGAAATTGATGAAGACCTAGAGGAGAAGTATCCATTGATCAACAAACCCAACGTACGATTCATCAAAACCAGCAAAGCCATGAGAGCTCTAATGGATTAAACCCATGAGAGCTTGTATACTCTCACAAACGGGGATCGAAATAAAATTTGCAAGTGTGTAGAACCCAATGCTAGAGTGTTAATAGACCATAAGGACCTCTATGCATTCACGTATATAGATGCCCAAGGAGTGCAAGTTTTGATGGTAGATAAGTATATGGATGAGAGTGAAAACTTGTTGATCCAATTGACCTACAAAGATATACATACAAGGGTACTCCAATATCTATGTACTTTCAATCGAGTGTGAGTGTGTGAGTGTACCAATGATCTTTGAGACCAAAAAACAAGGAGTTGAGACTCAACTTATGGGAAGAACGGGATTCAACAAGTCTCTTAGGGGGTCAATGGGATCACAATTTGGATATAGAATTTTTTTTTTAATCCAAAGCATATATCAAGGAGGATACCACTAAGATTTTCTTCAAGACAAGAAGAGAGAGCAAGAGACAACTTTGCAAGAGTCCCCAAATTGGCCAGATTGGTGAGTGGACCACTACAAATGAGACAATTTCACGTGGAAAAGTGTATCAAGACAAAGTACGATGGGTCAAGGGATCTGTACACGCATGTGTCACTATTTAAACAAGTGTTAAGGGCTAACTAATTTTTATACACATTTTGCTTAACCTTGGAAGGGATAGCATTGACCTGGTTCTAGCCATTGAACATAGAGGTTTTTCAAATGTTTGAACAACTCTTGCAAGAATTTGCAGAGGAGTTATCGAAAAGGGGTGTCAAACACAACACGTTGTCACAAATCTATGCTTTCAAGCGAAAGCAAATGGAAAGGTGAAGGAAGCATTTCTTCAACTCAAACAATAACTTGAGAGATGTCTTGTACGAGAGTTTCTGCAAGAGGAAAGATTGTCAGTTGAAACTGTCAAAAAAGATCTACACTTAAAAGGATGTACCACCTTTGAGCAAGTCACTAGAAAATATTTATATCTAATTGACAATTGTAAGGCCTATAGAGAGGTAATGAAAGATGTAGACAACAAGCCTTGTAGTGCCTCTTCTACCATTAGTGAATCCGCAATGAAGCAAAATGTTCAAACTCCAACCATGCTAAGCATTGATCAATTGGTCGATGACGTGACTAGGAGGATGAACTAGAGCCATAGACCAAACCCAAATGTACAAAAATATCCAACAAGGAGATGTGAAACATGTGCAAGGAATCATCCCACGCCATGGTGTAACACACAACCAAAACTAGTAGTAGTCAACATAGAATGCCCATTGAAATGGTGTACCATAGATTATAAATGGACCAATCATGAGATGAATGAGTGTTATTATAACCAAAACAAACCTCAAGCAAGACATCAATTTCCACCTCCAAGACTCCCAATGGGTCAAAATAGAATTAGGTTAGGTGTTGAGAGACCACAACCATTGTATGTGCCACAACCAGCAAAAAATAATACTCCATGAATAAGAACACATTAAAATTCATAGCCAATCAAGAGTATGAATCAAAAACCATTCTTATTAGGCAAGAATAACCATTGGCTACACCACCATCTATGCAACAAGTAGGACCATGCTACAAGTGTGGAGGCAAACATTGGGCAAGAAATTCTCCTTATCAAGAAACAAGGGGAATGTGGTGTCACACGTCAAGATATTTTCTAGAATCTGGTGTCACACATGTCATTTTTGACTGTTCAAATTCCTAATTGTCTAGACAAATAACAAAGGGAAATCAATAGTGAATTAGTAGGAGTGATACCTTCTTCAAGCGGATCTAAGATAGAATTATGGTTCTTATAAATGTAGTGACAAGATCTCAAGCTCAAGAAGCTACCAAAAACAAACCTATTGAGAACAAACACAAACTGCCTATTCAGATGGAAATTGAGAGCATATCAATGAGGACTCAAAGAAAATCATGGAAGACAAAATGAGACAAAATGAAAGAAAAAAGGCTAAAAGAAAAAATTGCCTTGGAAATGGAGTTGCATTAATCAAAAGAGAAGTTGAGACATGAGTAGCAATACAAGGAACAACCAAAGAAATAAAAATCATTTAAGATATCATCAAGAGGATCAATGTTGATAGAAAAAATCCTAGAGCCGCTAGATGCTATGTTGCAAGCATTTAGTCTAGATTGAAGACCAACAAACTCTACAGCAACGATGGATGACCTACCGTCCTCTTGAGATAGAGAAGTAGAGGCTAGAGATGTGCAAAAAATAGATAGAGGTTGCACGAGCATTAATGGAACCTACACTATCTAACCCACCTCTTGAAACAAAACAAAAAAGAGTTGAATTTGAAAACCTTGAAGGGAAAATATTGTTAAAGTCTAAAATTTCTCCACAAATAAATATCAAACCAAAACAAGAACCACAACCACAAAAGGATATGGAAGTAAAAATTGCACCACAAACAACCAATAACTTGGTGTTTGATTAGAAGAAATAGTATTGGCCAACACCACTGATGATACAAAATCATAATTTGGCGCACCTATCCCAAAGGTAGAGGATCAATGGCCAAGTGAGTTATGGGAAAGAGGATAGTGCAGCCTTCAAGTTTACCCTATCTCTGAGATCCACATGGATCACAAGTTCTACCCAAGAGATATACAATCTCGTACAATAATGTGGAAATTGAAACATCTGAAGAGACCAAACCACACTCTCTACATACTTCTCTATCATCATATATGGGAGAACATGAACCCAGATCTAAGGTTAGAGTGGTACCATCTTAGTGGAAAGCCACACCAAAAATGATGGATACTAAAAACTTGAACGAATTGATGTCTACTCCTCTACAATGCACAATTATTCTCTCAGAGTTGTTGAAAATCAGACCACATCTATGGGGAGAAGTGGGCAAAAATCTAGAGAAGATGGGATTGAAAATTCCTCTTCAAGATATTCCATTAGATGATCAAATTGGTAAAGTGACACAAGAGAAACCTAAGGAAAAAACAGTACCTATAAACAAGGTGGGAGATTATTGTGAAGGAGAAGAAGGAAACACCACCTTACTAGTGAAACACAACTTAGTCAAAACAATGGCCCTACTTGATAGTGGGGCTAGAGTAGCCAAAGCCACCAAAGAAATCTAGAGATTATATCCTAGAAATACCAATAGAGGACAAATAGTACATCGAAGAACCATTTCCTAAGGATTTATTTGAGCCATTTTGATGAAACCAACTCTTTGCTACTCTAGATGTGTGCATAAATAGAATTGCACCTACAAAGTTTTATGATGAGAATGGCTATGACATGGATCCCTATTTTATTATAAATGTGTTGAAGGAAACTAATGAAAATTGTGAGTATGAAAGCAAAAAAGGTGAGACAAACAACTATGCCATCGATCATGATGCAAATGCACAAACAAAGGAAGAAAATCAACCACAAGATTATGTCATTGTTGGCATACCTAAAGAATCAGCAATAGTTGTTTCAAAGAAGCTGATTCCAGAAATTGCACAATTGAAAGCAACTCAAGAAGCAGTGCTTTCAAGTTCCACATCAAATGTTTAACAGACTCAAGATCAATAGAAGAACAAGGATAAGGTAAAAGATTGAGTGTCTCCTGTAGCGATCAAATACGTATGTGGTGAAACAAGACTCAAAATTACATGTTCACCTCTGATAGATCCTTATTCTACAAAAAATTTGATGTCTTATGGCACTTGGATAATGATCGAAATCCACCAACCAGATATTTAGAAGAATGGTGTACACAAGTTTTAAAGTGCCAATTCCTAGCTTTGACATGGTAGAATCCATATTCAAGTTGAGTACTAGCAAGTTAAAGGACACTTTTCACATAATCAACTTCCATCACATTGAAGAGAGTCTGGTCCTGATAGAAAGTTGGATGAACTTCTTCTTTTGAGACAACAAAAAGCTTCAACAACAACAACGATAATAGTCTCAGAAGTATCTCAAGATCATACAAAAAAGAAACGACCAACCATAGTAGAAAAATTTAAAGCTAAAGCAAATAGTGAAGAAAATCAACCTTGCAAGTCAACTTTACCTTCACCATCAAACTTCCTACACTACCTCTACATCAAAATACAAACCCTCAACAATGCAATGAAAACCTAAGCAAAAGTTAATCAACCAAAGTTTCCATCACAACAAAGCCTCCAAGAAAAGCCAAAAAGAATAAATTAAGTGCTAGTATCCAAAGAGATTATCAAAGTCAAAGATCCAATTTGGATACACCAATCACAAGTTTAACCTCAACAACCAAAGGTAATAGGTGGGTAGCATCAAATGGGTCAATCATTGCTCAAGGCTACTTTCAAGAAAACACTAATATTTTGGCCAACAAGCCTAAGGTAATAGGTTGGACCTCCTCACCTCAAGAAAAAAGTTCTACAAAGAGAAAACTCACCTATCAACAAAAGATAAACATCTCATTCAGCAGAAAGAACAACCACAAAAGGCAAAGGAAAAGATCTTCAAAGAAACAAGAAATGCACCAAGTATACATACCAAAGCTAGACTTCTATCAAGCTTCCTAGAGAAGACTGATGAAGAAACAAATAATTCTAGTCAAGCTACTCAAAGCACAAGGATTTTATGAGGCAACTCTCAAGTATGGTTACCAAAAGTAGTAGATCAACTTGGAATAACTATGATCAGTCATGTAGCACAAGGCTCCACCCAAAGGCAAGCAATCACAACCAAGAGGCATTAGAATCCAATTACAACCAAGGGCGATATAGCCTCTATATAAATACCTTGTCATCTATTACAAAAAAAAATCCTTTTACAACGGTAATAATCAGATATAGATACCTGGGAGACGGGTGTCCAACCTCACTTCTATCTTATTGCAGACATAGGGAGAACCACGAATATAATTATCAATCCATGGGGCGAAGCTGACTCGATTAGTGCATAGAGGCTAAAAGAGGGTGTCAATCTCTTGAAAAACAACAGAAAACTCGCATCTAACTCAAGCTACACTCAAATGAAAGAAATCACCAAAAGCTAGTTGCTAATTGGCAAACAAACCATAACCGTTTACAGCATCAAATGACATCCAAACATTATAAAAATTCTAGGACATGTTTATAAGACCTAAGCACACATGATTATGGTCTCAAATCTCACTTTAGGTCAAGTGAAAAAATCACGATAATTAACAGCAGTGAGTTTTTGACCTAGTCGTTTCCGACCTACAATGCATCTAAATGCTTAGCAATGATGCCCCAATACCCCGCCTATACTTATTTTATGACTTTTAAGCTTAAATTCCTACTTATGATGAAATATGGCCATAGGTCGACGATGCCAAAAGCTATGGATTACTATGAAATGCTTACATCAATGCGTAGAGCTCTTACCTGCGGTTGCAACGCAACAGACTGCTCAGCAATGTGACAATCAGAAAGGGAGTAGGAAGCACAAGAAGGAGAAAAGTCAATGCCGTTAGCTCACGATGTGTTCTATTATCCAAAATACTTACAAAAATTGGCTTGTATACCTTAGCCAAGGTTTCTGTGGTCAAAACTAATAATTTGGGAGCTTTAACTAAAGATAGGTTGATACAATGTGGAAGCTTGTAGCCCCGGCTCATCAATTACACTGTTTATCTAGAAAGTAGGAGTTACAACATTCCCGCTTTATCAAAATAATAAGTGTTTTTACAATAAAAGCTCCGAAAAATGTTTTCCAAGTTAGCTTGCTTGCTAACATTCCCCCCTCCTCGACTGTATCGTCCCTTGACACAGTTTCATGGACTGAAGTAGTCTTCGGGTTGGCGGCTGGCGAGGTGGTCTTTAAGCACATGTAGGGCTTTTTCATATCTAATTCTGCTTTCTTTGTCTGGGTCTTGCAAAAACTGCATGGTGACTCTGTTCTTAAGTTCAATGGCGGAATAGCCAGCAAACCTTGATGTAAGTTTGCTTATCACTGGCCCAAATATCTTCGTTCTCCATGTGAAGAAACCAATATAGAATGCCTCCTCAAATGCCAACATATTGCTAGATGGCAGAAACATGCATCTGGCGTAGAAGCCGTAGAGGACTTATTCTGAAGACTGCCCACTTAAATCATAACATAGACCTTTGTTGCCTTCAAGGAAAGACATCCATGGTGCTCGTGCTTGCTCAAGCTCATGGAAAATTTGTATGCAAGTGAGTAGCATTTTGCAAATCTTACAAAACATTGCATATGAGAGATCAGAGAGGCTCTTGTAGAATTTCATGGCACCTGTTAGGATTTTCACCATGTATTCTTATATTGTTGGTCCCTGCTCTGGAGCTGGTAGTCGTGGGTAATTCATCCATGTGGGCCTCTTCTTCTTCAGTGCATTGTGTGTCTGCCTTGGCCTTACCCTTGGTAGAGGATAGAATGTAGGGTCCTTGTATAGGGTTGCAGGTGCTCTTGTGAACAGAATTAGATATCTGGAGTTTTTGTTCAACCAGTTCTTTCTCCACTTGGGGTGGATATCTTCTTAGCCTTCTGCCTGCATATCCATGTACAGTCTTTCCTTAACCTACAGTAGCTCCACCTTTATCGATGGGTAGGGCAGTGATTGTTGATGCTGATGGGGGCTTTTCACAAGCCAAGCTCCCATACCCCTTTTCTCTCGTCCCCACCCCATGAAAACCCCCTCTTAGAGAGGGAGTGATAAAAGGCATTGGAAAAAAGTAAGAAAAAAATAAACTATGATTATATAAATATATAAGAAAGGTAAAATAGGTCACCTCATGCCTGCGGGGTAGCCCATCCCCACCTTGCCTCCTTTTTCTTCACTGTTGCCCCGCCGGGTGTCCCTTTTCCTCTCCTCCACTCAAAAGGTCAACCCCCTCTCTCTTCCCCTTGTCCTTTCTCCTTTCTCTCTCCCCTCAATTAGCTACCCCACCTCTCACCAATAATGCATTATAACTCACCAATAATGCACCCTAACTCACATGCAACTTACCCTATCTTCCAAAATAGTATACCCCACCCCCTCTTTCTCTCTCCTATCATATCCCATGAACCAAATACCCCCCTCTCTCTCTAAAGGGTGCCATGTCTCTTGTCTTGTAGCTAAATAACCTCCCTCACACTCACACACACTCAGTTTCACTGAAAAAGGTGCCCACAGACCCATCCCCACCCGGTGGTTACCTGATTTTTCTTGTGTTCACACACATCTGCACATAGATTCACCTCTGAACACACTCCCCTCTCTCCCCTCTTGTAATTACTTTATTCTCCATGTCACCTCTCACTTTTTTTTCATCAACCCATCTCTCTCTCTTAGTCTCTCTCTCATGAGACTGCTATTATGGCACATATACACACAGCCAGACAAGTGGGGCCCACAGTCACATGACCTATGTAGATAATGATTTCTTCATTTCTAAATTCTAGAATTTCTCCCCCCTCCTCCCCTATATAAAGAGGGGTCACCATCACACTAAGGACACACACAACATCACCAAAGAACACACTATGCACTGTGTGTGCCTAGTGCACACACACACCATTACCATCACCGCAATCACCATGCTTGTCTTGAGCATGACCTCTACACCCTTGGCTATGGAAGATGAAGGGCAACTAAATGAAGGATGATGGCCATAACCCTCGTGCGAGTCTTCGTCATCAGCTCCCACCTATCCGCCATGTGCTCTACCACTCTCTCCCTTCTCATTCCCCTACCCTATTCTCCCCATTTCATCGCCTTATTCTCTAAATAAAGCTTGAGGTTTTGTGAGTATGTTTTCCTGCAATGTTTTTCCCATGTGAGGTGTGCGGAATCGCCACCTAGTCTTGTGTTTGGAGTGAGCTTGTGTATGTGTGAAGGGTGTGCGGATTCGCCATCCTTCTGTGGTGCCTAAGTACTAAGCCGCCATACCCCCTCCCTCACTCTCTCTCTCTCTCTCTCTCTCTCTCTCTCTCTCTCTCTCTCTCTCTATTGATCTCATTTCCCTTCCTCTTCATCATTACTCCCAAGCATCCATCTCTCTTGGATGAAAACTTTGTTATGGTGGTGTGTTGTTTGCGTCCTAGCCGCTGAAGCTAGGTGGTGCCCCCCTGTTTGCTTTACCATGTTAGGCTCGAGGTGCGCCATTCAGTCCTCGATGTTTTAGAGGCCGTCGGGGTTCGGGGTTCGCTTTGCTCCCGTCATTTGGTGCCCCCACTAAGGATCTTTTCATGAAACCCTTCAGTTTACAAGACTGAAACCCCTAAACTATTGTGAATGGATGAATGGCTAGCAGGATTTTCTAATTGGATGACAGAAGAAGAAGAGCTCCAAGCACGACTAGACGAACTCTGCATCTCCATCGAAGCTCGAGTGCCAGGCGTAACGGTAATCGATTTGCAGTGGGAGAGTCAACCAACACGCCAAACCCAGTGGATATACATAGGCCAAGTGCCAAGAAGAAGAAGCAGAAGGTCGAAACCATGTCCGCAACCTACAACCAACCAACAACAACAAAATGGAAGGAGCTCTGCACAATAGAGAGTCAACACTATTCTACTTTGAGAATCGGGTAACTCAAGTCACCGAGGTAATTATCACAGTCAGTTTTCAAGTCGCACCTGATGCCGTAGCACAGATAACGGAAGCATTGGCTCACACTCTCACTAGAGAAACTAGGGATCTACTAAGTTTGTTTCAGGAAAGAACACCACCCTCTCCCACAAGCTTGGACAGTGACTAAGCACCTCTAAGCTTCACATGAATCAGTACAACCTATCTCAAGACAGATCACACATACCAACACGTGTACGCTCAATCAAGGTAATACTGGACTTGAAGGCTCACTACCAACACGTCATTGACACCATGCTGGGTGGGGAGCGGTTTTTTGAGGTTCTGGCATCAGATCAACCATTTGTCTTACCTTTGGTACAAGGCAATGTACCGTTTGAAGTTTTAATCTATGTCCTAGTATAAGAGGGTATACACGCCTCCTTGTAAAGAAGAAAAAAACTTTTGCAAGTTAAGCAGTGTGTCTTTCTAGCTCTCTCTCAGTAATCATGGCAAGTGTAGCATTTCCAACATTTAAAGGAAAGAAGGGGGAGGATTTGGTAACAGACTTCCTAGATGACTTTGAAGTAGCATGTGTAGTGAGCAACAAAGATACGAATGAATCCCGGGTTAGAATCTTTAAGCATCTCATGAAGCTAGAAGCTAGATCATGGTACAATGCACTTCCACAAGGAACCAAGGATGACTGGGAACCCTTAAAAACCGCTTTTAAGAGGCGCTTTGGGGGAGGTACCACTTCAGAAAAGTTGTGGGACAAGTTGAGAGACTTGAAGCAGGAGGGTCTTTTAGAATATGCCACCTATGAGTCCAAATTTGTGGATTTGTGGGAACGGTGGGTTGAGTCACTGGCAAGGGGGGAAGCTGCACCCGATTTCCTAAAAAAAGATCGGTTCACGCATGGCTTATGGCCGCTTCTCAAGGAGAAGGTGAAAGGTAGATTCCCGGCTACGTACGAGTTAGCCGTTGAGATTGCTCGCCTTAAGGACAAGAAGCGGCGAATGAAAGCCAAAGAAACCGAGTCAACAGAAACAGCAACATCACGTCGACCAACAACTACGACAACCACCATTCTACCACAACCACCGGCTCTTGGGGTAAGAGATGACCAACAAGATATGTTGGCCCATATTACTGACCAACTGCAGAATTTTTCTGTCCACTTAATACAACAAGGGAGGAGTCAAGAAAGAGATCAAGACCCTGGAAGAGCGCGACGACAAAACAGGGAGTATCATTGCTACAACTGCGGAGAAGACGATCACGGTATGTACTACTGTCCCAAACCACGACAAAACTATAATAGAGGAGGTAGGAGGAACCAATTGTCACCCCCTAGAGAAAGACCACCCCCACCCCGAGCACCAACCCCACCAACACAAATTCTATGTCCACCCCAGACACCACTACAAGCATCCATTCCACCTCTTCCACTAGCCCCGCCACCTGATCACCCTGTAAACATCATAAGGCTAGAAGAGAAAGGAAAAGCCGTAGTAGTGGATCCACCCAGAGCAAAGGAGAGGGACAATGGTAAGGAGAAGGTAACCTTTTTAGAACCACTTGAGGCCATGACTGTGAAAAGAGCTAGGACGGAGAAGGCTACACAATCAGATGATGAGAGAAGCATGAGAGGAGAAACTAGCAAGAGGCCATTCAGGCCACGACGGAAATTGGGCATCACCGACTTCCAACTAGGGGAAAGTTCTAAGCCCTATGATCTAACATTGGATGTGGCAGAGCAAGGACCAAAGATTACATGGCCACAGCTGCTACATCTTGTACCTAAAATAAGGCGACAATGGTCTAAAATGGTAAGTACAAGACGCTCCAAAACAAAGGTAACCGGAGCAATTTCGGGATGCAACATGGATGACATCCTTCCAATTGTCGATGTAAACATAAAAGGAAAGAGGGTTGGAAACACCTACATTGATGGAGGTGCACAAATCTGTGTAATGAGCGAAGCTATGATGCTTCGATTAGGGCTCGAGGTTGACAGGCCTTCTCCATGCAAGGCAAAGATGGCAAACAACGCAAAAGTAAAGTGTGTGGGTGTGGTACGTGCCATGAAAATCAAAGCTTTCAACACTGAGGTAGAGGTAGATGTTTTTGTAATGCCTACTAAGGGGGAGGGCTATCCACTAATTTTGGGAAGGCCATGGTTGATGGCCATGAAGGCAAAACAAGACTGGGGTACTGGCCTTCTACGCATGACCGGTAAGAAAGGGGAGACAATCTACTACGACATGAGGATTGGCAAGCAGAAGCAAATGAATCTGGAAACATCGGCAGATGAAACCACTAGCGAATCTTCCGGTTCTGAGGAGGAGACCACATCCACCGACGAAAGTGATAGTTCCATTGATGTGATGGGTATCATTATGAAGGATCCCAAAGGGTAAGCACAACTGGTGATCCATCACCAAAAGGGAAACCCAATGAAGAGGAGAGAAAATCACCTGGCCTAGGAGGAAGTAGGTTGAAGGGTATGTTGTCTACGGAATTAACACTTGAGGAGAAAGATAGTTTTTTGCAAATGTTGATGGGATTTCCTAACCTGTTCATTGACAACTGTGAAAGAATCACAGGCATAACAGTGGTGGAACATCATATTAAGCTGAAGGAAGGGGTAAAACCAGTTGTGCAAAAGCTACGACGACTGGGGGTCATACAAGAAAAGGCACTCTTGGCCGAGGTAAGGAAACTGCTGGAGGCGGGATTCATCTATCCTGTAGAAAACTCAGAATGGGTGTCACCCGTAGTGGTGATGCCTAAAAAGAATGGTAAGTGGAGGGTCTGTGTTGACTACAAACCACTAAATGCAACTACAAAGAGAGACCACTTTCCTCTCCCTTTCTTGGATGAAATTCTGAATGAAGTAGTGGGTTTTGAATGCTATACCATCTGTGATGGTTATTCAGGATACTTTCAAATACGCATAGCCTTGGAAGATCAGCTAAAAACCACTTTTATCACGCCATGGGGTTGTTTTGCATACAGGGTTATGCAATTTGGTCTCACAAATGCACCTGCCACATTCCAAAGATATGTCACATATGTTTTTTAAACGTTCTTTGGAACATCCATAAGAGTGTTCATTGATGATTTTTGTATATATAGCTCCCGTATTTCACATTTAGAAAAGGTAACTGAAGGTTTGGCCAGGTTGCAGAGCCTAGGTGGGCAATTAAATGTGGATAAATGTCACATTGGGGAGAGTAAAGTCATTCTACTAGGCCATGAAATTTCAGCAAGAGGTATCAACGCCAACCCAAGTAAGGTGTCCGCACTCATAGCCCTACCTTCACCAACGACCGCACGTCAACTGGTCTCTTTTTTACAGAAGGTGAGGTACTTAAGTAGATTCATACATCTACTATCACAACTTGTTCTACCACTGCAACAACTCACTCAAAGATCAACTTTCACTTGGGATGAGGAAAGTGAACATCACTACAACAAGGTAAAGGAAGTCTTAGCCACTCTGCCAACTATCTCACCACCTAAGTGGGATGAAAAATTCTACGTCACCTCAAGTGTTGGTGATGACTCATTGGGGGCTGTGCTACTCCAAAAGGATACAACGACATCTTTCATGAGGCCAATCTACTTCTCTAGTCGAATGATGACAGCAGGAGAGAAAGGTTTCACCCATGTGGAACACTTAGTCCTAGCTCTTAGATTTGCAACTACAAAGTTTAGGTCATATTTGCTGCCTAAGCAATTTGTGATTCTAACCACGGATGAAATATTTCCCTATGTTGTACAACACATGGATGTGTCTGCTAGAATTACTAAATGGCTAGTTCGTCTGCAAGAGTTTGACTACACGGTACAGGTAGAAAGCACGACAAGGGAAAGTTTGGGGGGACTCATGACCTACCAAGTCTTTGAAGGGAAGGAGAAGCAATCTAAGGAAGGAGAAGTCCGATTACCTCCAGTACCACCGATGGTAGAAGGAGCATACTCTCTCTACTTTGATGGAGCCTACAAGCGAGCGTCCGACAAAGCAGCTGCAGGCATAGTGGTCTTTGATGACAAAGGGACAAAGGTATTTTCGTTGGGCCAATTGTTAGATTCACATTCTAACAATGAAGCTGAGTATGCAGCACTAACCAAGGGTCTACAATGGTGCGTCTCACAAGGTGTACAACGCCTTAATGTATTTGGGGATGCTCTACTTCTGGTAAGGCAAGTAAATGGAGCATGGAAATGCAAGAATCCTAGTTTAAGGACTCACTTAAGTGGTGTAAAAAACTTGTTGGGTAAGTTTGAAGAAGTTCAAATACAACATATCCCAAGGGCTCAAAACCAAGAAGCAGATGCCCTAGCAAGTGAAAGACTACAGGAAGTGGTGGTTGGAGCAATAAAACTAAAGCTCCCTCTATTTCAAGGCAGTTATGCCTTGCCAGACATCATGCATTTTTTGGAAACAGGGGAATGCCCATCAGATTTAACAAAGGGACAGAAGCAATGGCTGACGCGGAAGGCCACAAGGTATCGACTCATCAATGATGGTTTGTACTGTAAGGGTAAGGACCAAATACTCAGGAAGGTCCCTCTCTCTCACGAAATCACGGGAGTAATTGCTAGCTGTCACGACGGGGTTTGTGGTGGTCACTTTGCCCTAGACATAACAAGTAGGAAAATCTTGCAGGCAGGCTTCATATGGCCTAGCCTCAACCGTGATGTACACCATTGGTGCAAAACGTGTAAGTTGTGTCAAAAGGCCGGCACTAGGTCACTTATGCCTGAACCACAGACACCTATTCTCTCATATGGCCCATTTGAAAAATGGGGTATTGATGCCATTGGGCCATTACCTAGGGCCAACTCAGGAAAATTCTACATTATTATGGGGGTCAACTACATGACTAGATGGGCAGAGGCTACAGCCACCACTAGAATCACAGCGGTAGAGGTAGCTAAATTTATCTACGAGCACATATGTTGTAGGTTTGGCACACCTTTAGAGATCATCTCTGATAGAGGGCCAGGTTTTAGAGCAGACTTGGTAGGAGAATTAATGCAGAAACTGGGCATTACAAGGAGGCACTCTTCACCATATTACCCTCAATGTAATGGCCTAGTTGAAAAGGTAAATGGAATGGTTTCTAAAATTATTACCAAGCAGGTAAACAATCATCCCGGATACTGGGATAAGTATCTACTACCAGCTTTATGGGCCTACAGAACGTCATTTCGTACATCCTTGGGATTCACACCGTATCATCTAGTATTTGGTAAGGAAGCAATCTTGCCCATTGCAGTGCAACTACAAAGTCTCTGAGTAATGGCAAGGCAACTTCAACAACCCAACATGCATTTGAGAGATCACATCATCAACTTGTAAAGACTGCAGCTGGACAGAGAAGAAGCAATAAATTATTATGCAGCACAAGCAGAGCATAGACGGCTTAGCTTTAACGAGCATCTCCGGAAAAAATAATTGAAGAAAGGAATGTTGGTGCTCCGCTACGACAATCGCTTCGACACGCGCAAGGATAAGAAACTCCTGCTCCGATGGGAAGGCCCTTTCATCATCACGAAAAAGTATGCCAATGGAACCTACCAGCTTATGGAAGCTGATAGAAAACTTCATAAAACCAGGGTAAATGGTTGGCGACTTAAACCTTATTTTCTTCGATTTGACCAGGCTCCACCAATTGACATTCCAGATGAGGACACACCATCAGCCGCCACCTCCGACAATAATGATCAAACAGATGAGCTAGAGACATGAATGTCTCTAGCCAAAAGGGGAGGGCTAATGATGGGGGCTTTTAACAAGCCAAGCTCCCATACCCCTTTTCTCCCGCCCCCACCCCATGAAAACCCCCTCTTAGGGAGGGAGTGATAAAAGGCATTGGAAAAAAGTAAGAAAAAAATAAACTATGATTATGTAAATATATAAGAAAGGTAAAATAGGCCACCTCATGCCTGCGGGGTAGCCCATCCCCACCTTGCCTCCTTTTTCTTCACTGTTGCCCTGTCGGGTGTCCCTTTTCCTCTCCTCCACTCAAAAGGTCAACCCCCTCTCTCTTCCCCTTGTCCTTTCTCCTTTCTCTCTCCCCTCAAGCTACCCCACCTCTCACCAATAATGCATTATAACTCACCAATAATGCACCCTAACTCACATGCAACTTACCCTATCTTCCAAAATAGTATACCCCACCCCCTCTTTCTCTCTCCTATCATATCCCATGACCCAAATACCCCCCTCTCTCTCTAAAGGGCGCCATGTCTCTTGTCTTGTAGCTAAATAACCTCCCCCACACTCACACACACTCAGTTTCACTGAAAAAGGTGCCCACAGACCCATCCCCACCCGGTGGTTACCTGATTTTTCTTGTGTTCACACACATCTGCACACAGATTCACCTCTGAACACACTCCCCTCTCTCCCCTCTTGTAATTACTTTATTCTCCATGTCACCTCTCACTTTTTTTTCATCAACCCATCTCTCTCTCTTAGTCTCTCTCTCATGAGACTGCTATTATGGCACATATACACACAGCCAGACAAGTGGGGCCCACAGTCACATGACCTATGTAGATAATGATTTCTTCATTTCTAAATTCTAGAATTTCTCCCCCCTCCTCCCCTATATAAAGAGGGGTCACCATCACACTAAGGACACACACAACATCACCAAAGAACACACTATGCACTGTGTGTGCCTAGTGCACACACACACCATTACCATCACCGCAATCACCATGCTTGTCTTGAGCATGACCTCTACACCCTTGGCTATGGAAGATGAAGGGCAACTAAATGAAGGATGATGGCCATAACCCTCGTGCGAGTCTTCGCCATCAGCTCCCACCTATCCGCCATGTGCTCTACCACTCTCTCCCTTCTCATTCCCCTACCCTATTCTCCCCATTTCATCGCCTTATTCTCTAAATAAAGCTTAAGGTTTTGTGAGTATGTTTTCCTGCAATGTTTTTCCCATGTGAGGTGTGCGGAATCGCCACCTAGTCTTGTGTTTGGAGTGAGCTTGTGTATGTGTGAAGGGTGTGCGGATTCTCCATCCTTCTGTGGTGCCTAAGTACTAAGCCGCCATACCCCCTCCCTCACTCTCTCTCTCTCTCTCTCTCTCTCTCTCTCTCTCTCTCTCTCTCTCTCTCTCTCTCTCTCTCTCTCTCTCTCGATCTCATTTCCCTTCCTCTTCATCATTACTCCCAAGCATCCATCTCTCTTGGATGAAAACTTTGTTATGGTGGTGTGTTGTTTGCGTCCTAGCCACTAAAGCTAGGTGGTGCCCCCCTGTTTGCTTTACCATGACAGGCTCGAGGCGCACCATTTAGTCCCCAGTGTTTTAGAGGCCGTCGGGGTTCGGGGTTCGCTTTGCTCCCGTCAATGCCATGAGCATTGATTTTGTTGGGAGTGAGCTGAGTTACATTTATTGAGTGGAGAACTCTCAACTTCCAATCCATTGCTACTTTCCATTCAACATCGGCTTCTTGGACAATCTGCTCTTTTAGTGCATCTTCCTCAGCTTTAGAAGGCTGGACCATTGGCACTTTCTTGGCTTTAGTGATTGGTACATGAAAATTTGATTCTTTTGCAAGCCCTTCTGATGGCTGTATTTCTATATCAGCAAAAGAGACTGAGGGTATTTTGATGGTTGGTTTTTCAGAGGTTGTTGCTTCATCCTGAGTTTCTAGTTGTCCCTCTCTTAGCAACTGATTAACTCTCTTCAATTTTTCTATTTCTTTGAGCAATTTCTCTTCTCTTTAGACCCGCATGAATGCAAGGTCTCGTCTTTGTGTTTGTTCCAGATTCAGCTCCAGCTCAAGCCTTCCTTGTTACTCTTTTCTAAAGCTTTGTAGACTTCATATGTTCCCTTGATTGAGGCTACATTTGGGTTTTCTCTTATCTATCTTAGGAACGCCGCTTGATCATTGATTTGCTGCTCAGATTATTGCAAAGATGCATTAGCTACATCAAGCTGCACTTGGATCTTTTGTACTGACAGAGTGGTGGTTAAAAGTTCATTGGTTACTTATGTCAGTTTTGTTGATCTTTGCTTTTGCATACATCGAATAGCTTTGTCAAGAGCTCTCCTAGCTCTTCCATCTCTTTTGGCTGCTTCTCCTTTGCAATCTAGTGTACAGCTGCTTCATTTTTCATCTCTCTAATCTTTCATTGAAGATCTGTGATGTTGTTCATTCTATCATCTAGCTCCCCTTGTAGAGCATCAATGACTAGTTCTAGCTCTTTAGCCTTAGCACTGCGGCTAAGTGCTAATGTTCGCATCTTATCTGTCATCAGCTGCATTTGCTTGGCATATCCATTCACTTGCATGATAACTTCATCATTTGTTTCCCAATCTTCAAGCTCGACTTGGGGTTGTTTAGAGGTTTGGGTTGTTTCAGTTTGTGGCTCTTTTGTTGGTGTGCAACTTTTGCTTGTGTCCGTGGAGGTGGTTCTACTTCTCCTCCTTGAGGCTTTGTGGATGCCTTGGCTTCTTCTGCTTCTTGAGGCTTCATGGATGCCTCAGTTGATTCTGGTTGTGTTGTTGTAGAAGGTCTAGCTTTAGTCTTTTCTATTCCCTTTGGTTGTTCAAAACTTGCTTCTACCTATTGTTCAGGCTCTTTTTCTTTTTCTTCGTCACCTTCATTGGACTTATCTGTTGGTGAAGACTTTGTACTTCACATGGTTGGTCTTCTTGTTCCGTAGTTGGTGAAGAGGGCCATGGAGACATCTCCTCATGGTCATTATGTGACTCACTTTGTTGAGCAGCTTTTGCTTGTCGTTGCTGCTCAGCCGCTTCTTCCGTTGCTTTTCTTTGTGCTTCTTGAGCTTCCTTCAACTTTAAAGCTTCAGCTTCCGCATACATCCACTCAAGGAAATCTTTGGGATCCTCTGGTCCTTTCCTTACAGGGTTCTTGGTTCTTGGTCCCTTTATATCTCTTGGACTCCATCTTTCGGGGTCCTCACCTGTAGCTTGGCGGCTCCTTTCATATGTTTGCTTTTCTCTTTCAAATTTGGCCTTCTTTTGTTGTGCTTCCTCTTGGTGAGCTGTTACTACTTTCTTTTTCATTGCTTCAATCCTTGCCCTTCTTTCATCGTTATCTAAGATTTCACTGCTATGGGATTCATGGGAACTCTCTGCAGATTCCTCATCTAACTTGTACACTCTCTTTGATGATCAAGTGTTCCTTGGAGAAGGTTGAGAATATTAGTTTAATATAGTGTAAATATCTTAGTTTAATGTAGTAAAAGATCGATAGAATTTAGTTTAATGTAGTGTAAAAAGCTTAAAATTAAGTCAATTTACCTCTCAAAATTACCCTTATATCTACAACAAAAGCTCATGGTTTACGATGAAAATGTTGGTTGCATCAAGCACACTCTTGAATCCAATGGCATCTCAAAGTACAAATGTATCTGCTTAGAATTTGGTCTCCAAGTCACATTAGAGTTGTACATTTATGGAGTGCAATGAGATTCCCTACAAGCCTTGAACTTCTGGAATGAATCGGTCCCAAATACTTGCAAGACATATTGGAGACAATGAGATATTATGTCAATGGGCTCAAATTCGCACGTGGTTCTTTTATCTTAATGCCTAGGGATGTTGTCAAGCACTACTTAATAAATGAAGGGGTTTATGTGCACACAAGAGGCTGGATTGAACATATTCGTGCTAAATATGTGGGCTTTGATGTGGTCAAAATATAAGTCCATACAAGTGCCTTCCTGTAAGGCATATAGAAAAGCAGCTTTGAAGGGGTCCATTGGCATTCAAAGGGCTTGCTTATTACTAGTGCTTAGGCAATTACATATGAAACTTCATCCAATTTAGCTTTGCCACTATTCGGTTGGATGTTGACACTGTTCAGATCATACAAGCCTACAAGCATCCAATTGACAGACTATTGCTTATTTTAGAGGCCCTTAGTAGTTCTAGAGGGTAGGTCAAACATCCTCTTGCTTGATTCAACTATGTCTTGTGGAGGGAGGGTGCTCTAATAAGCATCATCTACCAAAAAACCTAAATGTTCTTTATAAGAGACTCACTCATCCCTCTATCCTTGCAAGTGTTTCTCAAACCTGTCGGCCCTTGCCAGTGGGGAAGTCTTTCTCTTGGTCGTGACTTTCATCAACAACATGTTGTCATCCCTACAAGCCTTGGGAGAGAAGCTGTCGGCGAGGACGACTAATAGCAGCAAAAAGCAGCAACGGTCGCAACCTGCATTGTAACAAGGCGGTGGACCCGTTGCAATGATAAAGGCACCCGCATCAGAGGATGACATGTAGCAGCAAAGTCTGGTCGCATCTGAAAATCTTTCAGTAGGTATGTGTTCACACAAATAATTCTGTAAATCCCCCCCACACACACACAGGGTTTGTAAGCAATGATAAAAAAAGACTATTTTATTAGACATGATTTTAAAGGAAAATCTAGTCAAACAGCCGAGATTTTATATGGTGTCATTTGGTCTCGACTATTTAGATTTTCTTGACTTTGTTATAGTAAACTTGTTTTTGTTGTTCAGTCGTGCCATCTTATGTCTCTACTTGGTAAATCCTGAAAAACATCCGCTCGTTTTTGCAATATAGTAAGTTTAATTTCAATGTTGCTACATTGATTATTGAGCACTGACAGCATTAGTGAGGATGTCGTGGTATTTAGTCAATACTATGCATGATGGACCTGTTGGTTATACTGTCCTGTGGGTGACTACCACGAGTCTATGCCTTTCACTTTACACTAAGGGTGAACCAATGCTTATCCTAGACTCATTCGGGTATAGTACTTTCAATGTTTTTTCTTTGAAATGTTCAATACAATAAGTAGTAAATTTGATAAAAGTGATGAGCTTAAAATCCCACTTATTGTCCTTTGTTCTCAACTAATCAAATTTTTTCAACTTTGTTCGTAAATCTGCTTTTGTTGATCTATGGTTCCATCTTATTTCTTTACTTGTTGAGAAAGGAAACTCATAAAAAAGAATCATGAAAACATTCACGTTCAGTTTTGCATCATAGTATGTTAAATTTCAAAATATCTACTCCACTATTGGACACTAACAACATTAGTGGGGTTGTTGTTGTATTTAGTCAATATATATGCATGATGGAGTTGATGGTTATATTGACTTGTGGGTGACTATGACGAGTTTATACTTTGCACTATCTGCTAAGGGTGAATCTGGGCTTATCTTGGATTCATCTGGGTATTTTTTCTCAAATTTTCTTCCTTTGAAATGTTCAATACCAGTAGGCACAATCTTTCCAACTCCCTGAACTAGATAAGAGGCATTGTTGGCACAAGTGACTGAATTCCCATGAGGGACAGACTCGAGAGAGGTAAACAATTCATGATGTGAGGTAATGTGCTTTGTAGCACCACCGTCGAAAAACCACACATGTGAATCTGCAGCAACTGACAAGCATGCATCATGGACAACAAGATTGTAAGTGCACTTTGCGCTAAAAGCTCATTCTACATCAACATCAACATTACAGTCTCTTTTCACAAAAGACTCAACAATGGCTGCATTTGTAGTGGAACCATCATTTGCAGTGGAACCACCCTCTTTCTTCTTAGCCTCTTTGGCCTTCAACTTAGAACATGACTTGATCAAGTGATCATTAGCTTTACAATAATGGCAACTCATCTTCTTTTTGCCCTTATCACCAGAATTTCCAGATGAATTGCTACCAGCAGAAGCATTCGGAACAGAATTTTTTCCACTCGCAGCAGAATCATAAGAAGTGGCTGCATTACTGTTACCACCCTTTCTTTGAGAAGCAATAAAAGCCTGTTCAATTGCACGTTGCCTAGTCTTGTTTTTCTAGAAAGTGACTCTTGCAACAACAATGTGCATAATGCATCAAACTTGACAACTTCAGGATTTCCTTGGTTCATCAGTCTACAAGTACTAGCAAAAGTCTGGTAGGAATCTGGTAAGGCATCAAGAACAGTCTGCGCAAGGGAACTGTCTGAAATGACTTCACCTGCAGAAATAAGTTGCTCATTGTTATCCTTGGCACTAGCAAGGAAAGTTTCCATATCATCTTCCTCATGCATAATCTTTGACTCCAGCTCTTTACGCAGCAAAGCAATTTTAGCCTCATTGCGGCTTGCATAAAGACCTGCTAGATTATCCAAAGCCTCTTTTGCAAATTTTGCTGAGCAGATGTGAGGAACAATGGTGCACTTCACAGACAACGCAATCAATGCATGATCCTGTGCATCCTTTACATCCCAACGAGCTTGTTCTGCCATAGGCAAAACAACTCTAACAACAGCAATCCTTGCAGCAAGACCTGCAACATCCTCAACATCGCCTACATCCTCAGACCAGGACGTACATAAATGCCCTGCACAATGTTCCAGACGCCCTTTGACACAAGAACATGTTGCATCATATAAGCCCACATAGGGTAGTTTTCCCCATCCAACCTGTCCTCAGTAGCAAACATCTTGAACACATCTGTGTTGTTGTTGTCAGCCATGGTAAATGCTACACCTGATGTGAAAACTGCCCGAAAATAGGAGAAACGGAGCGGGAACAACACGTGCTATATAGCAGAAATCGTAGAAGACTATAAGGCACCCGTTATGCAAAAAATGGCACTGACAGAAACTCTGCACAAAATGACGAAATACCTGTGCAGCACTGCCTGTAGTGGAAACGAAGGCCGAAATGAGGCCGAATCAAAAATCTGAGCATACTGAGCTCTACGAGTGCACCCAAAATATTTGTCGACCTGCGAACGCTCGCCAAAGCTCTCTGAAATGGGAGAAAGGGAGCAGGGATGTACTGGAGTAGCTGGCGACTAAGCCCGAGAGGACGCAACCTGCTCTGATACCAATTGTTGGAATTAGGGTTGCAGAGAAATGCACACAGCTTGGATAAGACGTAGGAATCTTAAGGCACACAATAGAGAGTGTATTACTTAGTGTGCATAGATAGCCCTAGAGTGATGGGCGTATATACTGAGGCGGTCCGGGGCGGGCAACAAGAAGAGTGGCCTCTAGACACCCTTCAAGGCTCCCGTGCTGCTCAATGGGGCTGGGGCACAACACAACACAAAACAAAACAACAAACCCACCGCCAAATCCCGACTACACAAGGGGCACCACCTAGTTTAAGAGCGAACTAGGACGCAAAAGAGGAGAATCGTTAGAGCAACCCACAAACAAGCAAGGAATTTACACTAACCCTAACACCAATGGAGTACTCTCACACACTAAAACACGAGAGAGAGAGAGAGAGAGAGAGAGAGAGAGAGATAGTGCTCGGGCTTTTTTGAAACGTATTGGCAATGATCAAGCAAACACAACTATATATTTAAGAAAGAGAGAGAAAGGGGGAGGGGGTGCTTGTTGCATTAATACCTTCTTACAAATCTGTCATGACAAATCAAAGTGAGATTAGTACTTGTTCAACATAGCTTGCGTAAATTTCACCACAACACATCACAAGAAAAGCCACCCCAATCACTGTCTTAAGGCCAGGGGAGTCCTTTCCACCCTGTCGCCCTCTTACAGTATGTGGGATTTATGGCTAGATTGATGACAACACCAGAGACAAGCTATCAAGAACTTAACAAAAAAAAACACCAAGACACTTACACATCATTGTTGTCCATTACTTCACGTTGGAAGGGAGACAAAGTATCCAAGCTTAGTCCAAATCCACCCTCCTTGATTCAGCGAATGTTGGGCTTACACTAGTAGGAGAAATGATAGATTTCCTACTCTCAATTGAATGATCACTCTCTCTCTTACAATGGCATAGATTTCCCTTGCTAATCCCCTATTACAACACATGCACATGCATAAGACAATGAGCTTCCACTCAAGAGCTCCTTCTAAAGAGGTTGAGCTTGGCTTCTCAAGCTATAGCATAGTGCTCTTGCTTATGGCTCCCCCCTTTTTATGCTAGCTACACCCTCCTTTTATAGCAATTTTGAAGGCTAGGGTTACTCCTCTAACCATGGTTGGGTTAGATTTTCAGCAATTTATCTAATTTCTTTTGCTTGGAATTATCAAGAAGTTGGTGGGGAAAGAAAGAGGAGAGAAATGGAGGTGATAGGACTTTTCATAGTGGGTTAGTGTTAGTAGAGTTAGTATTAATTTACAAATGGAATTGGATATTTACAATGGGAGTATCCATGTAGGATACAAATAAGGAAGAAAACTCTTAAGAGGTAAGAAAAGGTGGATTTTTTACAAGGTTGATGCTCCAAGTGTCTTGAGTAGGGCCAATTTTGACGCTTGTTGACGGTCCACTAGCTTTGACGGTACATTTTTTCTCCACTCTTGACCTTCCTTGAGAGACAAGGTAATTGAAGCTGAGTAATCAACCACCATGATGCTGTCTTTTAAGAGAAGAGGCTGAATTTTGTGGTTTTTTGATAGATATGGGTAATTTGGAGGAGGAAAAATGAGACTAGGTGGTCAATTTTGGAATGGAATTGTGTGTGGGAGGTATGAGTTCACCATGGTTTCTCTTATTCTTCAAGGTTGAGGAGAAGGTGAGTAGTGTGCAGAGAGGAGTGGTGAGAGAGATGGGGATGATGAGTGGAGAAGTGTGTGTGAAAGAGGAAAATGATAAAGTGGAAGAGAGAGTGTGGCTGCATAGCATGGGAAAACTGGGGTCCACTAAAAAAATCATAGCTCACAGCTGGTAGCTCCAAAAATCATGAAACAATTTGGGGTGATTATTCACAGCGTGGGCTACATTTTCTCTTTTGACCACCTCTCCAAATTCGGAGTGGAGATAGGTGCCAAAATTCTCACCAAAAAGCCTGTTTTTTATGCCTGCAAAAGTCTTTTAGTGGTCCCCTCCTTTGTTGAATTTGTACAATGCATCCAAGAGTGAGCCCCTCCTTTGTCATATTATAATACAAAGCATTCAAGTTGCCCTCGACCCATGCATGGAGGAGGATTATTGGTGAAATAAGAAATATATACATGGTGGGACTAGTGTATGGACTATTCATGGACTTTAGCTCAATGAGCACATGGTGTTAGAATAATGAGTAAAAATAATAAAAATATGGAGGAGTTATGGATATGGAAAGATATTGGAATCATATGATATGGTCCCTCCTTGAATTATTTTGGGTGAAAGAGGAAAATGTATGCAAGTAAATAATATAATAAAAGTAACCAATGAGTAGAAATCAATTTTTTGTTTTCACGAGGGTGAGGGTGAAAATGTGGGAGTGATTTGTATAAAGGAAAAATATGAGGTTAGAGTATGTACATATTGGCAAAAAAAAATAAATAAAATAAAATAATTATGGTGTAAGAGGATGAAAGAAGGTGTACATAGGTTTAATAAAACACACACCTAAGTAGAAATATTTAAATAAAATACCAAAATAATTATAAAAAATCCCTATATTTAGGCCATATATACAATGAAATATTTACACACAAAGAGGCCATAATATACTTTTATTTTTTTATTTTTTTTATTTTTGGCTCACCTAGCCCAGTGACTAGCTAGCTGAGGGTTTTTAAGAAGATATGGGAAAAGTCCCATGACTCACGCACGCCTATGTACAGTGAAATGGTAGGGATAGCCACAGTGTTTGGGTGATTTTGGTAGGGTGAGGTAACTCACTGTGGCAATTACAAAGAGCCGAAAAAACGGCTATCATTAGCCCTCCCCCTGGATGATGGTATATTCATGTACCATCATAGAGCATCTTTTCCAAAGAGAGTGCTTCAGAGTCCTTGACGAGATCTTCATTGTTTGGCCCCTCAGAATTTTGGCTGGAGTTACACTCATGCTTCATGTAACCATACTTACATAAGACAGCGGCCTTTGGACAGATCTTTGGTAGATCCTTTGGTAGAAGGCAACTCAAATAGGGCTTCAAGCGATACCCGTTTACTTTCCTGGAGTGCTCTTTACCATTCAAGTCCATAAGCTGATAGTAACTTGAATTGAAAGCCTTCTTGACTATGTATGGCCCTTGCCATCTTGTTTCAAACTGGCATCAAAACGATTGTCAAGTCGATTGTCATACCTTAGCACAAGCTCTCCTTCCTTGATGCCTTTGTCCTTCAGTTTCTTGTCGTGCATTTCTTTCGCTTGTGTGGCTTTCCTCTTGTAGCACTCATATGCTGCTTCTCTTTTCCACTCAAGCTCCACTAACGTAAGAAGTCGATCCATCCATACCTCTTGATCATCTTTCGCTCCTTTGCCATGAAGTCGCATTGTTGGAATGTTGAGCTCGATAGGCTGCAAAGCCTCTTGACCATAGACCAAGTGAAATGGTGTGAACTCCGTGGCTTCTCTATATGTGGTTCGATATGCCCACAAGGCACCATCCAAGAAGTCATCCCATAATTTTGTCTTGTTTTGCACCATCTTTCTAATGATTCCTGCAATGACACCATTATCCTTCTCCACCAAACCATTTGATTGTGGGTAGTATGGTGTGCTATGACGATGTAGAATGTGAAGCTCTTCACAAACTTCTGTGAGCAATCCTTTTCTAAACCCTGGACCATTATCAGAAACAATCTCCAAAGGTGTGCCAAATCTACAACAAATGTGAGTGTAGACGAATTTGCTCACTGTCTTCTCATTTACCTTTGCCACACTTTGTGCTTCCACCCACCTAGTCATATAGTCTACAGCCACTAGAATGTAGAGTTTACCATTTTTTGTCCTAGGCAGAGGACCCATAGCATCAATGCCCCACTTTTCAAAGGGTCCATTTGCAAGCACTATTTGCCTCGGGCCATGCACCAACCTTCTATTTCCATTTATCTGACAAGTGTGACAGCTTTTACACCAATGTTGAACATCCACATGCAAACTTGGCCAAACATACCCCGAAAGCAAAATCTTCTTCACAGTTAATTCTTGGGCAAAATGACCACCACATGCCTCTTCATGCAAACCTTTTAGAATGGTTGGAATTTCCTTGATAGTTGGTACTCGTCTGCACACTTGATCCTTCCCTCTTTGATAGAGGGAGCCTTCTAGGAAGAGATATACGCTTGCCTTCTTCATGAGTCTCCTCTTCTGAGCTTTTGTGACGTCTGGTGGAAACTCACCCTCCAAAATGTAGCCAATGATGGGAGCCAATGACTCCAATCCCTGGTACCTCGGTTGCTTCACAGCAGCCGCCACCATGATGACCTGCACTTCTTTCTTTACACATGCAATGGTTTGTTGTGCAAGTAAATCAGCATCTTCATTCTGTTTCCTAGGAATATGATATAGTTGCACTTCTTCAAATTGATTAAACAATCTACGAATGGCATGAACTTTTGTCCGTAAGCTCTCATTCTTGCATGCCCAAATGCCTAAAATCTGTTTAACAATGAGAAGTGCATCTCCCTTTACCATGAGGCGTTGTATCCCTTGGCCAATGCACATCTTCAAACCATGAAGTAGAGTGTCATATTCTGCTTCATTGTTGCTAGCTGAACTTGGTAGATTGAACTTCTCTTTCATGACCACCTCTCCACTTGGGTTGAGCAACACTAGCCCTCCCCCTGCTTTTCCTGTGGCTCGACGAAAAGCTCCATCAAAGAACAAAGTAAAAGCATTAGGAATACTTTTTGGTGGTGGCAATGGTAGGGTCTTTACTTCAGGCACCTTAATCTCCTTTTCGTGCACCCTATAAGTGAGAATCCCTGCCAATTGTGCACGCACACTATCTATCTTCTACCTTGAAAGAGTATTGAAACTCTTGCAACTCCATAATCCACTTTGAGATCCTAGTACTAAGATTCATTTGAGATGACACCCAAGGGAACAAATTTTTTGCAGTGAGAATTACAAAAGGTTTTGGTAGCAGGTAGGATCTAAACTTTCTCACCGCAAACATGAGAGAAAGCATCATGAGTTCTGCTTCTGTGTAGTCTCTCTCCAAAGCATTCATGACCCTACTAGCAAAGTAGATGGGTCGCATCCTTGTACTGTGGGGATCTTGTTGTAGCAACACAGCACCAATTGTTTCTTTCCCAGCACTAGAGCTAACAAAGAATGTGTACTCCCAACAAGGAGGCATGAGTGTTGGTAGCTCTGACAAAATGACTTTAATGTTACAAAAGTACTCTTCAAGCTCATCAGACCATGCAAATTCTACTTGTTGTGTCGACTTTTGCAAAGGGTGAAGTAACTCCGAGGCTAAGTGAATGAAGCGTGACATATAATTCACCTTTTGAATGAATGAGATGACCTCCTTAAGACTCTTGGGTGATGGTAGCTCAATAAGAGCCTTTGCCTTCGAAGGATCCACTTCAATGCCTTTGTAAGAAACTTTATGACCAAGCAAGATTACTTCATCCTCACCTATATGGCACTTGTCGGGGTTGAGTTGACCTCCCATGTCGTAGAGCTTCTTTAAACCTTCTTCTACCCTTTGTAGATGCAATAATTTTGAGCTATAAATACAGAAATCATCAATGAACACCCTAATTGACTTTCCAAAGAATGCTTGAAACACCATATTCATGAAACGTTGGAATGTTGCAGGAGCATTTGTCAGACCAAATGGCATGACTCTAAAAGCATAACAACCCCAAGGAGTGATAAAGGTTGTTTTCAATTGATCCTCCAGTGCAATCCCTATTTGAAAGTAACCTGAGTAACCATCGCACACAGTGTACTTCTCATGACCAGCTACCTCATTTAGTATCTCATTCTGGAATGGGAGGGGAAAGTGATCTCTCTTTGTTGCCTCATTGAGGGGACGGTAATCCACACACACCCTCCACTTGCCGTTCTTCTTAGGAGTGACAACAACAGGAGAGACCCACTCTGAATTCTCCACTGGATAAATGAACCCTGCTGCTAGAAGATTTCTTACCTCCTTGAGTAAAGCCTGCTCCTTGATGACTCCTAGCCTTCGTAGCTTCTGAGCCTTAGGTGTGGCCTCTGGCTTCAACTCAATTTTGTGTTGAACAACATCTACTCCACGCACATCGGTGTAGTCTTTAGCAAAAAGCCTAGGAAACTTCCTTAGCACACATTTGAACTCCTCTCTTTCATCCTTTGTAAGTGTTGTTGATAGCATACCTTCCAGCATCCCTTCATCTTGATCACCTTCGTTCTCTTGAGGACCTACCTCCTCCAAGCCTTGACAAGAGGTCTCTTGGTTGCTTGGCTTAAACCTTACCCCCATGACTTCGATGGAAGACTCCTCTTCAGTAATGCTGCCGCTACTTTCTTCTTCTGAAGTGCTATCGGTCCAACCTTCTTCCGTCTCACTTTGAGATGATTCTTCATGGAGCTCCTCTTGGCGTTGCTCCTTCATGTCAAAGACAACCTTCTTGTGATTGTCATTCCTGCAAATTAGCTTTCCACTCTCCCAATCCTGCAAAGCTCGCATTTTCATTAGCCATGGTCTTCCTAGGATAAATGGGTAACCATTTCCCTTGGTAGACATGACATAGAAATCCACTGCCTTCTTAATGCCAAAGGCCTCCACAAAAACATTTTTACAAATGCCTACGCACCTAGCCTTGCTATTGTTTGCCATCTTGACCCTAATTTCAGGTGTCTCATGGATGTGCATGCCTAGTTTTTGCATGAGTCCCTCTGTCATGATGCAAATTTGTGCACCCCCATCCACTAGAACTTTCCTAACCAATCTCCCTTTGATGTAACAGTCTAGCACCGGTGTAATGTCCTCATTCATTTCAGCTTGTGCAATTTTTACAACAGGCACACTCTCTTTTACCTTTCTCCTAGTGCTAACTGCCCTTGTTAAATCCCTCCTAACTTGTGGACATAATGCAAGAAATTGAGGCCATGAAATATCAGGACCCTTACCTCTCATGTCTTCCAACAAGTTGTACGGAGCCATACCATGTCCAAGAGGGAAGTCTTGGAGGTTGATACGACGTCGACTCCTCTTGGTTTCCTTGGTTCCCTTTGCCTTCTTGCCTTGTCCATGGTCACTCTGTGATGTGACTCCTTCTTTCTCTTTACCTTTTCCTCGGCCACGCTTAATTCCATTGGCTTCCATGTCAACCTCATTTGAATTTGTCACCTCTACCACATGCACATTTGGATCTGGCAAAGGTGGAACTCCTTCTACCCCTTGTGGAGGTGGTCTTGGTCCATTTGGCCTTTGTAGAAGCCTTGGTTGTTGACCAGCTCCTTCACCTGCATTCATCACTGGGTAATTCAAGTTAGGCCTCCCTGGCTCCCCACGGGGCCAAGGAAAATTATACATCCCATGTCCAGACTCTCCGCAATTCCAACATTGCAAGACTCTCCTAGGTCGTGGATCTCGCTCTTCAGACTTCTTTGCTTGTCCCTTTGGACCTACAGCTTGTGCAAGGTGAATTGACAGGCTGCTTAAAGATTCATTTAACTTCTCAATTACTTCCGCCGTTACCTCAGGAAGCTCCCTCGATGTTGATGCTTGTGACTTACCTTTCGGTCTAAGACCTTCTATTGGAACCTCTCCCCTTAAGCACTTGAGTTTCCTATACTTCTCAGCAGCCCTAGTTTCAGCTGCATCAAAAGTAGCAGGTGCACCCGCCTCAACTTTTACCTTAAGGTCAGGAAAGAGTCCGGCTATGAACCTCTCCTTCTTTAAAAATTCTGCACCATCACCAGGGTTAGTTACATTTCGTATCCATAGAGCCCAAAGACGTAGAAACTCTTGCTTGTACAAGTAGTAGTCATCTAAGTCTTTTTGCTTATGAGAAACAATGTCTTGCCATAGTTTTTGAGTGTTTTGGGGATCAAAGAAGTATCTCTTAAAACGATTTAAAACTTCTGTGTAATTTCCCTTAACTTCCTCAGGCAAAGAGTCAAACCAAGTACTAGCATCTTTCCTAAGGACCACCTCAAACATTTCTACACGTTCTTGATCGGTTACTATCCTCTTGATACGGCAAAACATCTTGAAATTTGCTAAAAATAATTCTGCATCCTCTCCAGGCTCTCCAAAGAAAAGAGGATATCCAGACATTTGGCGTTGGCTCTCCATTATTATGAAAGATTACAACACGAGTTACAATAAGGGATACAATAGAGATCTAGAACCACTCGCCTGCAAATGAAGAAGTGAGAAAATACCACTTTAGGTTTTCTTCTTCAGCTATCCAAGCTTCAATAAGGTCTCGATTTGTTTGATCAAAACAAAAGGGTAGACTATTGATGAGCTCTAAGAAGGGTTGAAATTCTTCAAAGCTAAGGCGATAAACAGAAATCTCTAGAACTTCATTTTCTGGATCCAAAAGAGCAACCACGTCCCAAGTGATAAATTGCACTTGCTCTACAATTCCCAATGCACAAGCGGTTTGTATAAAAACTAGATCTTCATGCTCGTCGAAGGCCGTGAGAAAGTACCAATTGACTAGGAGCTCCTTTCCTTCGAGTTCCACACAGTCGGAGTGAGGCAACCTTCTCACAATTTCATAAAGAACATCCTCATCAAGTCCAATCAAGTTTGCAAGATTTAAAGACTCCACTTGTGCTACAAAATTCCTGGACAAAAACTCCTTAGGATTATGGTTAAATCATTCAAAAGCATAAAGAGATTTACAATGTCTCTATGAACAAAGTGTCATAGAAAGTAGAGAAGGATGAGAATTTATACAAATTTGCAATCTTCTCTATGCTCTCTTTATTAAGACAAGCTCTGAATAGCTCCCTATCTCCTTTGTTGAAAGCGAAAGGAAGACTATTAATAAGACGCAAATGAGGGAAAAATTCACCAAATGTGAGTCTATGAAGCATGAACTCTGGTCGCAAGTTTCCTGAAGAGTCTTCCTCAATGGTGAAATGCACTTGCCAAACGCCAAATTTCACTCTATTTACCAATCTTAGGGCACACACTAGTTGGATGAATGCGCGGTCTTCCTTAGTGCCCAACAACAAGAGGAAAATGGAATCCACGCGTAGGACCTTCCGTCTTAACTTCACCACCCTCTTGTTATGAGGGAGACGCCTTACTACTTGCTCCTGCAACTCAATTGGTAATAGAGCTAGATCTCTAAGTATTGAACTTTCACTGCACACACATTCCCAGTTAGAATAAATGATCATTTTTTTGTTTCTTGTAACAACTTGGACAAAGAAAAAACAAACATACACACTACTTTGCCGGGCTGCACTTCATTTTAAAATAAAATGAACACATGTACATCAAAAGAAGTGTGGTAGTTGATGAGAGGTAGAATGACAGGGTTTGGTGATGCAAGAATTTCTCCTGCTCTTTGGGCACCAAACATGAACACCATTCGTTGTTGAAAATGGATCTTTCTACTAATTGCAACGTTTATTCTAATGTGTGGAGTAAAATGAAAGGGAAAAAACTCTATTCCTGGGCCATTATCCTTGGCCTATGCATGTCCTAATGCTTAAAACAAAACAAAAATATAGACGTCCAAACTAAGGTCGTACCTAATGAGAGGCAAAATAAAAGGATTTACTGAAGCGTTTATCTCGGCCAACCTAAGAGAACCTAAAATTCTACGAATGACATGTTGAAATTGCAACTTAGTACTAACAATTATGTGTACCTTTTGCCTTGCAATGGGAATGAAGGGATCATACAAAGCTTCGTGATTCATGCAAACTACTTGACTATGCTAAAGGTTGATTCTACACAAAAATACACAAGCCGTCCTCCGTGGGGGCACCAATTTGAGGCGGTCCGGGGCGGGCAACAAGAAGAGTGGCCTCTAGACACCCTTCAAGGCTCCCGTGCTGCTCAATGGGGCTGGGGCACAACACAACACAAACCAAACAACAAACCCACCGCCAAATCCCAACTACACAAGGGGCACCACCTAGTTTAAGAGCGAACTAGGACGCAAAAGAGGAGAATCGTTAGAGCAACCCACAAACAAGCAAGGAATTTACACTAACCCTAACACCAATGGAGTACTCTCACACACTAAAACACGAGAGAGAGAGAGAGAGAGATAGAGAGAGAGAGAGAGATAGTGCTCGGGCTTCTTTGAAACGTATCGGCAATGATCAAGCAAACACAACTATATATTTAAGAAAGAGAGAGAAAGGGGGAGGGGGTGCTTGTTGCATTAATACCTTCTTACAAAGCTGTCATGACAAATCAAAGTGAGATTAGTACTTGTTCAACATAGCTTGCGTAAATTTCACCACAACACATCACAAGAAAAGCCACCCCAATCACTGTCTTAAGGCCAGGGGAGTCCTTTCCACCCTGTCGCCCTCTTACAGTATGTGGGATTTATGGCTAGATTGATGACAACACCAGAGACAAGCTATCAAGAACTTAACAAAAAAAAAACACCAAGACACTTACACATCATTGTTGTCCATTACTTCACGTTGGAAGGGAGACAAAGTATCCAAGCTTAGTCCAAATCCACCCTCCTTGATTCAGCGAATGTTGGGCTTACACTAGTAGGAGAAATGATAGATTTCCTACTCTCAATTGAATGATCACTCTCTCTCTTACAATGGCATAGATTTCCCTTGCTAATCCCCTATTACAACACATGCACATGCATAAGACAATGAGCTTCCACTCAAGAGCTCCTTCTAGAGAGATTGAGCTTGGCTTCTCAAGCTATAGCATAGTGCTCTTGCTTATAGCTCCCCCCTTTTTATGCTAGCTACACCCTCCTTTTATAGCAATTTTGAAGGCTAGGGTTACTCCTCTAACCATGGTTGGGTTAGATTTTCAGAAATTTATCTAATTTCTTTTGCTTGGAATTATCAAGAAGTTGGTGGGGAAAGAGAGAGGAGAGAAATGGAGGTGATAGGACTTTTCATAGTGGGTTAGTGTTAGTAGAGTTAGTATTAATTTACAAATGGAATTGGATATTTACAATGGGAGTATCCATGTAGGATACAAATAAGGAAGAAAACTCTTAAGAGGTAAGAAAAGGTGGATTTTTTACAAGGTTGATGCTCCAAGTGTCTTGAGTAGGGCCAATTTTGACGCTTGTTGACGGTCCACTAGCTTTGACGGTACATTTTTTCTCCACTCTTGACCTTCCTTGAGAGACAAGGTAATTGAAGCTGAGTAATCAACCACCATGATGTTGTCTTTTAAGAGAAGAGGCTGAATTTTGTGGTTTTTTGATAGATATGGGTAATTTGGAGGAGGAAAAATGAGACTAGGTGGTCAATTTTGGAATGGAATTGTGTGTGGGAGGTATGAGTTCACCATGGTTTCTCTTATTCTTCAAGGTTGAGGAGAAGGTGAGTAGTGTGCAGAGAGGAGTGGTGAGAGAGATGGGGATGATGAGTGGAGAAGTGTGTGTGAAAGAGGAAAATGATAAAGTGGAAGAGAGAGTGTGGCTCCATAGCATGGGAAAACTGGGGTCCACTAAAAAAATCATAGCTCACAGCTGGTAGCTCCAAAAATCATGAAACAATTTGGGGTGATTATTCACAGCGTGGGCTACATTTTCTCTTTTGACCACCGCTCCAAATTCGAAGTGGAGATAGGTGCCAAAATTCTCACCAAAAAGCCTGTTTTTTATGCCTGCAAAAGTCTTTTAGTGGTCCCCTCCTTTGTTGAATTTGTACAATGCATCCAAGAGTGAGCCCCTCCTTTGTCATATTATAATACAAAGCATTCAAGTTGCCCTCGACCCATGCATGGAGGAGGATTATTGGTGAAATAAGAAATATATACATGGTGGGACTAGTGTATGGACTATTCATGGACTTTAGCTCAATGAGCACATGGTGTTAGAATAATGAGTAAAAATAATAAAAATATGGAGGAGTTATGGATATGGAAAGATATTGGAATCATATGATATGGTCCCTCCTTGAATTATTTTGGGTGAAAGAGGAAAATGTATGCAAGTAAATAATATAATAAAAGTAACCAATGAGTAGAAATCAATTTTTTGTTTTCACGAGGGTGAGGGTGAAAATGTGGGAGTGATTTGTATAAAGGAAAAATATGAGGTTAGAGTATGTACATATTGGCAAAAAAAAAAAAAAAAAATAAAATAATTATGGTGTAAGAGGATGAAAGAAGGTGTACATAGGTTTAATAAAACACACACCTAAGTAGAAATATTTAAATAAAATACCAAAATAATTATAAAAAATCCCTATATTTAGGCCATATATACAATGAAATATTTACACACAAAGAGGCCATAATATACTTTTATTTTTTTATTTTTTTTATTTTTTTTTATTTTTGGCTCACCTAGCCCAGTGACTAGCTAGCTGAGGGTTTTTAAGAAGATATGGGAAAAGTCCCGTGACTCACGCACGCCTATGTACAGTGAAATGGTAGGGATAGCCACGGTGTTTGGGTGATTTTGGTAGGGTGAGGTAACTCACTGTGGAAATTACAAAGAGCCGAAAAAACGGCTATCAATACAATGCACGGGGGAAAAACCTCCTAAAGAGGGAAAAAATGACCCAGCGGTCCTAGTGTGTTCACACACATCACTACCACATGTATATGGTAACAGCTAATTTCTTGAGGTAGGTTAATAATAATAATGAGACTTCATCATTGCTTGAGTCTCCATTGTATGAAAAAGTTGAGATGCCTGTAAAGTTGAGGTTTAACTACCCCTTCTCTGAAGTGTCATCTATCAAAAGTGTTTGCATAGGGTCATAAGGGTACCAAAATCATCTAGAGTAGTACATGGATCTACAAGTAGAATATCACCCTACCATTTTAGGGGGACACCACTCCATTGAACACACATGGACTGGAACATGTGAAACTCCTTAATCAACAACACCACAACCATTATTTTGAGCTTCACTATCACTGATGACCAAGTTCCCACTAAGAAGTCTTTACCATTATGTTTCAAGAACTCATGCCAAGTGGGCCATAAAGAAACCACATGGTTTCACACTCTATACAATTTTTATTTGTGTGAAGTGGAAGCATTCTTGAAGAACCATCTTTGGGAGGCACTCCATAAAGGTATAGAATTAGGAGCCTACTTGATGGGGCCTGACATACACTACCAGCTCACATAAGAAGAGTCTAAATAAACACAATGATACTAATAAAAATATGGAACATGCAAAATTGGAGAAAAAATATTCATTAAAATTGGTTGCGTATACAAATATGGGGTTTATAGTCAAACAATTGTTGTTTTTCATTTGCCTAGTTATACCACCTTTGCTACTCTAGTTGTTAGGTCAAAGGAAAACATGATACCAAGGGTAAGGTCATTATGAAATTTTGATAATCTTGTGAGAGGGTCATTGTGGTAATTTTTTTTCTCTCACAATATCATCAACATCATCATCCAAGTTTGATTCCCCTATGACAACTACAGAGGCACTCATACAACCTAAAACAAAGGCATCATCTATAAACAATGTTGAGCCACTTCCAAATTCTAAATTGCCTTCGATAATTTATAGTCTACTTAAATTTTTTTGCATGACCTTTGGATTAACCATCCTCCTTGGTAGATCCGCCACCTTCCCCCACCTCCATAGAAAGTTCCTCTTCTTCAAGCTCCTTTGTTGCTTTACCCTCCTCCCTAGAGGCCCTTCACAGTCACCCACCTCCATAGTAAGTGGACCTTTTCCAAGCTCCTGTTTTTCTTGGCCTGTAGAGCTGCAACCAACTTTTTCATGTCTTCTCCCTCCTTAGTTACCATTATATCAACCTCACTAGATCCCTTATTCTACACGTGTTTTGCCTCCCTTGCCAGGTTGCTACCCTCATCTGTAGCTTTGGTAGCTTCCATCAATAGTGTGCTACTACTTGATACTTGTACCATTTTTGCTTCACCTGCATGTTTTCCCAAAGTAATCAATTCTAAAAATTGATACAAACTACTACTCCATTATTCTAACAGAATCACCTACAAGATGGAGTCATTGGTTACTCAATTCCTAATTGCTTTGGGGACTTCATTAAATCATTTAGCTTACACTTCAACCCTAGCACTTCCATGCTTTGTAGAAAGAATTGGAGCACTAAATTGTGGTGACCTTTGGCACAATGAATCTTGGACTTCCTTAATTACATCATATTTTGGAAAAGGTGTGGCATGCTTGACACCTCTCTGATATCTTGTACTCTTGGTGCCTACAGCCTTCTTGTTATGTGATAGCTTGGTGGAAAACTTCACCTTCTTGCTTTGATGCTTCACTTTTCTCAATGTGTCATCTTCATCATATGATGTGTGATCATCTTCCAAAAAATCACCTTCAAACACACCCTTTAAGGGAGTGCTCTTCACATCCTCCAACATGTCTATTTCCAAGTCATTGAAGGAATTTATGCTCTCTTCATTCCACTCTAGAATCCATAGAAGATCTCTTTGCAAGAATGGATTTCCTCTTTGTCACAAAAGAGAGTGAAAAAAAAGACAACACAAAAAATGTATTATAGATCTACAAGATTGACCTTAAAAACAAATGGAAGTTTTACAAGAACTTGAATAACAGGCACTCTTCACACTGTCAAGAAGTTTGCGGTTTTGCCAAGAAAGCACCAGGCTTCTTGTTGTGAGAATTTGTGAGATAACTCTAAAAACTATATGAAGGAGTTATGCCATAGATTCCATGAATTATAGATTTTGGTAGGGAGTGCAATCAAAGAAGCCCCATTCTCTATCTCTTGCACTCACACACACAAAGAAGGAACAGAAAAGAGAAAATCAAAACAACACAAAGATAAAAACGTCAAGGCTTTGGTCGTATCTTATCATGGGTAGAATGAAAGGGTAGAAGAGTTAATAGCATTCAGACTTTGTCGACCAACAATAGACGAATTTTTCTTTGGAACTGTAGTTTTGTGCTTACTATGATATATATGTTTTTTCTAGTGATAGGGATTAATTGTGTGTACAAATTCACTTGGTTCATAGCAAAATAACTACACTTATATCAAAAGAAACATTATAGTCTAGAAGGGGTAGTATGATGAGATCCGGTAAAAGAAGTATCTCATTGAGCCTTTCTAGGCCAAAGAGAAACACTATACGTTGCTAGAAGTGTAGTTTAAGGCTAATTCATATGTTAACTGTAATAGATTTCACAAAGTGGAAGTGATAGAAATTCACATAATGTGGATTTTCCATCTAGGATAATTCTAATATGTGCAAAATTTAGATATAAAAGAAGTGAAGAGAAGAGAAATTTCCCTCCCAAACAAGTCCTATTCTTGTCGGTAGGCAATAAGGATATTGCGAGGAGAGATGCACCTAGCAAGGAGAACCTAGAGTTTGTAGAGATAATGGACTTCTAAGAGTGAGAGATATTTGTGAGAGTGTAAAGACTCACCTTCTGCATTAGCATAGCTCTCCAAGAAGTTTGATCATAGATTTGACGGAGTGTTGTAGCTTGAATGCCTTCAGTATAATTATGACACAAGAGAGATGGAGATAGGGATAGATATAGAAGTAGATGTAGAGATAGAGATAAGGGTGGGTATATAATTAGAAGTAGATAATAGCTAGGTTAAGAAATAAATTTGGAAATAGAGATAGAGGTAAGGAAAGGGCTAGAGATGAAAAGCTAAACATCTAGAAACCAACAAAATCACAAATCAAAACACACCTTGTTTGATAACCCTTCAATATTTATTCACCAATTTGGTACAGAGAGAAGGAGAGGTAAGACTTCAAGCATTGAATGATGCACCAAATCCAAGTGCTTCTTTAAATAGAATTGATCTTACAAGGATTGCTTACAAGATTGGCTAGTCTTCCTCAAGAAGCAAGTGTAGGCTTAGGCTTATGCTTTTGTCTAAGTATAATCAGCCATTAATCCTCTGAATGGTTTTTAAGAATGAAGAGGAACCCTTCTATAGGTAAAGGGAACCCCCAAGGGTTACACACAAATGAGAGGAGCCAGTGTGAGCGTGAATTGGCAATGTTTGAAATAAGCGCTCCCTGCATGATATGGGTAGGCTGGCGCCCACCATTTTGAGCATATCTCTTGAACCGTGGCTCCAAATTAAAAAATAAAAATAGGGGCAAAGAAATAAGCTCATAAGCTACAATGCCCATTTTATATACTTTTTCCAATTTGGATTGGAACCATGTGTAACAAAATTATCAATATAGGGTATCTTTTTGGTAGCAAAAGTCTTCTCGTGGTTCCCTTAGCCTAGACTTTTATTTGATTTCAATGGACACCTTATGCAATATGAAACCATGACATTGCTACTTAAAAAAGTTTTGTAATCATCCTTGCAATAATTCATTAAAATAGGTGTATCTTTGTGTCCCACTAGGATTTGATTCCTTCCTAGTAGCTATTAAAAAAGAATTATAAGAAAATCACACTAGCTAAAGGATCTAGCTAGAGTGTGAGGTGATAATGGCATAGTAGAAAGAAGGATCCAATGCTTTTTTCCCCTAAGTTAAAGAGATGCATTTATTAATGCTTTTTTCCATAATACTTTAGTAACAATAAGAATATGTAACCCTTGAGATAAATAATAGGATGAGATAGAAAGCGTAATATTATACTTAGATATGCATATGTACATTATGGTAAATATACTTATGTATCTAAAAAGTCGCAAAATAAATCTCCTAGCATTCATTCCCACTATGTACATGCCATAGCACGACATCAACCTCCTCTAAACCTTTGCATCCTTTGTTATGTGCCACATTTGATTCTTTGCACCTTCAATTCCCTTGTAGATCTTCCATGATTTATTATTCATTGATAGATTCCAACGCTTCACATTCACTTTGATCTTCACCTTCTTCCTCTTCCTCAATATATTCTGAATCACTGTCTACTCTCCTCTTAAACAATTTGATCCTTTTCCTTGAAATGGGAACCTTTACTTCTGTACCATCTAGTTCAAACAAGTATTGAGTAGAATTTTCATGCACATGCTTTACAATATACGGTCCAAACCATCTTTTTGAGAACTTACAGATGGGTGTGTGCTGGTTATCAACGCTACTGTCATACACTAAAACCCAGTCACCTTTGTCAATTGATTTGCTCCTGAGAGCTGATGTAACTTATCAAAGTAGTCCTTGTTTTTCAACCTTTCATTTTTGAGTCGCTCTTTTGTGGTCTCAATGTCTCCATGTCTTCTCTCTAGTTGCCTTATAAGAAATGCAAGGAGACCTTCCTTGCTAAGACCCTCTTGCCAAGATAGTACCTTCCATGTGGGAATTGTATCTTGAATTGGCATCACTGGCCTTTGACCATACATCAGCTTTACGAGCATATAGCCAATTACTGAGCTATGTTTTGTACAGTTATTCCATAAAGCATATGGAAACAATTTTCTCCACTTACCAACTCTTCCCTCGCAAGCCTTGGCTAAATCTTTGATGGAGGATGCCCTCTTTCACTCTTTACATTTCCTTTAGGGTTGTAAGATGTAGTAAGAGAAATATTGATTCCTAATCTAGAAAAGAACTCCCTTCCTTCCTTGCCATCCAGTTTACGTCTGTTTACAGTGACCTTTCCCACACAACCATATTGGAAAATCACCTCATTAAGAAGGATTTTACATACACCTTCTGTACTTTTTTCTCTTAATGCTCTCCCTTGAACTTGGTTAGTTAGGTCCTCTCATGCAAGTACTAAGTATCTCATCTACCAGAGTCCTAAAAGCATTGTGATTAGATCCACAACCCATTTATAGTGCATGGCTAGTGGATATGTAGGGTGCAACCCATCACCATGTCGAAAATATAAGTACATTTGACAAGCTACACACAACTCTACAAATTGAGATACATCTTTATACATACCCTTCCACCAGTATTTTTCTTCCAGCTTAGAGAAGATTTCCCACACACCCTTGTGTCCAGTCCCTAGACTCTTATGAAACTCTTGCATGAGCTTTACTCGAGTCTCATTTTTACATTTAGCCCTTTGTGGTGTAGCACCCTTTTGTTTAGGATGCTTCCGTAAGTAACTTCTCTCAAAAAATTATCATAGTATTTCCTATGTATCCTCTTCAACTCTTGTTCAGACCAATCATCCTGTTTTGTTAGATTACTCAATAAGAAGACAATCACCTTCATAAAGCTCCTTTTAGAACAATTCAAGAGGGTTAGACATGCAGACATAGTTACCTTTGACATGAGAGATAGAACCTTATGCCCACATCATCACCCTCATCAATCATCTTTGACTCCTCTTCATACCTTGATAGCATATCTGCCTCTGTATTGTGTTTACATGCAATGTGATTAAAATCGCGATTTAAGGACTTCATGTAGGCAATCCACCACAACATAACAATGTGTGGTGTTGAGTAGCTTGTAATTATCCCAAGAAGTGGTAGACAATCTGTTTCTACAAACACACATGCACTAATTAGGTGCTCTTTTTGAAGGATGTAACTATATACCCCATAACTCTTTCTTTATATGTGGATAGTTTTTTTGGTGAGAACTTAGTCCCTTTCTCCAAATATCACCACATACTTGTGTCCTTCTTCATTAGCTTTCCCTATCCAATCCTTGTAGGATTGGTGTCTACTATCACAATTACTAGCCTTTTATACTCATAGTCTACCTTTCTCAAGGTTGGTGCCAATTGGGGCAACGCCTTCAACTTTTTCATAGCTTTTACATGTGCAATCATCCATTTAATCTTTTGATTCTTTTTAAGCAATTGATAAAGTGGACCAGCTACATGTGCATAATGTGGATCCAAATAACACAAAACACATGCTCCCAAAAACCTTCTAGCCTCCGTGATGCTAGTACATGTTTCTTTCATTCTTTGGATGGCATCTACCTTTGTTGGACTAGGTTTCCTACCATATGGCCTGCACATGTCCAACACAATTAGTAGTTCATTAACACCAAACATAGAAATTTTCCTTGACAAAGTAAGATTCACTTCCTCCAACCTAGACAAAATTTTATCACAATCATTTATGTGATTCGTCACAAACCTGTGGCACCCCTTGAGATCCAAAACTTCACCTTTCTCACTTTCTTTTGCATATTTCCACAAATTCATTTTCAAGATGCAAACTAGACTCCATTATAGCATGAAGCTCACCCATAGTATCTACAAAAGAAACTTGCTCACCCAAACCCAAAACATTTTGAGTAGGCTCTGGAAACCCACTATCTTTCATACCTATTTTGTATATTATGTACATATTGCCTCTCACATCTCCTCAAATATTCAATTTTTGTAAAAAATACATATAAATTGCCTCTCACATCACCTTAGATATTCAACTTTTATAAAAAATACTGATCCATTCCTTGTTACCAAGGATCCCTTTGAAAATATTTCACCTATTTTTGGATTAGTCGAGACCCTTTTTCTTTCTGTACCACTACAATCCCGCTTTACAATGGTACTTGGCCAAAACCATAATTTTCCTATGCTCATGAAAATCTTTACTCACCTTTGGTAGAGTATGATATATGAGGTTGTCACAGTTTCTTTCATGGTTTACACAAACTGTGAGAAATTGCATAGCATGTTTACCATGTTTGCTTTGTATCACGTCATAAGTTTTACCATCATCCATTACCTTTGTTGCCATTCAAACTCCCAGGATGTAGGTATGCCCAAAGATAAGATGATAAGAAGATATGTCCTGTATAAAGAAGTTTTGTTCAACCTTTACATCACCTATTTTCACCTTTACACTTGGACATGTTTCATTCAATTCACATGATGAATTGTTTGCCACTCTGACTATCCAACCATTTTCTATGTCCATTGGCCATTTACATTTTTTGTAAAGTGTTTTGGGCATTATATTTATTTCAAAACCATGGTCAATTAAGGCAAAAAATGGTTCTTCAAGATCACCTACCTTGACCAATGTCTCTATAGTAGCCCACACCCACTAGCTTCTAGAATAGTGGCTCCTAGGAATGCTATGTGATTCTTCCCCATCATCAACAAATTCCACTTGTCTTACATTCCAAGAAGATTGGTAGCATCCTACCATAGCTTCATCATTTTCTTTAGCATTCACCTATACTCCTTGTGTCTTCACATTATCGCCTTCAGCTTGTGGGAAAATAGACTCTCCAAGTGTTTGCTTCTTTCTCTTGATGATGTCAATAAATTATTCATGGAATTCACGCTTAGCTATGCCAAGCACCTACCCCAAAGTAAACTCAACCTTGCTATTCAAAATCCTCTCCTCTATTACTTTCTTCAAGTTTGTAGCAAGCTCAATGTCATATTGTAGTTTGTAAGCTGGTAACTTTGGCTTACCTTTTGTTGGCTCCTTCTTATTGTCTATTGTAGACTCCTCCATGGTCACTTTTGGTGAAGGTGTATCTTGTGTTGGTGATGCCCGCAGAGGTATTTCATCACTCCTTCCTCCACTTCTTCTTCCACCTCATTTTGAAGGCCCTTCATCACCATTTTCACGCCTATGCTTTCTTCTACAATAGCTTCATGGTTTTGGCAATTTGTAATGTAGGCATACACGAACATTGAGTCCACTATATCACTTCACCATATTTTTAGAAGTGTGCAATCACTTGCTTCATGAAGAATTTCTTTTGTAAGATTTCCTTTTTTAGCTAATTTCATGACATTTGGCCAAATTCTACCATGTTGATCACTCATCTCTTCATCACTAAGATTCTCAATTTTAACTCCATAAGTAGCTGCCTCAAGTGAAGAGGTGGCATGGTTGGTTGCCACATCTTCAACCCCCCTTCCCAAAGTTATTTCTCAAGGGTAGACTTGTCTCTCTTAAGTGAATTTTACCATCCTTAGGAAATAAAACATCTTTTGTCAAAGCATCACTAAACCTATCACAATCCCTTCTTACATGGTCTGTACTATCACACCAAATAAATCTATGGAAAAACCCTTCTTTGGGCTGTTGTCTTTGCATAGGAAGTGGCCTTGATGGTTGTCCTTTTTCTTCAAGCTTTGCAAGCTTCACCTTCAAGTCACACATTCTCTTCCTCACAAGCTCCCTTGCATGGACACAAAAAACTTAGGACCTACAAAATTAGGCTTTACCATTTTGTCAGAAGTTGAGGTGGAAGGACTTGTAGTGTTCACTACCATCTTACCCATTCTTCTTTGTTGTTTGGCAAGAGTGAGACACGACCTTCAACCTCATTCCATTTTGTCTTTAGTCCTTTCTTGACATCTTTATCTTCAAGAAGAAGATCCAAATTCTCAAACTCTTTACCTGCAACTTGTAAGTAAAGATCTGTCTTCTCTAAATCTAGTGTGGCATTTTTTGTCATGGTGAGTTGTGCATAACTCTTTACCTGCAGCTTGTAAGTAAAGATCTGTCTTCTCTAAATCTAGTGTGGCCTTTTTTGTCAAGGTGAGTTGTGCACAACGTCGCTCAAATTTCGTAAGTAGCGCTGTTATTGACAGTCTTTGCTTTGGATTGACTACCCATTCTAAGAATTTCCTTTTGGTCACTCTTTCAGAGTCCTCCATGAAATATTCCTCCTTGAAAGCTACTTTGAGTTATTCCTAGTTTCTCCCATGCCCATCTTTAAATTCCCTAACATGTTCTCTAATTTTTGGAGCAACAACTAGCTCAAAACTTGAATTATCTCACCTTCTTACATGCAATGCAACTCCATTTCCTTCACAAACTACTTGGTTACATCTTTGCCAGTGAATTGATCCATTATCTCGATGATCACTTGTATGGCTTTGGTTGCTAAAATGTCCCCTTTTTTAGTGGCATGTTGTTGCTACATGAACATTGCAAATGCTTGAAGTATTTTCATTGTTGCTAGGTCAAAATGCATACCATGTTGCTCCACATGATCACCCATGGTTACCCACAAACTCTCACCCTAGCAGATTTGCACTGGGTTCACCAAAAATATGTCAAGAAGTCTGCGATATTTCTAGGAAAGCACCAGGATTCTTCCTATGAGAATTTGTGAGATAACTCTAAAAACTATAAGGAGTTATGTCGTAGATGCCACGAAGTCTAGAGTTTGGTAAGAAATGCCATCAAAAAAGCCCCATTATCGCTCTCTTGTACTCACACACACACACAATGAAAAAACACAAAAGAGAAAATAAAAACAACACAAAGATGAAAACGTAAGGCTTTGGTCATATCTTATCATGGGTAGTATGAAAGAGTTAATAGATGAGTTAATGGCATTCAGACTTTGCCGACCAAACAAGCTACCAATTGTTCTTTGAAACTATAGTTTTGTGCTTACAATGCTATATATGTTTTGTCTATTGATTGGGACTATTTGTGTGTACAGATTCTCTTGATTCATAGAAAAATAACTACACTTATATCAAAAGAAAATTTATAGTCTAGAAGGGATAGTATGATGGGATCTTGTGAAAGGAGTATTTCAATGAGCCTTTGTGGGCCAAGGAGAAACACTATACATTGTTGGAAGTGTGTTTCATGACTAATCCATAAGCTACTTGTAATAGATTGCACAAAGTTGAAGCAATAGAAAATCACATCATGTGGATTATTCATCTAATATAATTCTAGTATGCAAAAATGTAGACATGAGAGAAGTGAAGAGAAGAGAATTTTCCCTCCCAAGCCCTATTCTTTCTTGTAGGCAATAAGGATACTGCTAGGAGAGATGTACTTGTAGAAAGAAGAACCTAGAGTTTGTAGAGACAATGAACTTCTAAGAGTGAGAGATATTTGTGAGAGTGTAAAGATATGACTACTCACCTTCTGCATTAGCATAGAAAAATTAGTCAGGAATGTTTCTAAGCGTAGGTGGTAAGTCTCCAAGCCAAAAAAATAAGGAGGGCACATGGAATCACTTTAATTCAACCTCAATGAGTGTGAGGAAAAGGAAATCATGTTTGATGGCGCATATAAGAACACACAACGATAACAAAAGCTTGCATCGATCTTGCACCCTGGCAATCACGCACACACATTCATCAAAGCACAAAGAAGCTTTGGGGTGTGGGCCCAACCAAGGAAGGCAGAAGATACTAGTTGAGGGAATTCCTTGACGCCTACAACTTCCACAACAATACAAGACAATGACGACCTCGCACATAGATCTACGCTTTGATCTACTAAGTATGGCACTTGGTTAAACACACACACATGATGAAATATGAGCACTGTCTTGGTACTATTTTGGAGAGTGAAGCACAAACTACGTTTTTGTGTATTTGGGTAGCAGGTATTGGTTGATAAAGCATATAAGAATTTTCATATTGGATACGCGCACACAATTGAATACTTATTAATGCATTTGTATCATACTAATCTGCATGGGAAATGAGCATAGCATACGATGTGAAGGATTCAAGAAGCCTTTGCAAAACTGTAAATAACACAGGAATTAGTAAATAAAAATAGAATTTTGGGGTTGTTGTCCTATAGGCCTGGTATGATTCGAAATAAAATCACTCACCTAATCCGATGAACTTTGACCTGATAGATATGTTTTTGTGTATTAAAGCAATTGCTTGATAAGTAGAAGTGAAGAACTAATGACATATATTCCAAATCATAAGTTATACTGAGTTGTATTGTCTCATTTGAGAGTTGGAAATTTAGATTCAAAGTAGCTTTAAGCAGGTAATTTTGCCTCTTATCCAATATGGTATAAAGTACATGATAACCTGTTTGATTCTATGCCTGACTCAGCCATAATGTACTAGTTTGTACTTGCTCATCTGATGGATAATGGCTAAAGAAATCTGCGTTTAAAAAGAAAAAGATATGTATGTCCACTTGACTAAACCTTAATGGATTGGTCTGTATTTGCTCCATAAATGGGTAATGGCTAAAGAACTCTGAGTGTTTTTTAAACGATATGTATGTCCTCTTCACATAATCCCCAGTGAAGTATGCATGCATTTGATGGATAATGTATTAACATGTACTTGGTCAGCAGAACTTAGGATATCCTTTCACAATCTAATCTTTGATCCAAAAGTATATCACTATAAAAGAACGGGGAAAAGGGACATACAGTAGGGCTGGCTTAGCTGGTCCGAAAAAACAATAGAAAATCTATAATTAAAATGGATTTTGGGAACCAATTGGATGGTTGATAAGAATACACATGCTTGCTCAAGTGTCACTTAGTTGTAGGAAGAACTTCGTGGTTGCAGTCTTGAAGACATAATCTATTTATGGTCATGTAATTTATGATCATGTTTTCTTATTGTATAAGTATGATTGTTTCATGCTTTGACGTCTACTGTTTATGTTCATTGGTGTAATTCACTATATACTTTTGTACAATTGGAAAAATAAAGTAAACACACACACATAGACACACACACACACACACACACACACACACTCTCCGTTGAGAACTCAACGTGGTATGGCTACCAAATATAGCATACGTTACATTGGAGGTGTTATAAATTGCCACATGCCTTCTTCAGCCTATTGATTAGGCATAAATAAACGCACCAAGTGCTCTGTAAGGAATCAACACCTCTGTAACTCATGCACATACAGTTTCTTGACCTTATGTATTAGAAATCCATCTCAAGTCTACAACCCTTTCATTCAATCTATGAAGGCGCTATCGTTCTTACTTATCAAACATCACATTGATTCTCATCCTATGAAATTATTCAAGAGATACCTCTCCTAATCATCCCTACACACACACACACACACACACACAATCACACTCATGTGCATACTACAGGCATAACAACCTTATGGCTTGACATAGGCTAAAATTGCCGATTAATCAGCTCTGAATGATACTCTGAGCTTTTGGAAGGCTACTGACATGTGCTTTTGCAGGTATTGCATCATTACCATCCCAAACCGGTTCAAATAGAAGTTTTAGGTTGTTGAAGGCCTTTTTCTTGTAGGGGTTTCCACAGTGATCTTCATACCTATTATTCGTTTCTTAGTGATGGAAAACTACATCTAACCTTGAGCTTCAAGATGGATATCTGTAGGTCTTTGCAATAAACTTCAATTAGGGAATATATGGGAATCTTGACAATGGATCACAACCAATATTTTCTTTTGTTCAATGACTTTTTTGGGAATGGTACAGGTAATACCATAAGCACATTAATCAAGTGGCACCTAACTATTGCTGGCATACCCACGAGGACAGGTTTTAATGATCCGTTTTCTCATCACCTGTTGTGAATCTTCTGGTTACAAGCTCTCCTCCATCGCTTTCCCCTTATCCTCCTCTTCTGCTCTCGAGCTCTGGCAGGGTACGCAAGGAGCTTCCCCCACAGTAGAGCAGGTTGTGCTCCGCATTCTCACACACATACACACAGGCCGTATCTCCGCAGTTCTCTCTCTATCTCATGCTCAATGAGCGCATGGTATGAAGGGTTGCTATCATAAGGTGGGATCCCTTGGCTTGAGGATGCATCCAGGTGATTGCCTTCCCTTCTCAATCGTGTGAAGTACACACACAAAGTCTCTGCCTTGCAAGCTGAAATTATGGTGGAGAAACCTCAGACATTGGCTCACATAAGCACATCAGTTTATTGATTGAGGTGGAAAAGCTACCCTTACTGTCCCATGGCAGTTTCTCAAGGCATATACGACATCCAGGTAGGTGCATCTGCACCTACTCAGTCCGTAGTTAGATTATCTTAAAACAGTTTTTTTTGCTCATGATTTTGAGAAAGTGTACAAGGTTTTTGGGTTTTTACAACTAATCAGTTGAACTTAATGATGAATATGGTTTTTATTTCTCATGTTATGCAATTCATATAGAGTTTGGATGGTTTATCAAACTTATCAATTGACCTGAATGCAACAAGGTTGGATTAAACTAAAATAAAAGACACTCTTTGTCTGAGGAAATGATTGTTACTATCTGTTGCATACAACCTCATGTGAGGGTCTCGTTGGAGATGGCATTGACTGGTCTTTTTTGAAATGACTGAGCATAAACAAAGGGAATGCTGCTGAAATTTTTGCATACATAGTTTCGATTCACCATACCCTGGTGCTTTGCTTGCATATAATATCAAATGATTTCTTTGGGAATGTTTCTCGAAAAACGTCCACTAAACACAGAAGTCCTAATCTTATACTAGAGATTGGGCTGGCGGTAGTATCCTTTTGCATAGTCAGTGTCTCGAGTTGATAATGAACACTTTACTAGTGATGATATATTGTTTCATACCTGTGACTAAGTGATTTTGACATGATCGCAATTGCACCTACTCAGTATATTTTAGGTTTCTGATAAGTAACAAGTTCTTAAAAGGTATGTCGGAAAGGAAAACATTTGAAACCTGCAAGTAGTAGTGTCCATTTCCGGGTTTTGTACTTAACATAATTTGAAATTTCTGGATTTTCTATGTGAGTTTGCCTGAGTTGATGGACCGGAGTTGGGGATCCATTGGCCCTGATATCTACCTCGATTGCTAACTACATTAGTCATTTGGTTACTGGAAGTCGACACTAAAGTGTATGTATCGGATTATGTTTGGGGTTTGGCACTCAGCGTTGCAATACGAAAATGGGGTGACCTGATTGGTCTAAATTACCCTTGAGACTTGGACTTAATCAATTTTAGGCATTGGTTTTTTTATCACAGAGATATTTGCTTACTCTCAGAACTTGGCAAAAGTAATAATAAATGTATGGATGGGGAATGACTATCGTTAGCATAAATATGCTTATGCCTTTGGTAAAGATCTTCGAGGAAGTGGTAATAATCGGAATTTTTGAAATACAAGTAGCTCTCACAAGAGGATAGGATCTGATCTCCACTCACAAACACACTCACCCTTGCATGCACAAAACCCCGCCTACACTTGACTAGCTTCCCTCTATACTGTCATAGCCCTAGCTATGATCAATTGCAATCAAGGAAGCAAAAAAGGCACAAAATTTTGGAAAAAAAAACCAATGAAAACCAAGGAAAATCTCTGCACTTTTGTTCATAAACACCATACCCTCACACCATCTCAGCAGACCTTGCATATGTAAGAAGGGGCTCCATAGTCCCTCCCAACCATGTACACAAACCCATCAAAAACCATGCCAATCATGAGTTATACAAAAACTCATGATGCTCAGCCAAAAAAATCAGAAAAAACCATGGACAACATGGGGAAACAACCTCCCATTCACAACAATAACAAGGGGCTTTCATTGCCAAACCTGAGTAGCAGGCACACGCGTACAAGAAAGCTTCGCTTCACGCAGCTTCCATCACCAAAAAGAGAGAAGAGGGGTGAAAGTGCAGAGGTCACCACCCATGTTGATGGCCTTCTTGATGAGAGACACACTCTCCAATCAAGGCTCCAGGACCTTGCACACACACACACACACGGGCACCTCCACTGCACAACCCCCACGCACCACCGCAGACTGCAGCAAGAGAGGATTTCTTCTTCACAGCTGAAAACTCCCACTCACTTACGACCCCAAGCTGATAAAAGTTCAATTTTTTCTCATATCTTTAAAGCACTAACTCACACTTTCAAGTCTCGACACGTCTATGTACAAAAACAACAAAACTATGTACCCCGCACAACTGGCACGCATGCGTAGAGACAACTGGCACACACCACCTTTGTACACTTTGTACAAGCATTCTTTATTTACATCCAAGAGGCCTAAGAGCATAAAAAAAATATCGCAAAGACTTTGGGGTGGTCCGCACCATTTCGCCAAAACACGTCACATATTGCCCCCCCAACAAGCATGGAACACTTTCAAGTGTTTCATGTGCATACTTTCACATCATTGTAAACATTCTCCTATTTTTTATGCCATAAAAGACCCAAAATATAAGATGAGAGCTAAAAACAACATAGATTCTCTTACCATCCACCTCCATGTTGCATCCAATAAACATATGCATAACATAGTAGGAGCTCTTACCATCCACCTCCATGTTGCATCCAATAAACATATGCATAACATAGTAGGAGCTTCTCCCACCAAAGCAAAATCCCATATGCAATTGACACGAGACATTTGTCTTTTCCCTCTATCATACACATAATTTTGTGTTGAATCCAAGCCAAAAATTTCATGCTTCAACTCATACAAATCACTGATTTCAAATATATCCATCAAAGAATCTACATTATGAAGCATAATTTGTCTAGTCAATACATTCAAAGTATCCTTGCATGCCAAACCACAAAAGAACACTTTCTCTTGCCTATTACAATTAAGACCATAAGGCATGCCATCATCCATCTTGGCAAGCATATCAAAGGCACTAGCACAAAGCATATGACCATCCATATCATCAAGATTTCCAAAGCAAAGACCCTCTTTCATTAGCCTCAAAACTTCCTCTAATATTCTGTCATGGTTGACATTAGAGCTTCCAACAACAAGTAGCTCACCAAGCAAGTCACTAATAGATATACCATCATCAAGGACCACATCATCATGCAAAAATTTAGGTTGAAAGTCAACATTCAAAGCATCCAATTCATTACGTTTAAGCTCGACATGGGACTCCATAGAACCTTGTGCAACACAACCGTCCACATGATCGACAACCATATGCATATCATCAAACATGTCATAAGTGGAAACAAAGTCTTGGATATCAGCCACCTCATCCTCACCAATGGGTTCTTTGGTGACATTAAATGAATCCATATTGACCTCATTAACATCCAAGTGATAATCCAAATCACCAAAAGCATTTACATCATCATTGGCAGCCATAGGCAGCTCATCAAACAACCTACGAGAAGAGGCATAGTCTTCATCATCAACCACAAGAGTAGCATGAGATTCTTGTAGACCATGAAACTCAACCACATGAGCATCCTTATACTCAAGAGGAGAGTCTATACAACCCACATCACATACATCATCCATTATAGATGCTCCCACAACTTAGCATACCAAAGCATTTTCATCAAATAAGCCATATGTAGACACATAATCTCCATCCACATCAACATCACTCTTAACCATGGGATTCACAACATTTTTCAAAGCAAAAAAATCAGCATCTCCAACATCAAGAGAAGAATCCATAGAATTGTTTATGTCTACATTATAAGCATTCACCACATGTATGTCATTTTCTTCCACGTGATCACATGCTGCTACATTTGCATGCTTTGTTTCCTCCTCATCAATAGAAAGTGGCTTCTCAAGTTCATGACCATTTTCAAAAACCTTATACAATAAATCAACCAAGTGCATATCCTCTAACTTCGATGGCGCATCCAAACCTACCATAAGCCTTATCTTCCTCTCTTTGTTGTAGGCAACCTGTAGTGCTTCTTTCATGCTTTTTGGATTCTTCAATTCCACATGTGAACGCAAGGTAGGTTTCAACTTGCTTATCAACATTTTCAACCTCTCAAATTGCATGTGTGTACCATGTAACTCTTTCACTGACATCACATTAGCATACTTCACACACTTTTCCCATTGCATCCATACATCATTGAACCTCTTCCAAAAGCAAGAAACAAACTCATCTTCGCGCATAGATAAGCTCTTCACCCTTGAACAAGCTTCATTTGGAGTTGGCATCATTACATATCTTTGAAGAAATAATGCTTCCAAGAGTGACCAACAACTCTTATTTGCATCATTCAAGCTCTTATATCAGACATAAGCATCACCCTCAAGCAAGAGAGGAAACATACGCAGCCATTCTGCTTCACAATCATTTCCTGTCAGTAAACATTGCAATTGTACCTATCTCAAGAACCTTCTCGTTTCCTTATCATCTTCACCTGTAAAACTTGGAGAACTCATGAACACAACTTACAAATAGAAGGTTGAGCTTGACTCCAGGAAAAGTCTTAACCGGAGAGCCAAAATAGATCCTCAGAAAGGGGGCACCAAAACATGTGAATGATTGGGGGGTGGCCTCTATAACACCTCCATACTCACAAGATATATGAGGAAAAGTAAAGTAGCTCTCACAAGAGGATAGGATCCAATCTCCACTCGCAAACACACTCACCCTTGCATTCACAAAACCCCGCCTACACTTGACTAGCTTCCCTCTATACTGTCATAGCCCTAGCTATGATCAATTGCAATCAAGGAAGCAAAGAAGGCACTAAATTTTGGAAAAAAAAACCAATGAAAACCAAGGAAAAATCTCTGCACTTTTGTTCATAAACACCATACCCTCACACCATCTCAGCAGACCTTGCATATGCAAGAAGGGGCTCCATAGTCGCTCCCAACCATGTACACAAACCCATCAAAAACCATGCCAATCATGAGTTATACAAAAACTAATGATGCTCAGCCAGAAAACTCAGAAAAAACCATGGAAAACATGGGGAAACAACCTCCCATTCACAACAATAAGAAGGGGCTTTCATTGCCAAACCTGAGTAGCAGGCACACGCGTACAAGAAAGCTTCGCTTCACGCAGCTTCCATCACCAAAAAGAGAGAAGAGGGGTGAAAGTGTAGAGGTCACCACCCATTTTCATGGCCTTCGTGATGAGTTACAAACTCTCCAATCAAGGCTCCAGGCCCTCGCACACACACACGGGCACCTCCACTACACAACCCCTACGCACAACCGCAGATTGCAGCAAGAGAGGCTTTCTTCTTCACAGCTGAAAACTCCCACTCACTCATGACCCCAAGCTGATAAAAGTTTAGTTTTTTCTCATATTTTTAAAGCACTAACTCACACTTTCAAGTCTGGACACTTCTATGTACAAAAACAACAAAACTATGTACCCCGCACAACTGGCACGCATGCGTAGAGACAGCTGGCACAGACCACCTTTGTACACTTTGTACAAGCATGATTTATTTACATCCAAGAGGCCTAAGAGCATCAAAAAAAATCTCGCAAAGACTTTGGGGTGGACCGCACCATTTCGCCAAAACACGTCACAACGCATTCACTCTTGATCGTCTTGAGAGTACATCAGCTACTTAATTATGGTTACCAGCAACGTGAGCAATATGAAAATGAAATTGCAAAAGGAAATTTTCCCACCTCATTTGTTTGTCAAAGAGCTTTGTCTGCATCATGAAGTACTTAAGGCTTTAGTGATCCGTTCGTAGAATGAAAGGAGTCCCCAATAAATAGTTCTTCCACGAGTCTAGAGCATGTAGAACTTCTAAGAGTTCCTTCTCATACATGCCTAGAGCTTGCTCGGTAGGGTCGAGCCTTCAGTTTTCATAGGCTATGGCGTGCTCTTCTTGGAGCAAAACAGCTCCAAGGCAATCACCACAAGCATCGCTTTGGACCTCAAATGGCTTTGATACTTGAAATATTACCTAGAGGTGTTGCTTGTGTTCATCTAGTGAAGTAGAATAGATGATTATATTATCAAAGAACACTCGAGTAAAGTTTTAGTGAGACCTGAATAGCTTATCCCAAGCAAGCGGTTAAATGTGGCTGGTGCATTGGTCAAGCCAAAAGGCATGACAATGGACTCATAAAGACCAAACGTAGTGCAAAATGTGATCTTTACAATGTCTTGATCAACTATCCTTATTTGATGATAGCCACATTTTAGGTCAATCCTACTGAAGTAGTTCGACCCTTGTAGTTTATCAAATAGGTCTTATACCTGTGGAACAGGAAATCTATTTTTGATAGTGATCCTATTTAGTGATCTATAGTCGACACACGTACGATATGTGTCGTCTTTATTTTGCATTAATAACACTAGTGAGCAAAATGGAGATGAGCTAGGCCTAACCATGCCCTTCTCAACGAACTCATGCACTTGCCGCAAAATCTCCTCTTGTTGAGCTTGGGAAAGTCTATAACGAGGTTTATTAGGCGATGAACTTCTTGGAAGAAGTTCAATTGCATAATTGTCATTGCCTGGTTTTGGAGATAGTTCACAAGGGATATCGTCAATAAAAACATCTTGAAACCCCCTTACAAAATTTGATAACTCTAATTCCTTTTGATTATTTATATTTTCTTTTGCTAAAGCATTAAATTCATTTTGAGGAAATTTAACAAAAATCATGTACACGGAAATAGAGCTCTTTATTGACTTATTGAAAGCTTGCTTATGTACAAGAGCTATGGTACTACCCAACTCCTTAGCATCTATGTACATATCTTTTTTCCTAAACCTAAAGCAGATTTGTCTTTCAAGCAATGTAACATTGGCAGCCATGTAGGATTACATCCTCGTGCTTGAGAGGATGTGAGATCCCCAACCCCGAGAAGATTAGGGCGACTTGATAAATGGCCTTCCTTTATTCTCCTTTTCCATTGACGACACCCTACTCCGTTTCCACAAAGTAGAGATATGAGCAACAGAAGAGAGGAAGTCCTCTATCCATCGTGTTCGTGGTTATAAGGGTCAGACACCACAAGCCAGGTCGATAAATCAAGGATTCTAATGACAATTGTTTCCTAACATAAAGATGAAATCCCATTGACATATTTAGAATCCATAAACAACGCCTTTTTGCCCACATTTAAGAGGCACGGTCGCCATCCATAAATCATAAATATGAAATGAGACTTAGTCTAAACTAAATAGTAATCTTGTGTCACGTAGAGGACATCTCGGCTCTTAGCACAATGACTCTCTAATTTCACTTCTCTTAATAAGAGGGAGTGAAGAGTTTTTGGACTAATCGAGACCACCCATCCTTGACTGGCAACTTGAGCCAACCGCCACTTTCCACCCCACACTTACACTTTTTACCACATTATTTAACATATACAAACAATTTTCCTTAATTCATTCCAAACACAGGTTTTTTTATACAGTCCTTCAAATAATACCAAACCAATTCAAACAAAGCCTAATGAAGACAGCCCTATTATTTTTTATACAGTCCTTCAAATAATACCAAAACAATTCAAACAAATCCTAATGAAGACAGCCCTATTATTCAACAAAATAACTTTTTCAATTTCTCATGAGTTGCTGTTACATGCGGACTTTGTCTGTCTAACCAACAGAGCCTTTGCAAAGGATTTATTCGCTAACCGTGAATTGCGCAACTTTTCCATCCCGCTACCCGCGAGGCATCCCGCTAACCGCGAGGCATCTTGCTAACCGCCAGGCATCCCGCTACCCGCGAGGCATCTCGCTAACCGTGAGGAACAAAAGATATTCTTTCAACAATTCTTCTCTTTAAATGATTCTTCAAACATGATCAACCAATTCTTCATATCAATCAAAATCCACTTATCAAACAATAACAATTTGTTAAGCAATAACAATTCAACAAACAATGAAAATTTATCAAAAAGTGCTTTCACTAATCTATGAAAACATATGATTGTTTCTTGTGATAGAATCATGCTTCTCGAACAGTTTAAGGGTTCCCTATGCTTAGCTTCCCAAGTAATCATGAATAGCAATGCAAAATTATAAATTTGTCTTATCAGATTAGCGACATGTTTGATTACCTCTCGTGTTTGAGGTTGGACAGCTTCGACTTCTTTCGCGACAATACATCCGTTTCAGCAATGTTTGGAGTAGATTATATCTTCTTTTGCACCTTCTTTGGAGGTGGAGCGACATGAGCATCCTTCGAGCTTCCAGTAACTCGGTTCGGGGCCATTTTATCAATGTAGAGAAGAGGGAAAGAGAGAAGAGAACTCCAGAATTCCAAGGGCAACACGACGGTGGTAAAGAAAGACTTGGAGATGGACATGGCTTGAGGGTAAGAGCTTCAGAGAGAGAGCTTGAGGGAGAGAAGATAACTCTGACGTCAATGCAAGAGAGATTCTGCTTGTGAGAGTGTGTGTCTGTCTCTTCAAAGTGAAGGGAGAGGGGTCTTTATATAGGCTCTCAAGGCAAGCTAAGAATAGAGGGATAAGTTCGCGTACGTTCATGGCTCCCTTTTTTTGCGTACACGAAATCCAATGCACGATTTTGGTTCTCCAATTTTAGAAGAAGCTTGGGCTCCAAGACAAGAACTCTAAATTAACTCCCTCCTCTTTCTTTCCTAAAAATACTCCTCCTTTCCTAAAATTGCTCCTTCTTTCCCAAGAGTCAACTCTTATCTCTAGATACAATCTTGAAGCATAAGTTTCCCATCAACGTTATTGTTTTAAAGTGAATAAGGGTCATAAATTATAGTTCTAAAGTTCGATTTTTGATCTGATCGTTCTTTTGGAACACTTTAAAACTCAACAAAATGTGAACGTTAAATATTTGCAAAGTAAATGAAATACTTTTATTGAAAAATGTTGGGTACATTAGAATCTCCCCAACTTAGGGATTCGAGATGTCCTCATCTGGAGGAAAAGTGAGGATACTCCTACTCTAATTACTAGTGACCATCATTATGTCAAAAAGGGTGGTGTATTTAGTGTGCTTCACTTGCTACTGCTGCTCTATTAGTCAGTCGTGGACAAGTGTTCCAATAATTACCCAACTCTTCATATTCAACGCATCGAACATTCAAACATCGAGAATCTTGTGCAGTAGCGGCATAAACCCTTTGTGGTTGTCTATCGTTGAATCTTTTATTCTGTTCGATCTTTCCTGTAATCCCTTGTTCCTTCATAAAAGGTTTAGCTCATAGTAAAGCATCTTGTACAATGGTAGGTTTCAGGGCTTCCAATCGTGAGCTAATTGGTTCTCTTAAACCTTGACAAAAGCGAGCTACTTGCTGCTCTATGGTCATTGATGGTGCATAACGTCTAAGCCTTACAAACTTTGAGTAGTACTCTTCCAAGAATAAACTGTTTTGTTTCAAGATAAAGAACTCATTCATCTTTAATGCTTCATGGGTAGGAGGTAAGTATATTTCCTTCACCGCTTGTTTGATCTCCCATCAACTCTGAGAGTTCTCCAACACTCCCATGTCACGACAATGTTTTTTCCACCATAATTTTTCTTCCCCTGAGAGATGAAATATCCCTAACATCGTTTGATTTGCAGGTGTGGTCCTTGCAGCAGAGAAGTAATCATCCATAGCTTCAATCCTTACTTATGTATCTTTCTCAAAATCTTCACCCTCTCCTTTAAAAGAAGGTGGTTGCATTTGTTTGAGTAACAATTTCTTCTCCTGAATCTCCGTATAAATAACATCGTTTTGAGGATTTCTTTTTTTCATCCTAGAAGTGATTTGGGGATTCCCTATCAATGTTTATAATAACTCAAATCAATAGGGTACTTTCCAAACTTAGACTTATCCAGTCCACTAAAAGCTCAATCGTATGACTTATTCAATCCTTACTTATCCGATTCATTAAAACTCAATCACATGACCTAACCAATCTTGACTTAACCACTCCATCAAAACTTAGTCATATGACTTAACCAGTCATATCTATCTCAATCACATGACCTAACCAATCTTGACTTAACCAGTCCATCAACTTAGTCACATCACTTAACCAGTCATGATTATCTCATCACATGACTTAACCAGTCATGGGTTTTCCAATCATATGACCTAACCAGTCATAGCTCATTCAATCCTCCAAAAACTCACTTTCACGACTTAAACATTCAAACTATTTATTTGTAGAAAAACAACTCAATATTCTATTCATAAAATCATCAAAATGTCATATAGGGGTCTACAAAGGATCTCTTCATGAAAAAAAACCTAATAGAGGTTTCAACCATAACTATGGTACATGTCAATCGGCATAATGTAATATCTATGCGAGTCCAGTAATGGGTATAGAAAACCATACACATGAGGAAGCTTGAAGTAGTCAATTTAATCTCTTTAACTTAGGCTCTGATATCGATTGTGAGGTCCCCAACCCCGAGAAGATTGCCTTCCTTTATTCTCCTTTTCAATTGATGACACCCTACTCCATTTCCACAAAGTAGAGATATGAGCAACAGAAGAGAGGAATTCCTCTATCCATCGTGTTCGTGGTCATAAGGGTCATACGCCACAAGCTAGGTTGATAAATCAAGGATTCTAATGAAAGTTGATTCCTAACATAAAGATGAAATCCCATTGACATATTTAGAATCCATAAACAACACATTTTTTCCCACGTTTAAGAGGCACGGCCGCCTTCCATAAACCGTAAATATGATATGAGACTTAGTTTAAACTAAATAGTAATCTTATGTCACGTAGAGGAAATCTCGGCTCTTAGCACAATGAGTCTCTAATTTCACTTCTCTTAATAAGAGGGAGTGGAGAGTTTCTCGACTAATCGAGACCACCCATCCTTGACTCGCAACTTGAGCCAACCGCCACTTTCCACCCCACACTCACACTTTTTACCACATTGTTTAACATATAGAGACAATATTCCTTAATTAATTTCAAACACAGAGATCCGAGCCTATCACAAATTTTTTGGTTACTATATTTTGTTGGTTTTTCCTACTTCTAGAGGTTTACAATAAAAGAAAGAGTATGAAAAACCTCTTGGAAAAATTCAAAAAATGACTTGATGGGAATTTTTTCTTGACTAGTTCACAAGAGGTGAAAGGTAGAACCTAGTGGTCAAGAGAAAGGAAAATATGTAAATGTGAAAAGAAAAGATATGATGTGTTTGTGGAGCCATGCACCCATGATTCAAGGGTCATGAGGTGCTCATATCATCATGGCTTTGGAGCTATATGATGATTCAAACAGATGGGACCCAAGTAGAAGACGTGGTAAAGGAAAGGACACATGATTTTGTTGGATTTTTTAAAAATACGTTCACTCCGATCCAAGAAAAGTTGTCTTCATCAAAGTTGTAGCTTATGAGATCGAGATTCTGACCAGATTTTGTTTAGAATTTTTGCAGCTACGGTCTAGGAGATATGGCAAAAATAGTGGATGCCAGTTTTTTCAACTGTGGTGGAGACCACCCCCTCTACCTTTACACACACACCCTTCCTTTTCCACATTGAGTACTTCTCTAAAAATCAGCCATTAATCTCCTCACCCTCCCCTCCTTCCTCCTCTCTCTCAAGCTCAATGAACCATCACAAATTCCTCTTCTAATCACCTCTCAAATCATGCTTAATCTTGTTGTAATTCATAAGTTTTCATTCAACCCCTTTCTATTACTACTAGATATGCATTGATTTTATGTAGATTCTTTACATTTTAAAATAAGGAAGCTCTTGGACTCAAGCTATGGAGGAAGGAGTGAAGACAACACAAGTGATGATGGAGCCAATTAGTTGCAAATTGGTCAACAAATCACTTGGAAGGAGCTTCTTCATTGGTGGAATGTCCCTAATCAAGCTTCATTTGTACAAATTGCACTTGGATTTTAACCTCACCCCTAATCACTCTCTTGCCTATATAAAGAGGCCCCCCCCTTTGTAATTTCAAGTCTCCCTCAGCCTCATTGAGTCTTTGTATCACTCATCATGAGCCCATAAAGCTCATTCATTCACTCTATTCTTTGCACATTCTAGAGTGCAAATTGTTTTATGCTAGTAACCTCCCCTCCTCTTACTTATGTTAATTAAGAGAGATCTTTTATGTGTGTGTGAGAGTGCTTGATGTGATTTTGGCTAAATCTTGAGTCGTTGTTTAGTAATCTACATGCTATTTGTGTTGGGAGTGCTTGAAATTATCCATTCCTTGTACACACATTGAGGTTAATGCTTCATTCATAGTGATAGCTCTCTCTCTCTCTCTCTCTCTCTCTCTCTCTCTCTCTCTCTCTCTCTCTCTCTCTCTCTCTCTCTCTCTCTCTCTCTCTCTCTCTCTCTCTGCATAGCGGTCCTAGTCCACGCTTCCAAGACTAGGTGGTGCCCTCATCTCATTTCCCTTGTGGCGCAATGGAGTTTGTTTTGGTGTAGAGGCTGCCATTCCAAATTTCCTTCGTCATAAATTGGTGCCCCCACTGAGGGGTTCTCAAGCAGCGCTCTGCCAATCCTATGAAGGAAGGTCCATCAAATTCTCCAAGACTTCCACTATGGTCTTCCCAGGAAGCTCGAGAGAAGAAGCGTCTTTATCAACAAACGGCACGTATGCGGGTAAAGAGAGTTAACTACATACACCCTTCTTTGCTTCAAGGAAAATCTTGTAGTCATCAAGTCCCTAGGTCAAAGCATTGTGTTGAGTGCTTCGTGGCTAGTGTGAAGACACTTCCTTTGAAGCCTCGACTTCATGTGGTGAAAGCACTCTCAAACTCGGGTATTAACAAGTTTTTGGAGGGGGAGCTACACATCAATGGTGTGCGGTATTGGCAAGAGGCTACATATGGTGATGCACTCCAACTACTACTAGCAAGAAGGCTCAAGGTGGTTGAGAAGGTAGCCATTGAACCCTATGAACTCTACATAGCTGAAGATGGTCACACCAAAGCTAAGCTAATCACTGGTGAGAAAATTCTTCGCATCTCTCAAATGGTGGGATCCAAGAGAGCTGAACTTCAATGAAGTGCTTCATAGAAGTTTGTAGTTAATGCACAAATGAATATCCCATTTTCTACAACTTCCAATCAGTTCAGAACATTTTCCAACAAAGATTGGTATTCTATTTTGGAGCTGAGAGGTTGAGACAGATATTGTTGTCCCTTTACCCTATAATATTTCCTATTTTGGAGTATAATGTATCTTTTGATGTTCACATCTTTATCTTGCTTTAAGCACACTCCATGAATCATAGGGATTTATATGGACCTATCCAACCTCTTGCTAGACAAACTGTGCATACAATAGCTAGCACAAATTTTAGGTTCCAAAACATCATAAGGAACTTACTAGGCCCTCGTCGTCTAGCTGAGATTAATGCATCTATCAATCCATTTATTCTACCCTTAATAAGATATGATTTGGGCCTAGACGTTTTCATCTTTGTGCTGTATTGAGAGGAAGGCAACTCATCCTATCATGGCTTTCCCTAATTTTTTTGGGCGTAGTGGGGAAAATGCTGGGGATTTTTTGGATAACTTGGAGACGGCTTTTCTTGTCTCTGGGAGGGATGACGAAGCATTGAAATTGAGAGCTTTTCCTTTGGTGCTCAAAGAAGAAGCTAGGGTATGGTTCTAGGCTCTAGATCCAACCTAAAGAGCTGAATGGGAGGGATTGAAGGCGGCTTCCCTACGAAGATTTCAACGAGCCAATTCGGCAGAAGAACTATGGCAACGGCTTCTGGCACTTCATCAAGTTGACCCTCACGGTTATGCAACCTATGAGGAAGGTTTTCTGAAACTTTGGGGGCAATGGTCAAACTCACTAAACCCTAGTGAGCAAGCTCCCAATTGCCTCCAAAAGGATCGATTTATCTCAGGTTTGTACCTCTTGCTAAAAGAGAAGGTAAAGAGAAAATTTCCAAATACTTTTGAAGATGCCTTAAGAATTGCTAGGGAAAAGAATCGAAAGATTCTCTATCAAACCCAAGCTGGCCAGCTAGCTTTGGGAGGCAATATCACAACTATGGAAGCTTCTCACGTACCTCCAAATGTGCCTAATGCACCAGACCTCAATAGAGGTCAACAAGAAGATATGCTCCAACAAATAAACAATCTCACAAACCAGCTGGAGGGTTTGAGAGTAAATCTTGTGCAGGGTGCAAGAAGACCTATTGAGGGGAATGGTGGGAATCGGCCACCAATGCGACGTCAAGCAAGGGAAATGTTGTGTTACAATTGTGGGGAAAATGGCCACGGAATGTATAATTTCCCTCATCCTAGAAGATATGACTACCCTGTCAGAGGTCCTCGACAACAAGTAAGTCCTCCCCGTGCTAGAGCTCAAGCACAAGAGCAACCGCAACCTCAAATTTTGCAGCCACCTCGTGCTCAAGCTCAAGCCCTTGCTACTCAACCAAATGTGAGCATCATAAGGATGGAGGAGGTCGTCAAGGGCAGAAGCAATCAGGAAGAAATAGCTAAAGGGAAGATGAAGATAGATGAAGTGGCTACAATGCCTATCAAGCGTGTGCGTGTCCAAGATGAAGTAAGTAAAAAAACAAGCAAGGATGCAAGCAATGAAGCAAGTACATCTCGGTCAACTAAAGATGAATCCAAGAAGAGAAAGACCCGTACTAGGTCTCAAATTGACATCTCTGATTTCCCTATGGGATCTCGGACACAACCTTATGACTTGACAGCTGATGTGAGTTCTCAAGGACCAAAGATTACTTGGCCACAACTACTTCATATCTCCCCAAAGTTGCGACGACATTGGTCAAAAATGGTGAGCACGAGGGCAAAGCGAAGTAATCTAGTAAGTGTAATCAAAGCCTATGGTCTCAAGGATATAGTGCCTTTGGTGGAGGCTCAAATCAAGGGACAACGGATTCCAAAAACTTACATTGACAGTGGAGCAGAGGTTTGTGTCATGATAGAAAAGCTAATGCATCAATTTGGTTTAGAGGTAATGGAATCATCAAACTTTAGGGCAAAAATGGCCAATAATGTCTCTGTCACTTGTGTGGGTGTAGTGAAAGCTTTGAGAGTTTCTGTTTTTGGAATCACTACAGAGGTTGATGCTTATGTGATGCCAGTGAAGGGAGAAGGATACCCCCTTATTTTAGGACGAACTTGGCTCATGGGTATAGGAGCTAGGCAAGATTGGGCAACAAGAGACTTGGAGTTGAGGCCTCATGTGGGTGGCCATAGTCGGAAGGTGGTTTATAACTTGAAGAATGGGAGACAAGATAACCTTGAACTAGAGACATCAGCTGATGAGTGGAGCTCAAGTGCATTCTCCTCATCCATGGACGAGGAAGAGAGTTCAAGTGAAGAGAGTGATAGCACTCTCGAAGTCATGGGTGTCACCATAAAGGAAACTACCTCATCAGAAGACAACCCAAGGATCCAAATGGAGAATGTGTGGGATGCCAGCCTAGAGAAGATGTTATCCAAGGATATAAAGGAAGAAGAAATGGAGGGTTATGTAAATGTTCTCAAGAATCATGCATCATTGTTTATTTCTGATTACACTCACATTACAGGTGTCACTGCAATGAAGCATCATATCCATCTAAAAGAAAGGAGCAAGCCAGTAGTACAAAAACTAACAAGATTAGGAGTTGTGCAACAAAATGCACTATTGTCCGAGGTGAAGAGACTCTTAGAAGCAGGATTCATATACCCAGTAGAAGATTTAGAATGGGTCTCCCCAATAGTGGTGAGGCCAAAGAAGAATGGTAAATGGCGAGTGTGCGTGGATTACAAGCCACTAAATGCTGCAACAAAGAGGGACCACTTCCCTCTCCCATTTCAAGACAAGATTCTAAATGAAGTAGCAGGCCACGAGCGATACACAGTGTGTGATGGCTACTCCGGCTACTTTCAAATATGCATTGCAGAGGAGGACCAGAAAAAGACTACTTTCATCACACCATGGGGCTGTTTTGCATTTCATGTCATGCCTTTTGGTCTCACCAACGCTCTAGCCACCTTTCAACGATTCATGAATATGGTCTTCCAACCTTACTTTGGTAAGTCCATAAGGGTTTTCATAGATGACTTTTGTATTTACAGCTCCAAAAGTATGCATCTCGGCAAGATTGATGAAGGATTTACTCGTTTAGCTAAGCTGGGTGGACAACTAAACAAGGACAAATGTCACATTGGGGAAAGCAAGGTTACACTATTGGGGCATGTAGTGTCCATTGATGGAATCGAGGTAGATCCTGAAAAGATAGAAACATTGATAAATCTACCTTCCCCAACTTCCATCAAACAATTAATCTCTTTCTTGCAAAAGCTAAGATATTTGAGTAAATTCATACACTTACTCTCCCAAGTGATATTTCCTCTACAACAGCTGACTCGTCAAGAGACGCTTGTTTGGAGTGAAGAAAGTGATGGGCATTTTAGAGAGATAAAAAAAATGTTAGGGTCACTCCCTGTAATCCTCCAACCTTGTTGGGAAGAAACATTCTTTGTAAACCCTAGTGTGGGAGAAGAGGCCATTGGTGCTGCCCTCCTACAAAAAGATCCAAAAACATCCTTTATGAGGCCTGTGTATTTTGCTAGCCGCCTCATGGAAAACACAGAGAAGGCCTACACCCTGATGGAACAGCTAGTGTTAGCCCTCATGTTTGCGGTAACCAAATTTCGGCCATACTTGTTGCCAAAGAGGTTTGGAATTATCACTGTGGAGGATATGTTTCCCTATGCATTACAACATATGGAAATCTCTGACAAAATAGCAAAGTGGGTGGTGCGACTTCAAGAGTTGATTATACAATACAAGTTGAAAGAACAACTCGAGCATGCTTAGCCGACATTTTAACAAACAAGTGCTATGAAAAAGTTTTCCATTTGAAGAGAAAGGAACTTCCACCACCTCCAACTCTAGAGGCTCTGGTCAATGCTTATAGCCTCTACTTTGATGGAGCATACAAGAGAACCAAGGATAAGGCAGCTGCAGGCATCGTGGTCTTATCTCCATTGGGAGAGAGGATCCATGGTGAAGGGATCACTCTAGAAGATGTCCACTCCAACAATGAAGCAGAATATCAAGCTCTAATTCATGGCCTTTGTTGGTGCCTAGATAATTCAATTGAGAGATTAAATGCTTTTGGTGACTCCATGCTTTTGGTAAGTCAAATGCAAGGTACATGGGCTTGCAAAATGCCAGTCTCTCTACTAAAATGAGAGAAGCCAAAGCTCTTATGAGGAGCTTTAGGGAGGCACAAGTACATCATGTGACAAGAGACCAGAACAAGGATGCAGACCACCTAGCATCATCGAAGTTAAATGAGTCAATAGTGGGAGCAGTGGCCATCAAACTTCCACTTCAACAAGGCAAGGAGGACTTAGAAGATATTATGCACATTTGGGAGAAAGGAGAGGCTCCTAAACACTTGAATGCACGGGAAAGGCGATGGTTAGCTAGGAAGGCTACCAGGTATCGCATAGTAAATGATAATTTGTATTGTCCTGGTAAGGATAATGTGATTAGGAGAGTGCCTTTGAAGAGTGAAATTGAAGAGATTTTAAAAGCTTGTCACGATGATGTGTGTGGAGGAAACTTTTCACACGACATCACTAGTAGAAAGGTTCTACAAGCTGGGTTTACTTGGCCAAGTCTTCATCGTGATGTCAAATACTGGTGTCAAACATGTGATGAATGTCAGAAAGCAGGACCACGACGGCTCATAGCTGAACCTCAGAACCCAATAAAGGTATATGGGCCCTTTGAGAAGTGGGGAATTGATGCCAGAGGGCCTCTACCACGCACTCAGTTAGGTAAAGAGTACATCATTATGGGAGTAGACTACATGACTAGATGGACTGAGGCTATTCCAACCAATAGAATTACTATTAAGGATGTAGTTCATCTTTGACCACATCTGTTGCCGGTTTGGCACCCCTCTTGAAATACTATCTGATAGAGGACCAGGGTTTAGAGCAGACTTGGTAGGAGAACTCATGCAGAAGCTAAATATTCAGCATCAACACTCTATTTCTTACTACCCTCAGTGCAATGGATTGGTGGAAAAGGTAAATGGAATCATTTGCAAAATTCTCACCAAACAGATACATGCCAGGCGCCAAGATTGGGACAAACACCTGAATGGAGCTCTATGGGCCTATAGAACCTCCTTCAAACCGCATTAGGGTACACACCCTTTCATTTGGTTTATGGAAAGGAGGCGCTTTTGCCCATTGAAGTGAAGTTAACAAGTCTTCGAATATTGGGTAGCCAGGTAGGCTCTCAAAAGGAGAAAATACATCAAAGGATCATGGATCTAGAGAGGCTGCAATTGGATCGTGAAGAAGCCATCAACCACTACTCTCAAGAAGCAGAGAAGCGCAGAGAAAAGTTCAACAAAAAGCTAGCATCAAAAAGGGATCTCTAGTGCTTCGATATGACAATCGCTTCCACACTCGTAAGGATGGAAAGTTTCTTTTTTGATGGGAAGGCCCGTTCTTGGTCACCAAAAAGTTCAAAAATGGCTCTTACAGACTTCAAGACATTGATGGTAAAGTACACAAGACCAGGACAAATGGATGGCGTCTAAAGCCTTATCACATCAGAATAAGGTCAGCCCAAGATCAAAGAAAGTAGGCTAGAGGCATGGGGGGGCTATGATCCGAGCCTATCACAAATTTTTTGGTTACTATATTTTGTTGGTTTTCCCTGCTTCTAGCGGTTTACAATAAAAGAAAGAGTGTGAACAACCTCTTGGAAAAATTTAAAAAGTGACTTGATGGGAATTTTTCCTTGACTAGTTCACAAGAGGTGAAAGGTAGAACCTAGTGGTAAAGGGAAGGGAAAATATGTAAATGTGAAAAGAAAAGATATGATGTGTTTGTGGAGCCATGCACCCATGATTCAAGGGTCATGAGGAGCTCATATCATCATGGCTTTGGAGCCATATGATGATTCAAACAGATGGGACCCAGGTGGAAGACTTGGTGAAAGAAGGAAACAAACACATGATTTTGTTGGATTTTTTAAAAATACGTCCACTCCGATCCAAGAAAAGTTATCTTCATCAAAGTTGTAGCTTATGAGCTGGAGATTTTGACCATAGTTTGTTTATAATTTTTGCAGCTACGGTCTAGGAGATATGGCAAAAGTAGTGGATGCCAGTTTTTTCAACTGTGGTGGAGACCACCCCCTCTACCTTTACACACACACCCTTCCTTTTCCACATTGAGTCCTTCTCTAAAAATCAGCCATTAGTCTCCTCACTCTCCCCTCCTTCCTCCTCTCTCAAGCTCATAAAACCATCCCAAATTCCTCTTCTAATCACCTCTCAAATCATGCTTAATCTTGTTGTAATTCATAATTTTTCATTCAACCCCTTTCTATTACTACTAGATATGCATTGAGGAGAAAATATGTAAATGTGAAAAGAAAAGATATGATGTGTTTGTGGAGCCATGCACCCATGATTCAAGGGTCATGAGGTACTCATATCATCATGGCTTTGGAGCTATATGATGATTCAAACAGATGGGACCCAAGTAGAAGACGTGGTAAAGGAAGGAAACAGACACATGATTTTGTTGGATTTTTTAAAAATACGTTCACTCCGATCCAAGAAAAGTTGTCTTCATCAAAGTTGTAGCTTATGAGCTCGAGATTCTGACCAGATTTTGTTTAGAATTTTTACAGCTACGGTCTAGAAGATATGGCAAAAATAGTGGACGCCAATTTTTTCAACTGTGGTGGAGACCACCCCCTCTACCTTTACACACACACCCTTCCTTTTCCACATTGAGTCCTTCTCTAAAAATCAGCCATTAATCTCCTCACCCTCCCCTCCTTCCTCCTCTCTCTCAAGCTCAATGAACCATCATAAATTCCTCTTCTAATCACCTCTCAAATCATGCTTAATCTTGTTGTAATTCATAAGTTTTCATTCAACCCCTTTCTATTACTACTAGATATGCATTGATTTTATGTAGATTCTTTACATTTTAAAATAAGGAAGCTCTTGGACTCAAGCTATGGAGGAAGGAGTGAAGACAACACAAGTGATGATGGAGCCAATTAGTTGCAAATTTGTCAACAAATCACTTGAAAGGAGCTTCTTCATTGGTGGAATGTCCCTAATCAAGCTTCATTTGTAAAAATTGCACTTGGATCTTAACCTCACTCCTAATCACTCTCTTGCCTATATAAAGAGGCCCCCCCCTTTGTAATTTCAAGTCTCCCTCAGCCTCATTGAGTCTTTGTATCACTCATCATGAGCCCATAAATCTCATTCATTCACTCTATTCTTTACACATTCTAGAGTGCAAATTGTTTTATGCTAGTAACCTCCCCTCCTCTTACTTATGTTAATTAAGAGAGATCTTTTATGTGTGTGTGAGAGTGCTTGATGTGATTTTGGCTAAATCTTGAGTCGTTGTTTAGTAATCTACATGCTATTTGTGTTGGGAGTGCTTGAAATTATCCATTCCTTGTACACACATTGAGGTTAATGCTTCATTCATAGTGATAGCTCTCTCTCTCTCTCTCTCTCTCTCTCTCTCTCTCTCTCTCTCTCTCTCTCTCTCTCTCTCTCTCTCTCTCTCTCTCTTTGTGTAGCAGTCCTAGTCCATGGTGCCCTCATCTCATTTCCCTTGTGGCGCAATGGAGTTTGTTTTGGTGTAGAGGCCGCCATTCCAAATTTCCTTCGTCAAGAGGTTCTTTTATACATCCCTTCAAACAATACTAGAACAATTCAAACAAAGCCTATGGAGACAGCCCTATCATTCAACAAAATAACTTTTTCCAATTTCTCATGAGTTGCCGCTATCCGCGCACTTTCTCTATCTAACCAACAGAGCCTTTGCAAAGGATTTATTTGCTAACCGCGAATTGTGCAAGTTTTCCATCTCACTAACTGCAAGACATCCCGCTCCCCGCGAGGCATCTTGATAACCGCGAGGCTCCTTGCTAACTGCCGGGCATCCCGCTATCCGCGAGTCATCTCGCTAACCGTGAGGAACAAAAGATATTCTTTCAACAATTCTTCTCTTTAAATGATTCTTGAAACATGATCAACCAATTCTTCATATCAATCAAAATCCACTTATCAAACAATAACAATTTGTGAAGCAATAACAATTCAACAAATAGTGAAAATTTATCAAATAGTTCTTTCACTAATCTATGAAAACATATGCTTGTTTCTTGTAGATAGAATCACGCTTCTGGGACAGTTTAAGGGTTCCCGATGCTTAGCTTCCCAAGTCATCATGAATAGAAATGCAAAATTATAAATTTGTCTTATCAGATTAGCGACATGTTCGATTACCTCTCGTGTTTGAGGTTGGACGGCTTCGACTTCTTTCGCGACAATACATCCGTTTCAGCAATGTTTGGAGTAGATTATATCTTCTTTTGCACCTTCTTTGGAGGTGGAGCGACATGAGCATCGTTCGAGCTTCAAGTAACTCGGTTCGGGGCCATTTTATCAATGTAGAGAAGAGGGAAAGAGAGAAGAGAACTCCAGAATTCCAAGGGCAACACGACGGTGGTAGAGAAAGACTTGGAGATGGACATGGCTTGAGGGTAAGAGCTTCAGGGAGAGAGCTTGAGGGAGAGAAGATAACTCTGACGTCAATGCAAGAGAGATTCTGCTTGTGAGAGTGTGTCTGTCTCTTCAAAGTGAAGGGAGAGGGGTCTTTATATAGGCTCTCAAGGCAAGCTAAGAATAGAGGGATAAGTTTGCGTACGTTTGTAGCTCCCAATTTTTATTTTATTTTTTGCATACACGAAATCTGATGCACGATTTCGGTTCTCCAATTTTAGAAGAATCTTGGGCTCCAAGACAAGAACTCTGAAATTAACTCCCTCCTCTTTCTTTCCTAAAAAATACTTCTCCTTTCCTAAAATTTCTCCTTCTTTCCCAAGAGTCAACTCTTATCTCTAGATACAATCTTGAGGCTTAAGTTTCCCATTAACCTTATTGTTTTAAAGTGAATAAGGGTCATAAATTATAGTTCTAAAGTCCGATTTTCGATCCAATTGTTTCGTTGGAACGCTTTAAAACTCAACAAAATGTGAACCTTAAATATTTGCAATGTAAATGAAATACTTTTATTGAAAAATGTTGGGTACATTACAATAGAGGAGAGATAAAGAAATCCTCCTTGTCCACATAGCTTTGGACATGGAGCCTCAATTTCCCAATTAAGGGAGTGACTGAGGCTTCTTGCCCCTTGAAATCACCATCGGCAGGTAGGACATCTCCCATCTCGTAGGCTTGGATGCCGAGCTTGGTGGCCAACTCTGTGGATATGAGATTGTGAGTAGAACCAAGATCAAAGAGAATAAAAGCATCATGTTATCTTACCTTTTCCCAACCATGACATAGAGTAGATTCTTTGTGATGAGCATCCTCTTCCTGAATTGCAACCAAGGTAGCTCTAGGAGGCTTATTACATGTATTCATGTGGGGCAAGCATGATAGGCATGCCCTTGCTCTATGCACTTGAAACAATGGTTATCTTTCCGATAACACTCTAGCTCTTCAGGAGAGAGTTTATTTTACCTTTATAAACTCCCTTCTCCTTAGCTTTGTTGTTGTTGGCGGTGCCTTTGGGAGACTTTTGGACATTTTCCTTCGCGTTAGGCTCATTATGGTCCTTGTTTTCCATGGGCTTAAGATTTCTCTTAGCCCCTTGTTGGAAGTTGATTTGTGAAGCCACCATGGTGTGGTGTATGACTGCAGATATGGTGCGTAGCCTTTGGGAGTTAACATACTCCGCCATATCTTCAGTTAAACCTACACAAAATTATTGATTTTGCTCTCCAAAATCCATCTTTTTGAAGGCAGTGGCTTTGAGATGTAAATCCCAGAACTTGTCTATATATTTGTGAATAGATTTGTAGGGAGATAGGTTTAAGCTTCACCATTCGGTGAGTAATTTGTCTTTGGCATCAGTAGCCAAAAAATTCTTCATGATGGAAGCTCTTAAAGCTTCCATGTTTGTGGAGCTTCACCGTTTTCCTGTAGGCTAGACCACCATTGCCTGGCGGACTTTTGAAAATGCATAGCTACATGACGTACCTTAGAGGAATCTGTGAAGGCCTCATCTCCAAACGCCGCATTGAATTGTTGGATAAAGGCCAAGACTTTGTCCGTAGAACCAAAAGTGTCATCGTAGGTGAGGAAAGAGATGTTCTTTCCTCCCTCTTTGAACTTTTTGAGCTTGAATGACCTCTTTCAAGTGGCATAGGATTTCCTATGGCCTCCTTTTTCTTGGTGGTTCAAAAGCTGCACCATCACTTTCTTCAGAAGAGGAAGAGTATGAGGAGGATGGAGAAGAGGGTGACCTCTTCCTCGCCTTTTTCTTCCCTTCTCCCTCCTTGTCTGCACCATCACTTTCTTTAGAAGAGGAAGAAGATAAAGAAGATGGAGAAGAGGGTGACCTCTTTCTCGCCTTTTTCTTCCGTGTTTTCTCTTCCCTTTTTGAATTATGGTGTAGAGGAGTATGCGATGGTCTTCTCCATTTAGGGAGTGTTGGAGAGCGTTTTTCCCGCCATCTTCGTGGAGATGTCTCCGTTGAGGTGGTAGGAAAATCATTTCTTTCTCGTTCTTTTGATGATAGCTCTGCCATTGAAACTTGGGTTCTCCTTTGAGAGGGAGATGCATCATCAAACAGTAAATTTTTTAGCCCTTTGTATGCATCTTCCTCTTCTTCCCTTATCAGAGAGAGTCCTCTTTTGGAAGTCTCATTAGGAGACTTCCTAGGTGCTCTCTGTTCTTGATGGGGAGTTTGGAAAATACCATGCGTGCACAATTGTTGTAGCACTTCACCTTGGAGGTATGGATTTCCCAGGGCTTGTTCAAGCCTAGAAACAAGATAGTTCACAAGCATAGGGGCATCCTTAGTTGCTCTTTTGTTGGATAAATCAACACCATCAACATTCATTTCAATCTCTTTTCCTTTGTCAGCCATACTAGCAAATTTTAGGTGTAAATTTTTACTTGTACTTTGGCACTTCAATCCCTAGTTGCTACTCCTCTTTACCTTCAAAGATAAGCATTCAAGCATCTATACCCGTGGCTTGAATATTATTAATTGCAAGGAATAGAAGAGAGGGTTCAATAGAGCCAAGAGAGCATCAGTTCCTGTCAAGCTTCTAGTAACTCAATAATGGTTAAGCCATAAGCAAGCCCCGTAGGACTCCATTATTAAGACCATAGGTCTCGACGGTGTCCCCGTTATCTGCATAAAGCAGGCATGCTTCAAGGATGAAAATCCCCTATTCTACTCACTCTTTTGCAATTAATAACACCAACCATTTGTAGGAAGCTTGAAGAACTCTCTAGGCTTGGACAAGAAAAGAGAAACCGATAACTCTAATACCAATGTAACATTTAATGCACTAGTAACTTGTGTGTAGCAGAAATTGATTACATAGTGAGCATTTCATTAAGAATAAGTTTCTAATGAGAATGGAGAGAGTACTTATAATTGAGAAAGCAACACAACAATTTACATCTAACTAATTTGGCATCGACAGTACTTGAAAAGAGAGAGGAATATAACAATTGACAACTGTTGAGGACCAGATTTACATGGAGCCGGCAGTCCCCCCTCCATAAAGTCTTTGTATTATAGTTTCTCCATCATAGGAGACTTTTGTACAATACAATCTTTGTGTTCCTTGATAGAACTAGTTGGTGTAATGAAGATGGAAGCTTCATATACCAGATTATGCTTGAAAAACACACCTAGTGTCCCTAGCCTCAGTCCCAAGACCTCACACCCCTTCAAAAATGGTGAGAGCTAGCAAGGAATGAGGATAGATAGAGAGGAAGAAGAGGTGTATTACAAGAAAGACGTATTCTCCTCACATAATTACTCTAATAGTATAGCTTAGCTTAGTAATTAGCATGGTAGAGGAGATGAGCATGCCATTGAAGCTTGGCTCTTGGTTGGATTTGCATACATAGCTAAGAGTTGTTGGTGTAGGCCTCCACTTCTCAATGTTTAGAGAAGCAGATGGAGTTATTCTTTCACACACCAATAATGTGTATGTGTATGTAGCAAAAGATAGACTAAAAATCCATCCTCTCTCTCTCTCTCTCTCTCGGTCGATCCCTCCTCCAATTTTCTCTTGCTGGCTTCCCATTGGCCCCTGCAAGACTTAGCCAATCACAATTAAGAAGCATAAGTGGTAGCCTTGTGACATGTGTTCCCCTTTCCCCTTTTGTGAGAGCTTTAGGTAATTAAATAATTCAATTAAACTCTCATTGGACCTCTTAGTCTTATGGCCAATAGAAATCAGGCAAGCCATTGGGCTGCTTAATGCTCATTGGACCCCTTGGTAGACTGTCCAATAGTCTTCTAGGGAGCTTAATATCTACTGGTTCTTTTATCAAGCATTTTTAAATTGATTAGAATAATTTTACTCTAGCCTAATCCTCACTGGTCCACCTCTATGGCCATCCAATAGGATTTGAGGGGAGGTTGGGGGCAATTGACCTAGGAGCCTAACATGTGTCCAGTATTCCCTTCGTGTAAAGGGGTAGCCTTGGAATGTGTGTGTGTGTGTTTCTCTCTCATCCCCTACAAAAAGGGCTCGCCCCCTCCTTCCTAGGGATGCGGGAAGACGTTTTAGTCTTCCTCATGACCATCTAATTTCCCTATGCTTTGGCCATTGGGTAAAAGGTTTAATTTTTAAAACCTTAGCCTATGGAAGATTTAATGGAGCAGAACCTTAGGTCTTTTAAGCCCCATTGAAGCACATTGCTCTTTTGCAGGCTATCCCCCTTTGGATCCCTATTTTCCCTCCTTTGGGTCCCTGATAGAGACCGCAGTCTGCAGCCTTATCAATATTCTAGCTTTTACTCTCCTGGTACTTCCCAATACTAAATGATCATTTTAACATGAAAAAATCATTTGGGAGTATTAGATATTAGTTTTTATGACAACTCCTCACGTTTGTTCAGTGAAATTTGCAAAGCAGGCTTGGGATATTCTGGATGGTCTTTATGCAAGCCGCAATGAGGCAAAAATTGCATTGCTGCGAAAAGAGCTAGAGTCGAAGATTATGCATGAGGAAGATGATATGGACATTTTTCTTGGCGGTGTCAAGGATATCAATGAGAAACTTATAGACTTATGACCCAAGGAAATCCTGAAGTTATTAAGTTTGATGCATTTTGTACATTGTTGTTGCAAGAGTCACTTTTCAAAAGAAAAGGGAGTAGATAGCGTGCAGTTGAACATGCTTTTATTGCTTCTCAAAGAAAGGGTGGTAACAATAATGCAGCCACTTCTATGGTTCTTCTGTGAGTGGAAAATCACATGTTCCCAGTGATTTTGCTAGCAACAATTCGTCTGGAAATTTTGGTGATAAGGGCAAAAAGAAGATGCGTTGCCATTATTGTAAAGCTAATGATTACTTGATCAAACAATTTCCTAAGTTGAAGGCCAAAGAGGCAAAGAAGAAAGAGGGTGGTTCCACTGCAAATGCTGGTTCCACTATAAATGTAGCTATTGTTGAGTCTTCTCTGAAAGGAGACTATGATGCTAATGTTGATGCAGAATGGGCTTTTAGTGCAGAGTGTACCTATAATCCTGTTGTCCATGATGCATGCATGTCAGTTGTTGTAGATTCACATGTGTGGTATTTTGACAGTGGTTCTACAAAGCACATTGCCTCACATCGTGATTTGTTCACCTCTCTCGAGTATGTCCCTCATGGGAATTCAGTCACCTGTGCCAACAATGCCTCTTTTTCGGTTCAAGGAGCTGGAAAGATTGTGCTTACTACAAATGGCAATTCTTTCACACTTTTTGATGCACTTTATGTACCTGGGATCAAGAAGAATCTTTTGTCTGTATCTACACTTGCTAGACTTGGACTTGTAGTCAAATTTGTGGATGATAGGTGTACAGTTCATGATCTTAGTTTTGGTGATGAAATTGTTGCATCTGGCATTTTATGCCGTGGGTTGTATAAGCTCACTTTGTATGACAAGTGTGGGAAGAATTTTTTGCATGCAGCTGTGGATTCAAAGGCTATTTCAGATGCAAAACTATGGCATGCATGTTTTGGGCATCTGAATTTTGCCAGTTTCTTAGGTTTGCAAAAATCTAATATGGTTACTCCTTTCCCGCCTCTTGAAGCACGTGTCAATTTTTTTTTGAAGGCTATATTTTGGGTAAAATGCAGCGTTTGAAATCTTTAAAGCATGGTTCAGTTAGGGCCACATGCAGGTTGCAATTTGTGCATAGTGATGTTTGTGGGCCCATGCAAACTCTATCCTTGGGCAATTACCTTTACTTCGTGACTTTCATTGATGGTTACATTAGGAAAAATATGAACCCTCTAGGGGCCCTTTGGGATTAAGGTTAATTAGAGGCCACCCAATGAGAAGAGGGTGGTGGACACACTCTATGTCCTCAAAAATGTAGGGGGACAAAGTAGTCTTACACTTCTTAAATGGGCTCTTACCTAGTGAGAAGGTGGGGTGGGGGGCATATGGAACCTCCAACTTCCCTCCTTTTTGATCCGGTTATGAAAAAATCCCAAAAATTTGAAATTTTTTGAAATTTTCAAAACTCAAATTTCATCTTCTTAAAACCCCCCTAAAACTATTTTATGGTATAAAAAGCATTTTTAGACCTCAAAAAGTCAAAACGTGCACCCAAAAACCCTAAAATTCAAATTTTTTAAAAAACTTTTGAAAAATATTTTTTTGCTATCCAGAGCTCCCCCAAAAGTAGTTCTTAGGCAAAAAGTGATTTTCTCTCTCTAGAACCCCTTTTCCAACCCCTCCTTGGTTGCAACCATCACACTCATCCTCTACTCCAACACTCTCTCTCTCTCTACACCATCTCCATTGCTGCAGCAAGGAAGCTCCTCTCTCCTCCCCTACCACCTTCCATTGCCATACCAAGCAAAGGTTATCCACCTTCTCCTCCCATTGCCACACCAAGCAAGGGTTATCCACCTTCTCCTCCCATTGCCACAAGGGTTATCCACCTTCTCATATCACTTTATCCTCTATACATTGTAGGAACAAGCAAGGTCCTTCTCCTCCTCCTAGTTTTCTTTGCTCAACCATGGCCAACTCTACTTCGCAAAGGTGGCCAAAGGATGAGGTCACAGCACTTGCATGCCACAACACTAGAGGTGTAGATGATGACTGGGTGCCACAAGAGTTCACCAAAGGTGCTTGGGTATACATGCAACCATCTGCTATTGGCCCTCATCGTGTGCGGAATCGTGCAAACTTGGATCTTCATTGGAAAGGAAAGCTCCTTGGCTTCAAGAACCGCAAAGAGAAGGGGACCGTAGCCATTGTGCAACATGTTTTCTCAATGTCAACCATGCATTTGCAACAACCACCTCAATTTCCAACACATTGTAAGTACATGTTTTGAGAATACAAAGCTAGGTGTGAAATCACAGTGTAATTTTATTATGGATTCATACTTAAGATTTGTCATGCATTTATAGTCATATTTCCATCCACGTTGGTGTAGGAGCAGCCACTACATAGTCTCTCCAGCACATTCAATGCTATACATGCGGATATTGGAGCAATAATGTTCCCACATCTTTGCCGAACCAAAACTCGTTCAAAGAAGGATTTTCTTCTATTCTCACTCCTATATTGTCCCTACTTCTACACAAGCGTTCGGAACGCTTGAACCCATCCAAGTAACTTCCTTATTAAGTATGGAGTGGCCGGTGCGAGATTTGTGGTCGGTAGCATCTTTCAAGCAAAAGATGATAATGGATGTCCAAAACTTATTGAAATACTCTAAAGCTTCTAGGTCTGTGGGCTTGAGTTGGTGTTTGCCTATTCATTGTTCTGTGCACATTTTTAAAGAGTTTGGATTTGTGGAGACTACCACAATGCTTGTATGTAAAGATGCGCATTACGAGAAATTAGGAAGGCTTTTAGAAGAGGACTGGGGTTTTGTGGAGGGCATGCACAACGGGGACCGGTACCGTTGTAAGGTTGGAACTTCAGGTATTGGAATGCGCTATTTGAAATCCTGCACCTCCTTGTACATACGATTTCACTATGATCGTTGGATGTGCAAGCTTGGAGTGTGGACTCTCTTACAGAGTGTAGACGGCGCTATTGCAAGCTTTGTTATTGCAGTGAAGATGCCCAACGATGCTTTGGCGGCAGTCCAAGTGAACAAGCATTGGACTCTCAGTAATGTTCGAGAACATTTGGTTATTATGGGTTTTGAGGCCCTTCAACAAGCAAAATTTCGTTTACAAGGTCACAAGGTGAGAATCCTTCCACCACATTTTCAATACATCATGGTTTGTCGATCATTGGATTCTTATTGTAATGAATGTCCGCAAATTGGGAAGAGAATGGAAGACAAATTGAAGGTCGAGGAGGACTGGGGAATGGATGGAACTATGCTATCGATCTTATAACTTTGTAACTCTTGCAATTTTCAAACTGATCCCCGCTGTAATCAACATGATTTGCTTCGGAAAATCATGCCTTTGAATATAATTTTTTGCATTGGGATGAGAAATCATTTTTTGGTGAAAGTGTCTTTTTTTTAATGTCTTAAAAAAAGGGTCCATTATAAAAGAGGGGCCACCTAACTCATTCACTATTTTCACTTTTGCAACTCTTGAGCTCCTCCACTCTCTATCTACACCCTAGGCTAGACATGGATGCTTCCACAACCTCTGCATCTGCAGCCACATCCACCTTTTTGTCACGCTTCATCCTCTTCCTCGAGGACACCAAATACAAAGGGAAGTTGGACCTCCACACCTTTTTTTTACTCGTTTCCCTGACCTTGATTCCCCATCTGCCCTTCACATGGATGAATTTGCCGAGATTTTTGCGTTCATGGAGGAGAACATCTTAAAATATTTTGTATCTATCCCCCCACATGTAGGGATCTGGGTGCCTTGCGATATTTTGCGCTATATACACAAAGGTGATCGCCCATTCTCCAAGCGGTTGCAACGATTCCAAGAAATTGCAACCGATGCAGGCCATTACTTGGACGAGCAAGCCCTAGGGGTGTCAGCGCTCAAGAAGCGCAAGTTGGGGGTGGAGTACCTTTCTCGGCTCGCAACATTTATCTTCTTGGTGAGCGAGGAACCTGATTTGGAGGAGCTTCGCTTACCACACCTTCACGTTGGGTCCTTTATCAAGGACACCAAGGAGCAGCAGGTTATCCCGATGAACCCTGTAGCGAAAGGAAAGGCACACCGGCTCGAGTACCCTAGGGGTCTTGAGGAAGTGGTTGAGAAATCCATAGGTTGCGGCTGGCCCTAGTGACACTCCAGTTCCACTACCACTGACGGATGTGGCTATCCCAGAGGTAGAAATCAACCGCTTCTCCTCAGTGTTAGTGGATGGGGAGGAGTATGTGTTCCTGCATGATTTGGAGAAAGCATTTGGCCTGCGCATGGATGAATGCTTGAGCGTGCTATGCAACAACACCAAATGTCCCTTAGACAATACGCCAGATGCCGTAGAAAGCAAGATCTTGCCAGATGGGGACTCTGTTACTGACACTATTGCAGTTGTATGTGCGGAGGTCCTAGAAGAAGAGCAGTTGCACATGGCTGATGAAGAATTCCAAGCCACGCAAGCCAAGGTTGAGGCTGCTAGGATGCCTATGCCATTATGAAACCTCCCATCTGATGATCCAAAGGTCGTATCTGTGGTGCATGGGAGCATTGACTTGGATGCAAAGGGAAACAAGGAGGAGGACGACAAGGAGCTGGAGGTAAACTGTATCCTAAATTTCATGTTACTATTTTATCCTTCATTGTCTTTTTTCTCAACCTTCATCGGTTTATGACAGGATGTCGTGGAGGTTGATGATTTTGCTGCAAGGACGGGTGGCAAGCGGACGGGCTTTGGACCTCAAGCTTCCATTGCTCATTACCTAGGACAACTCCCCCCTGGCGATGTGGCCATTATCCATAATGAATTTACTCCCCAATCCCATTTTATGACTTGGTCTCGTTAAAAGCTTTGAGCAAGTTTTTGTGTTTGAGCACCATTGCTCAAACTTCGCATCAAGTGTTCCCAGTGCGTAGATCCCTTGTATGCACAGCGTTTGGTACTGGCTTTCGTGGTAAAGTTCTTTTCCAGATAGGGATACATGCTTCCATTGGCTCAACTGACCCAAAGGCCATAGCACAGCCCCTCTCGACTGGGGAGTTGCCTTACGCGCAAAATAGGCGCGAGGAAATGGTCAAAAAAATTATGAACTCCTCAGATACATGATGTAAAATCACCGTTTTGGAACTAATTAAAAATATTTGAAATTGTCTCTCTATCTTGCAAATTCTTTTGAATGTGATTTGTCAATCTTGAAAATTGTTTCAATTGGTGATATGAAAATTGTTTTGATTAGTGACTTTGTAATTTCAAGTTCTGTATGTAATTTCAGTCAATTTCAGTAAATTTAGGTATTTTATGTTCCCTAGGGGGTAGATAAGCCTACCAAGGGCCACAAAAAGCCTAGCCACAAGGGCACGCAAATGGCCCATCCATCAGTTTTGGATGGGCCATTTGCGCGCCCTTGTGGCCAGGCTTTATTTTGCCCCTGGTAGGCTTATCTACCCCCTAGGATACTTACAAAGCACAAATTTATTGAAATGAATTGGTTTTGCATCATTAATTTAGATGCACCCTTTCTATGGCAATTTCAACATATGTTCACACTCAAGGACACTAGAAAAGGTGAAATCAATTATGAGATTAAGTTTCTAGCACACTATCACCTGCTTTAGCTCTACCTAGTACACCCCTATATGTTCCCTAGGGGGTAGATAAGCCTACCAAGGGCCACAAAAAGCCTAGCCACAAGGGCGCGCAAATGGCCCATCCATCAGTTTTGGATGGGCCATTTGCGCGCCCTTGTGGCCAGGCTTTATTTTGCCCCTGGTAGGCTTATCTACCCCCTAGGATACTTACAAAGCACAAATTTATTGAAATGAATTGGTCTTGCATCATTAATTTAGATGCACCCTTTCTATGGCAATTTCAGCATATGTTCACACTCAAGGACACTAGAAAAGGTGAAATCAATTATGAGATTAAGTTTCTAGCACACTATCACCTGCTTTAGCTCTACCTAGTACACCCCTATACCAAAAAGTCCAATTACATTGGACATTTGAAATCTCCAAATTAATGTTGCATAGACACTTGGTTTCACAATATGTTTTTTTTTTTTTGATATCCTATAGGGAATTCAAAGCTTGAAATGGCCAAAAAAAGGTGTCCACAAGGATCCATATAAAATAATGTTGCAAAACCAATAGGTTTTAGTAAATTTGTTCTTTTTAAGTACCCTTGGAGATAGATAAGCCTACAAGGGGCAAAAAAAAGCTTGGCCACAAGGGCGCGAAAATGGCCCATCCAAAACTCATGGATGGGCCATTTGCGCGCTCTTGTGGCTAGGCTTTTTTTCCCCCCTTATAGGCTTATCTACCCCCAAGGGTACTTAAAATGCACAAATTTACTGAAATTGAATGAAATTACATACAGAACTTGAAATTACAAAGTCATTTCATTACAAAGATAATAGACACAACTGTTGAGCATACTGTCATTGGAAAGTCAAATCATTACAAAGATAAGGGTGTGCAATACAAAAAGAGGGGTAACTTCGGCTCATGCTCGAAGTCTCGTCGCAATCAACGTGCAAGATGAATATCTTTTGGCTGTATTGTCACTCGCTTTGCATGTATGGCGCATAGGTTGGTATCTTCCAACACCGAAATGATGTGGACCTCTGCAGTTTCTTGAATAGCCTCTAGCGTAATTGCTTGCATTCTATACTGATTTCCATAGCTTTGAAGCACCTCCTTCACAGTGCGAGCAAAGGGGGCGCGTCGAATCAAAAGCTCCGTCGTCTTCTGGTACTGGCGGATTTCTGCAAATGCCCTTGCTATTTTTCGGTGCTGCTGCGGTTGTCTTGGGGGCACTTGCACATTTACTAGCGGACGGCGTTTAGGATTCTTGAAAAACTTAGACTTGCATCTGTTTACATGCTTAGGGGCTGGTTCTGCAGCCTCTTCTGATTCTTCCTCTTCCCTTGGGTGCCAATCTTGTCGTGTGGGGAGAGCTCCCTGGCCTCCAGGCAATGTCTTCTCCCCAACGGCCACCCGGTGTGTGCGCGGTATTTTTTCTCGCAGCCATGGTGGCTCACTCTTTGATTCAGTGTTTGTATGGACCACCCGAGTCTTGGATGGTCCTACTTGTGATTTGTGGCGCGACGGCTGCCCCCTATAGGACTCTGTTGTTTGCTGGCCCTCTTCTTCTCTCCAGCGTTGGGCACGTTGCTTCATTCTCCTTCTAGGTGTTATATCTTGAGGAGGTCGAGATTCAACAATCCTCAATGACTCTCGTGCCCTACCACCATGCCCACTACCAGATGAGTTCGTGGAACGGCCAGGCGTTCGTGGCGGTTTTCTTGTGCCTTTAAGCCATGATGGCTTCTCACATCCTTGCAGGGTGTTTTTGTTGGCAAGCGGATGCTCTTTCGCGGTCTGTTTGGTGCGCGCCATTCCGTTGGTAAGAGCTCACCTGTTCTTAAGAAATGAGTGGTTTATGAGAGCATGCAATATTTATAAGGGCCCATTTAAAAAGGGCCCTATTCACACTAATTTTTTTTTTAAGTATTATTCTTTAAATAAACATGTCGCTAAGAGTTGGACCCTGCGTTCATGTTTAGTGACTCACGCAGTATCCACTTTGATCCTTGTCGCACTCTGCATCGCCGCCATGCAGCATGCTTGGTGGGACCTTGCGACATTTGCCACTTGTTGCTATACTCTTGACAACTCCATTTCCGCACTTCAATAGCAATCTTGGATTCTCGCGCACACTCCATTGTGAGCTTACGAGCAAATGTTGTGCGAAAAACCCAATTGAATATCTCCTCCAAATAATTGGATTGCACCATTCCACCACCATGTCAAGTATTTTTGAAGTACACTCCCCTTGCTCGATAATGGGACTTCTCCATGCCTTGAGTGCTAAAAATTTCGAGCGATCCATACTTGTGCATAAAAAATGCACCATGCGCAAACAAGATATGCTGTTCACATGAGTAAACGATCCACATTATTAAATAAAAACAATCCCTTGTAATGAATACACCATGTAAAATGACTTACCATGTAATGTGTGATGTTATTTTCACCCCAAGAAAGAGTGAAGACCTTGGTAAAATCTGCCAAGGCTTCTTGAAATGATTGGCGTTGTTCTTCTGTTGTGATGTTAGGGCCCATAAGCTTGACCATTTTATCAAAATGTGCCCAAACTTGCTTGCGCTTGTTTGCAAGCTCGCCATTTGAATCATTGTCGGTAGTAGCTTTGCATAACTCCTTCCAAAGCTCCCAAAGGTTACCTGCCTGCTGGTTGGAGCTGTTTTGAGCATCATATCGACTTCGCTTTCCTTGGGAAACTTTCTTCAAAAATGTCTAGCTTTTTGTCCACTCATTGACACTTGTTGAGCAATTTCATGGGCCTCCCCTATTTTCTTTGCACCAACGATAGACACATTTCCACCGTGACAGCCAATGGAATTCAAGAGTACCTCCACTCTTTTGATCGCTTCCTGGGACTTTTCCAACGGTTTCATTCTGAAAGCATAGTCAATGTGGAGCTTCAATAGCCTATCAAAAATGCATATGAATGTGTGTAATGTACAAAAATGTACATTCGATAGAGGAAATCGAAAGATTGGATTCCAAGCGTGGTCCTTTTGATCATGGTCTAGGGCATTGAGCATGGGACATCTCAGAATAGACGCTTCCCATTCTCTACCTTCATCTCTGACATCACGACAATCTAACCCTTGTTCTCCATGCCCTTGCCATGGACGCATGGATCTGGCCTTTGCAGTGCTCTTATGTGATTTTTTTCCATTAGGTTTGTACCCTCGAGTGAAAAATGGACAAGGCATGAGAGAAGAAGCCCCTTGTTTGCAGCCAAGCAAACACTTTATGGTCTTCAAATCCCCACCTAAGTGCCACTCCACATCATAACTACCAAAACCCTCAATCTCCAACTTCTGACCTGAAATTTGGGAGTGTATTACTTCTGTGATCCATGGAGTTCTCTCAAAAATCCATGAAAGTACTCCATTGGTCTCTTTGGGCACCTCAATAGTACCCAACCACCAAATGTCTTTCTCTGATTGCACGCTAAAAGATGGGGTGGGAGATGGCTCAATCCCTTCGCTTGGTTTGCAGAAGGGCCTCCTTCATTAGAGTGACACTTAGCCTCTCTAACCTTCGGCCTTTTACTATTTGACACTCATCGAGTTTCAGCACAAAAGCGACTTTTGTGCCAAGCACTACAAAATTAATAGTGCTAAGACTTTAAACTTCAGAGTCTATGATAAGAATAATACCAAAGAAAAAAGTAAAGTGTGTCACCTTCTTCAGGTAGCTTGTAAAATCTAAGCATGGCTTCTTGAAGCCTTCTAAGATCCACAAAAATATTGTTTCACATTGTGTAAGGAAAGCCCTTCTCCGAAGGTCTTATGGATTGTTTCTTACCTTTTCCCCTTGTCTTTGTTGCGCACGAAGCATAAAGGAAAGTTGGCATTGTGTCCTCAATGTGTAGGTATGTCCCAATGCGGGAGAACACATCTTCGTCTGTGGCCTTGTTTGCGAGCTTGACCTTGTGAGGAACGGAAAATAGGTTTTCCACAATGCCATGTTCTTTGAGGGCATCCTTTAGCAGTTGGAAAATAGCCTGATAGGCTTTGGTGCTGATTCCAACCTCATCACAAGCTTGTTGAACGTCATCATCACTAACCATATTTCTTAATTTACACATAAGGTCCTTGGTGACTGCATCCTTAATGTGCTTACCTCCAGGTGATTGTAAGATCGAAATCACGTCCTGGGTATTGAGACAACTAGTGAGAAGGTTGACTTGATCATCTTGGCTTGTTCCACCGCATGCCTCCTGGATGAAGTTTCTAGCAACAAATAAACATAAATGTTAGAAAATAGTGTGAAGTAAGAATGCATCATGCAAGTAAAGGCCAAATCACCTTGTGGCTATAACTCGTCGTTTGCGTGCTCCTCCCGAATGTGCAAGAGTTTCAATGGATGAATACGTGCGTTTGCGTTCTCTTGCACCAAGGGGTGTTTCTTTCAAGTATGTGATGTTGTTGGTAAGATTCTGGATGTGGGACTCCTTTTCTTGCATTTGTTGTTCAAGAGTTTTAACTACCCTCTCTGAAGAGGCAACACTCTCTTGTAATGCCGTCGTCTTGAGGTGAAGAGCTTGACATTCCTGCATCCACATATGCAAAGAAGCATCTGCACCCATACACAACCGCTTGCAATAGCCTAACAAACCTGCTTCTCCCCTCCCAAGAAATTGAAGAAATGTGGAAAGGCTATTAAACGGTGGATGGAAGCGGCTTATAGGATTGTAAGGGTACAAATGGCCATCCACCCAAATGTCAACATTGGTCTCACAAGCGGTGCGACATTCTTGTGATGACCTTTGATCACCTTCACTAGTGGTCTTCGGTGCAAATGTCGTGGGTAAGCGAATATGTATGCTTTTGGTGTGCAGAGTACGTGGTGGTGGAAGAAAACCATTTGTGATGTCCGTGAGCACCATGGAAGCTATTGCGTGAGGAAGAAAATGATGAAAAGATAGAGGGGGAAGGGTAGAGAGGTTGAGGAATATGGGAGGAGAGAAGGAGAGAGAGGGGGGAGGGAGAGATTGGGGAGGAGGAGGAAGGTAGGGGCAGGGAGGGAGAGGAGAGGGAGAGAGAGAGAGAGAGAGTAGGGAGGAGAGAGGAGGAGAAGAGAACAAAATGTTAATTACTTTTTGGGGAAAAAGAGTTTTGAAAAAATGGACTTTTTAAGCTTGTGGGTTAAAAAAATGGACTTTCTAAGCTTGTGGGTTAAAAAATGGGTCAAAAAATGATTTTTGGATATGTATATATGTTGGGAGGGAGTTTTAAGTTAGAAACAAGTAAAAATGATTTATTTTTTTTTAAGTCAAATTTTGTCTCTTTGTGACCCACGTTTTTGCTGATGTGGACACACCCCTATGCTTCCTTCACTTTAAAAAAAGCCAGAGAGAGAAAGTAACCCTTTAGGTTCACATCCTACATTTGTCTAAAAAAAAGGCTAGAAAAGCCTACTCAAAACTACCTTCTTCAATGCCCTTGCCCCCTAAAGCCCACACAACATTAACCTTAATCCCTAAAAATTAGGATTCCTTACAACGCCCATGCAAGGTTCATATTTCTCCTGATGACTCCAAGCATGCATAGGTATTTTCTCTTAAAGCAAAGTCCGAAGTTCTTATGTGCTTCAAACAATTTCTGGCTATGGCTGAAAATGTCTCAAAATGTACTATGGGCACCCTTCGTTTTTCGATCAAGGAGGGGAAATATGTCTCATGAATTTAATGCATTTCTTGCTAGTCGTGGGATAAAACACCAATGTACAGTGCAGTATATGCCACAACAAAATGGTGTTGCTAAGAGGCAAAACAGGTCTCTTACAGAAATGGCAAGATGTATGGTCAAGAGTCAAGCTTTACCACATTCGTTTTGGCTCCAGGATGTCATGTGTGCCACTTATGCACTGAACAGGTGTCCTACAAAAGCATTGCAGTATATGAATTCATATGACTCATGGCATGATAGAAAGCCATCTATTGAGCACATGCCTGTTTTTGGCATTTGGCTTATGGTTTAGTGCCACAAGTGCAACGTAGAAAATTGGATGATAAGGTTGTCAAATCTATTTTTGTTGGTTATAGTGCTAAAACCAAAGGTTATAGGTTGTACCATCCCCCCCAAAAAAGCATATTTTGGTCTCACGTGATGTTGTGTTTGTGGAAGACTTTGTTCAGCCTTTGCTGTCGTGTACTAGAGATAGTAATGTAAACTCACAGGACATTTATGACACTTTGTTGCCTCTTTCCATTGGTGGAAGTGCGAATGTAAATTCCAATGAGGCAAATGTACAGCCTTTGGGGTTTTTTGAAAATGTTATAGATCAACCTATTACTAATGCAGATGTACATGATGTACTTGATGAGGAAAGGGTTGAAAATGAGTAGGCTAGAGGTATGTCAAAATGGCTAGTGCACACAAGTTTGCGCGAAAGTAAATTGGATGCACCTTTTTCTAGTCGTACTCATTCAGGTTCTTGCCATGCCTTGTATGCATCAACTTGTTATGCTTTGGTTGTGTCTAGCTTACATTATGTTGAGGAACCTCTGTCTTTTGATGAAGCACAAAATCCAAAAACTAGATGACTGCCATGCAATCAGAATATGTTGCACTTAAAGAAAATGACACATGGAATTTATGAGATTTACCTCCTGGCAAAAATGCCATTTGTACAAAGTGGGTTTACAAGTTGAAACATAAGCCGGATGGTGAGGTTGATCGACATAAGGCTCGACTTGTTGCAAAAGGCTATGCGTAGCAAAAAGGAATAGATTATAAAGAAATTTTTTCTCCCACTTGTTGTATGACTACTATTTGTTTTCTATGTGCATTGGTAGCTCATTTTGGCTGCAATGTACATCAATCAGACATTGTTACTTCTTTCTTGAATGGTGACATATTTGAGGAAGTTTATGTAACGCAGCCTCACAGTTTTGTCAAGAAAGGACAAGAGGACAAAGTGTGTAGATGTAAGAATGCTTTGTATGGGTTAAATCAATCTACTCATTCTTGGTATGAAAAAGCTGACACTCATTTTGTCAAACCAGGCTTTCATAACAGTCCAACAAAAAGCACATTGTATGTCAAGCGTGAGGGCGGTGTACTTCTCATTGTTGTTCATGTGTGGATGATTTGTTGATCACTGGTCCCAATGAGGAACATTTTTCTGAATTTAAGGCTGGTTTGAATGCTACTTTCAAGATGAAATATTTGGGGTTGTTGCATCATTACTTGGGCATATAGTTTAAGCAGTGTGATGGTGGTATTGCCTTGTGTTAGAAAATTTACATAGATACATTGATATGTAAGTTTGGACTTGAGGATTGAAAACCTATTGCTACTCCCATAGAAATAGGTTTGAAGCTAAGTCTACATGATGCTGGTGATCCTTCTGATGTCACTCTTTACCAAACTGTTGTTGGCTGTCTCATTTATGTATACAACACGATGCCAGGTATTCAGTTTGCAGTCTCACAGGTCATTAGATTTATGAATAGCCTACGGTCTAAGCATTGACAGGCTGTCAAGAGGATTTTTTGCTACTTGAGTGGCACTTTACATCTTGGCTTGTTTTATCCCAAGGGGGGATCATTGCCGCTAGACTTAAATGCTTTTTTGGACTAGGATTGGGCTGTTTGTTTTGACACGCGAGTGTCCATGAGTGGTTTTTGTTTCATGCTTGGCAGTTCATGTATATCATGGTTGAGAAAGAAGATACCTACTGTGGCCACTTTGAGTTGTGAGGCTGAGTACAGGGCAGTCTTCACAGCTACGGTTGAGTGTGTATGGCTGAGACACCTTATGGTGGCTGATTTGGGTTGTGGACAGGATACTGCTAGCACTATCTACACTGACAGTCAGAGCACATTGGTAGCTGTGAGGAACCTAATTTTTCATGCTTGCACAAAGAACATTGAGGTGCATTACCACTATGTCTGGGAGAGGCTCTCAGCAGGAGAGATTAACTTGGCTTCTATGCCAACATAGGACAACCTTGCAGATATTTTCACAAAGGCATTGTCACGTGAGAAGTTCAAAGCTTTTTGCAAAGCTTTGGGATACTCCCCTTTGTGGATTGATCTTCTCCTCAGGGCATGGCACTTCCCTTTACTCATGTGACAGGTCTCGTTCATCGCATCACTCCAGGGGGGGTTTGTTACCATATACATGTGGCAGTGATGTGTGTGAACACACTTAGGACCACCGAGGAATTTTTTCCCTCTTTAGGAGGTTTTTTCGTGCATTGTATATACACCTACACTCTAGGGCTATCTATCTTTCCATTGCACTAAGTAATACACTCTGTGTTGTGTGCCTTGAGCTTCCTTCATCTTATCCAAGCTGTATGTGTTTTCCTACAACTCTAATTTCAACACTAATCAACCTCAGAGCGAAATCCCTTCTAGAAAGATGCAACCAAGAGGAGATTTGCAACCATTTTTCATGGTGGGATCTTCTTCAAACCAAGTAGACCTTGTGAGCACGATGGAAACACACAGAAGGCCTCTATAACGACCCGACACACACTCTTGAGAAGATACACACACACACACACACACACACACACACACACACACACACACACACACACACACACACACACACTATGGAGAACCACTCGGCTTACACAACAAACCTGGCTGAGACAGGGAACACACCTATGGAGTGAGAGGAGAGAGACTATCCGTTTACCCAAAACAAAGAGAGAGAGAGACACACACACACAACCAAAAAACTCAGCTCAAAAGAGGAGAACTTCTTATGTTTAGATACAAATGAGCTTGGTCCAACACCAATGGGGCAAATAGCTCACACAATATGGGTAAAATATGCCAGATACAATCACAAATAGGAGCAGAAGCTTCGCTCAAAGAAGAAACTTACACAGCCAAAATAGCAGAAAAATAGTGAGGAATTTGGCAAAATGAACAGCGCCATCATGTCCGGAGCGGCCCAAAACCCCAGTCTGCAATGTCAAAGTGCTCAAATCCGGAGCAGTTAACGGCCAAAACATGCTCCAACAAAAACACACTTGGGGCTGTTCCTCCTCTCTTCTCCACGTTTTTCCTAGTCTTCTCTCAGTTTTTTTAGTTCCCACACTTAGCTTTATTAGTTGGGCACCCTTGGCCTTTTAGATGACCTCAAACGGACCCCGAACAGGCCAAAAACTGACCTCGCAGTGCATAATTGTCACCTTTTTGCATCATCCGCACACCTGGCACTCAGCTTTTCCCAATAATTCATCCTGCAACCACGTGAAGTGGTCCCAAAAATTGGTCCTCATGATGAACTTTCTGCATAAGTATCACAAGAAAACACCCACATCGTGTCCGTACTTCTCCGCGTCTAAGTACTGACCCCATTCGATGTCCTAACGCCACTAGATGCCATCTGACGCACCTGCTTACCTCATGTCATCGGCCCGCAGATAGCTTCCTCGAGAAGTTTTACACGATACCAACTCCTCCTTATTGTAGAAAAAACACACTGGTACTGATAATAGTGAAAATCGTTGCACTATGTATACCTTGTCCTACATGTACACACGTGGGCCCCACGTAACCACCTGGCTATGGAAAATGGGAAATCTTTTATTCGATACACCATGCATGTGTATGTACATATGCGCAATCACTTGCTCCAAAAAACTCTTGACATAATTTGCCCATCCCCTAGCCTGCTAGATCATTCATGATCAGCAACAGCAAAAAGCGATATGAGACTCGCAGCGTCACAAGTCTCCTCATCCTTCACCAACACTGCTTGATCCATAGACAGCTCATCTTGCTCCCCATCATTAACCTGACATGATACAATTTAAGACGCAAACCATTTACCCTTGACTTATGTAGAACCCCATCCAGGTTAGCCAGCTGATATGTACCATTCGGAAAACACTCCACTACCTTGAAAGGGCCTTCCCACTTAATTTGAAACTTCTTTTGGAAGGTGTTTTCCAGCTTACTGTTGTAGCGAAAAACCAAGTCATGATTCTTGATACCCTTACTTTTGACCTTTTCATTTATCTTTGGCAAAGCCTTATCCTGCATCTGCCCATAATGCTCCAATGCTCTCATCCTATCCAACTGGACCTCTTGTAGCTGTAAGAGTCTCTCTTTGAATGCATCACTAGGCGGCCCAAGCAACTTCTCTAGCATCTTGACTGCAAGCAACTCTACTTCCACTGGCAATAGTGCTTCCTTTCCATACACCAAATGAAATGGAGTAAACCATGTACCTGTCTTCACCGAAGTACAATAAGCCCATAATGCACTAGGCAATTCCAAATCCCAATTCTTTCCTTGGTGCTCTGTCACTTTCGAAAGAATCTGTACCAACTCACCATTGAATCTTTCATTTAATCCATTACACTGCGGATAATAAGGAGTGGTATGCTAGTGCCTAATCTTCATCTTTGTGCATAAAAAGTCTAGCAGTTTAGCTCTAAATCCTGGCCCCTTATCTGAAAGTAGCTCCAAAGGCACCCCAAACTTGCAACATATTTCATCGTAGACAAATTTTGCCACATCCTTTGCAGTGATATGTTTTACTGCTATAGCCTCTGCCCATCTAGAGAGATAGTCCACTGCAGACAAAATATAGCTTTTTCCCCTGCTTGTGATAGGTAACGGGCCTATTGCATCAATCCCCCACTTTTCAAACACATCAAACGCCATAATGGTTTTTCGTAACTCTGGCTTCAACACTCTCTTCCCAAATGCTTGACACCTATTGCAAGACCTACACCAATGGTGAACATCCTTGTGCAAACTGGGCCATACATACCCCTCTTTCAAGATCTTATGCAAGGTGATCTTTAGAGCAAAATGGCCGCCACATGCGCCTTCATGATTCTCTTCCAACACTCAGTAAAGCTTCTCCCGCCAAGGTACACGTCTCAACACGAGATCAGCCCCTTTCATGTACAAGACATCACCAATCAATTTGTACATGTATCCTCTAAGCACAAAACCATACTTCTTAGACTTCTGAATGTCCTTCGGAATGATTCCTGTTAGCAAAAACTCTTCTTCTTGAGCCAAACTCTCCCGGCCATGATAAAGAGGTAAAGTGGTCCTCAACACAAATAACTCCCCAATCATGCTTTGAGCTGCTTCATGTGCTTCTCCATTTAGAGAACGTTCAATGTGTCTGATGCTCCATGCTTCAAATTTTTTTAACAGGCCTTTAATTCTGAAACACATTTCCTTCAATGAGTTGTTCTTGCTCTTCCACACACCGAGCACTTGCTTCACCACTAACAAGGCATCACCTTTTATGCTCAACCTTCGAACCCCATGCTTCAAACAAATGTGTAATCCGGATTCCAAAGTAGCATATTCAGCCTCATTGTTACTATGAGAATCCAATTTGAACCCTCTCTTGCATACTAGCTTCCCATCTGGATCATAAAGTGCTATACCCCCTGAAGCGGCATCATGGCTCTTTCTGTATGAGCCATCAAAGAAAAAAACATGTGCATTGCTGATCTGTGGCACTTCTTCAACTACCTTTCTCACCACCTCTTCCTTAACAAGGAGGGGATTCTCCGTGTAGGTCAACAAATCAGCTAGGGTAGCCCTTGTACTGTCTTCCACTAGAAAAGAGAGCTCAAACTCTTGCAGTTCAATTACCCATTTCTTGACCACATTTGACATGTTAGCGCCATTAATTAGATATGGCAAAAAAGCATAGCTCGTCAAGAAAACAAAAGGTCGTGGTAGCGAGTAATGACGAAATCGTCGACAAGCAAATATTACACTGGCCATCACTAGCTCTACTTCTGAGAACTTTCTCTCTGCTACCAACTTTACTCGACTTGCACAATATACTGGAGTCATATAATGGCTGCCCTTCCCCTTTTGCAATAGCATGGCTCCAATGGCATCATCCCCTACTGATGGATTTACATAAAACACTTTCTCCCAATCAGGAACCTGCATGGCTGACAACCCCCCTAACACCTCTTTCACCTCTTGAAACACTTCTTCACACTTGTCATCCCATTGCAATGGATCATGCTTGGCCACTTGCTGTAATGAATAAAGAAGCTGCGAAGACAATGGAATAAACCGTGCCATGTACTTCACTTTTTGTATAAAGGTTGCCAATTGCTTAGTACTCATAGATGATGGAAGAAGAATAATAGACTTAACCTTATTTGGATCAGCCTCAATGCCATTTTCTGACACCATATGGCCCAATAACTTCACCCTTGGATGAGCTAGATGACATTTCTTTGGATTAAGTTGTCCTCCACATTCATCATATCGAGACAATACCATCTGCAACTTCTCATGGTGTTCAACCCTACTGCTGTAGACACAGAAGTCATCCATGAAAGCTTTAACACAACTACCAATGAATGGTTCCAATACCCAATTTGCTCTCTCTTGATAGAAAGATGGTCCATTTGACAACCCAAACGGCAATACTGTGTAGCAATAGGAGCCCCATGGCGTAATAAAAGTTGTCTTTGTGTGGTCTTTAACACTAGGTTGGTAATGGGACACTTTTATGTCCTGGGACACTTTTATGTCCTATTAAGTGACCATTTTCCTTGAATTATGCCAAGAGTTTCAAAATGGATTTTGAGGTCCTATCTATCTAGAAAGTTGTCTCATGAGCTGAAAAAAACTTTACATTTTTTTGGAATATCAATTCCATCTTTAACCTTGTCCTTGCACAACATTTCACAACCTAAACTGTGTGAAAAAACGGGTCCTATTTTTGGCTTTTTTCAGCTTTTTGCAACTATTGCACTCTATAATTCATGTTTGCGAGGTCTATAATGCTAGAGAACTATCTTTAGTAGTCCTCCACATGTCCTGATGCTTCTAGGGAGAAATAAATGTTAAAGTTGTAAGTTATGACCAAATTACAAAAAATGTCAAATCCTGTTTTTTAGCCAATTTTAGCTCTTCTATGATTTTTTTGGTGGCTTTCATGATATCCAAATGTAGTTTTGATTTTCTATATCCCATATTGTAACATAAAGCTAATATTCCTTGAGTTTTTGGGCACCTAATACCCTAATTTGCATAGTACACAACGATGGTTGGTTTTTTCTATTATAGAAAAAAACAAAACATTCTAGTATATCAAGTATAGCTTTTTCAATATTGCTAGTTTCTTGTGACAACTATATGCATTTTGTAGGTAGTAACCATATCTAGTCATAAGGATCAAATTTGGCTAGATATTCAATAGTTTCTATGGGATTCTACAACTCATAATGTTGAACCCAGTTTTTTCATGTTTGTTGTATTTAGCACTCCATCTTTGTCCCCAAGATTCCCCTTGGTAAGAGATGTATTATTCTTTTGACATGATCCATGGCTCCTTATGAACCTAAAGGACAATAGGGAACTAAGAAAACATGCATATATTATTTGTATTCAGCGTGGCTATAGAAACTTTGATGATAGGTTTGCAGAATGGTAAAAATTCAACTTTTTGTACCTATTTCTTTTGGCAAAACAAAAATAGTGAGTGAGAAGCAATCATATGTTCTGATCACCAACCCGTTGAAGTTAACAAGGGAATTTATCTCAAGTCCTACAAAAATCCCTAATCTTATTTTTATACAAAAAAACGTAAGAAATGACTGTTTTGATGAAAATGTACTGGTCCATCAACTTTGGAGGCTTGGTGTGACCAAAAGATGAGAAATTTTAAAGTCTCTTATTTTTTCCATGTGTAGTAGGCCTTGAACTATAACCTCATGAAAGGATTTTACAAAATGAGTGGATCTACTATGGTTTCGGAGGTTTTTTTCAAAACCATGAAAGGACACTTTTATGTCATGTTAGGTTACCAACCTAGTGTTAAGAGCAATCTTCAATTGAAAATAGCCTGAAAAACCATCACACACATTGTACCTCTCATAACCTGCCACTGAATCCAAGATTTGATCAATGAATGGAAGAGGATATGGGTTCTTCTTAGTGGCTGCATTTAAGGGTTGAAAATCTACACAAATCCTCCACTTTCCATCCTTCTTTGGACTAACCACTACTGGACTCATCCATTATGTGGTCTCCACTGGAACTATAAACCCTGCCTTCAATACCTTGTCCACCTCTTCTCGCAACGCTTCCATTTGCTCTTGACACATCCTTCTTAGCCTTTGCCGCATTGGCTTAGCACCTTCTTTCAGCTCTATATGCATCTCTTCTCCCTTGAACCCTCTGATCTCTTCATATGAAGTAATGAGCAAATCAGGAAAACTAGGTAGCATGTGCAAATATATCTCCTTCTCCATAGCTGAGAGGTATCCACTGATCATTTGTGTCATCAATTCTTGCTTCTTTGACAATTCAACCTTCGTTTGCATCAGCCCTTCAAACACTTCATGAGGCCCTTCACTCTCATCTTCAACTTCATTCGCAAATGCAACTAAACCAGACTCCTGGATTCCTTTGTCCATCAAAAGAAGTGCAACACCAGCATCCTCATCACTGCTGGTAGTGCTATCACTGTCCTCATCTGTCACCGTGGAATAGTCTTCATCACTAGACTCATCCTCATTTTCATAAATCTCCTCTAATCGTTTCCTTGTGTCCATATTATAAAGCTTCTTGGTACCTGTCTTTCCATAGAGGCTAATCGTACCATGTCACCAATCTTGAACAGCTCCCACTGCACGTAACCATGGTCTACCCAGTATAATAGGATATGCTCCCAACCCCGCTGGCATCACATGAAAATCAACCACTGCCTTTGCATCATATGCCTCCACTTCTAAACTCTTTACAACACCCAAACATTTTACTTTCTGATGGTTTGCCAATCTAATCCGGAAACCTGACACCCCAGTCACTGTAAGACCCATCTTCTCAACGCATGAGTGTGTTATGACAAATATTTGGGCTCCTCCATCAACATAACCTTGTCCCAGATTTTTTCTTTTGTGCCACACATCTACTATTGGGAAAATGTCTGGTAGCTCATCCATCGCGAACACCTTCACCGAACCTCTCTCTAGCTATTTCTCCATTGGGTTAACCATCCTCTTCCACTGTGTCTTTAGCTTAGGCACCATCTCTATGAGCTTCCCAAAAGTAACATCTGCCTTTCTGTTTGTCAAATCCTCCTTCAAGTCATAACTTAATTGCACATCCCCTAGTGGAAAGTTTGAAACATGAAACTTGCGACGAGCCCTCCTTTTTCTCTTGGCCTTGACATCCTCACCTTCATGGCTCTTTCCCTTCTTCTTGCTAGGACCTGGGGCACTTCTTCCTTCCTTTTCCTCTGTGGTCCTCTTCCCAATAGGAATCACTAATGTATCCTCTAGCTTTGATGCCTTCTCCAAGGTGACTACACTTAGCACTTTTGTCTTTCCCTTTTCCTCCTGTGTTAATCCACTGGTTCCTTCATCTCCCTTAATTTTGATGCCGTAATCATTCGACCTAGTTAGCACTTGTCTTGGCAATGGATACATGTCTCCCCCCATCCTTGGTGGCTTATCACATTGTGGGCTTATGTGTCCCAACTCTCCGTAATTATAACATGTGGGCGTTTGCCTCCAAAACCTACCATTGCTTTGTCCAACACCATTCCTAGGTCTTTCTTCACCTCCTGGCTGATTTGCAAACCTCCCTCGACCTCGATTATTTCCCACTTGACCTAGCATGTTTAGGATGAGATTCTTCATCAAATCTACCACTTGCCTCATGTCTTGACTTAGCCCATCATCTTGCACTTCTGTAGTGACCACTGCTGGCATAACCTGAGGAGTAACAGCAACCACTGGTTCATGATGAACCCCTGGCATGCGACCTTGTAAAGACTCTATAGGCTGAAATTCAGACCTCATGGGCAAAGACTCTACTCCTAGCTGGCTCATTTTCCTCAGTTTCCACTCTTTGTTCCTTGCTACCTCCAATGCATCTTCATATGTCCTAGGCTTCTTTAGCTCCACTCTCCAACGTATATTCTCCCAAAGACCAGCCAAGAACCTGGCCTTCTTCATCATGTCAGGCGGGGGTACCTGTGGTGCTAAGGCCTTGCACATCCTCTCCCATGCAATGAAAACTTACGTATGTACGCATCTACTGGCTCACCTTCCTTTTGCACCAAAGCCTGTACTTCTTGCCACACTTTGTCAGGATCTTCTATCTTCACAAACTCGACTTCCAATCCATGCCGTAGATTGTCCAACTCAATCTTACAGGTGGATCAACCACACGCAACTCCTCTTCAAATGCTTTGGACCAAACTCGTGCATCACTCTTCAAACAGATTTGGAGAAGACGTAACATTTGCACTGGGTCATGAATCTGGTTGCTAATGCAGGCAACGTCCATCTTTTCCAAAAAGTCTTCCACATCTTCATCACTTCTTCCATGAAACTCCGGATAAGAGAAAGCCATGGCTACCCAAGCTACGATGCTTTGAGAACCCCTTCGAACACACGTACAAGAACCCAAACTTTTTGACTGACTCAGTTCCCAGAAACTTCAATGGAGCTCAACTTTAGATAAGGACAAACACATGCACATCAAATGAGTTTTCATAGTTAATCATTGGAATTACAACAGGTAAAGGACATTCCAATATCTCTCTTTATCTTCTTGGCCCGAACATAAAGATTATGCGCTGCTGGAAAAAAATCTTCCTGGACACGTGAACATTTATCTAGATTCTCTGTGTTAAATGAAAAGGAGTGAACTGAGGTCCGTCGTGATTATCCATTAAAAGCCATCCATGTAGCTTCCAAAAAAGCACACTTGACTAATCCTCTGATTTTGCCAAAATTTCAGCAGCATAACAGCATAAATGGCTTAAAAGACCAAAAGACCAGCCATCATAACTTGGAAAAATTTTGACAGAGTTTCCCTTGAAGTAGAGCAGTGTGAACCCAAAATATAGACTGTATATGTATGCATAAACTGCCAACAATAGAACCCGAGCATCAAATAGGACTCACTAATACATAGCCTATGGCGAGGTCACGAAAAGGGTGCTCCAGCTACCTATATCACCGAAAGGATCTCCACATTTGAGAATCCCCCAGCTCAATAAAACCTGACGCTATCGACCCTCACACGAAGGCTAATGCAAATCGCGTATAGTCAAGTCTCAGAAATGACTATCTTCCAGAACAAGTCTCATAAATGGCTAGGACTGCCAAATAAAACCAAGTATGGCTCCAAAAATGCGTACAATGGCAGTTTCCACAAGTAACCTAAAATCCAGCAGACAATGCGCTCAAACAGGCGCCAAGTGATGCACACTGTACTCCAGCTACCTATACCTGTGTGAATCACCTGTACCTGTACCTATCCCTATAGCCTGTAACCTGTAGTCTGTAATCTGCAACCTGTAATCCCGAATCTCGAAGCTTGAAGCTCGAAGCAGAAGGTACTCGAAGAAGATCCTCCGTGGGGGCACCAAAAGAATGTGAGCGGGATGGAAACACATAGAACGCCTCTATAACGACCCGACACACACTCTTGGGAAGATACACACACACACACAATATGGGGCACCACTCGTCTTACACAACACACCTGCTGGTCGAGACATGGAACACACATATGGAGTGAGAGGAGAGAGACTATCCGTTTACCCACTCCACACAGACACACACACACACACACACACACAACCAAAAAAATTAGCTCAAAAGAGGAGAACTTATGATGTTTAGATACAAATGATCTTGGACCAACACCAATGGGGCAAATAGCTCACACAATATGGGTAAAATATGCCAGATACAATCACAAATAGGAGCAGAAGCTTCACTCATAGGAGAAACTTACATAGCCAAAACATCAGAAAAATAGTGAGGAATTTGGAAAAATGAATAGCGCCATCGCGTCCGGAACGGCCCAAAACCCCAGTCTACAATGTCAAAGTGCTCAAATCCGACCTCGGATGAGCAGTTTACGGCCAAAACAGGCTCCAAAAACCCCAAAAACACACCAGCGACTGTTCCTCCTCTCTTGTCCACGTTTTTTCTGGTCTTCTCTCAGTTTTTTCAGTTCCCACACTTAGATTTATTAGTTGGGCACCCTTGGCCTTTTAGATGACCTCAAACGGACCCCCAACAGGCCAAAAACATACCTCGCAGTGCATAGTTGTCACCTTTTTGCATCATCCGCACACCTGGCACTCAGATTTTTCCAATAATGCATCCCGCAACCACGTGAAGTGGTCCCAAAAAGTGGTCCTCATGATGACCTTTCTGCATAAGTATCACAAGAAAACACCCACGTCGTGTCCGTACTTCTCCGCGTGCAAGTACTGACCCATTCCATTCGACGTCCTGACGCCACTAGATGCCATCTAACGCACTTGATTACCTCATGTCGTCAGCCCGCGGATAGCTTCCTCGAGAAGTTTTACGTGTTACCAACTCCTTCTTATTGTAGAAAAAACACACTGGTACTGGTAATAGTGAAAATCGTTGCACTATGTACACCTTTTCCTACATGTACACACGCGGGCCCCACGTAACCACCTGGCTATGGAAAATGGCCAATCCTTTATTCGATGCACCATGCATGTGTATGTACATATGCGCAATCACTTGCTCCAAAAAACTCTTGACAACGTTATTTTTGAGGTCTACTGAGAACGATTCCTTATTTTCATCTTCTTGTACACAACTTTATGTAAAAAACAAAAGGTTTTGAATAACTAGCAAAAGAAAATAAGCTAAACAAGTATATTATCCTATTTAAACAGGGAAAAATACACTACTTGAAATTTAATTTATAGATCAATTTTGATATAATTTAACATCTTTTTTTGCAATTTATGTTAAGAAAATGCTACTAGAGAATGATGATTAGTAAGATGTCAGACTAGGTACGGGTGGTGATTGTTTCTTTTATAATTGTTTTATGGTGTTTTGCATTGTATGAAGTGGGACTAGAGGCGTTTAATTGGATAAAATCTATTATGAATAGAATGTAATGGTTTTTAATGATAAAAAGCCAAAAATCCTCATTGTGAGGTCACCCGAGGTGATTTGACATAAGGGTATTTTCAGAAATCTATCAAAAAACAAGGGAAGCTCTTATAAAAATTCTCCAAAAACTAGGGACTTGATAAATTTTTTGGAGTACTCGTAGTAAACAATGGATAATTATGCTTAAAATAAGCTTAATTTTAATTATTATTGTCTCGTAATAAGATATACCTAGATTTGTTATTGTGTTAATTCATGGTTTCTTGTTTCATTTAGATGGGGCAATTAAAGATTCTTTTTTGTCGTTCTCCTTTCTCTCTATGCACTCTATTTCACCCTCCACTCTTCTCTTACACTTCTCTCTCTCTCTCTCTCTCTCTCTCTCTCTCTCTCTCTCTCTCTCTCTCTCTCTCTCTCTCTCTCTCTTCTCTCACGGGCCACAATGCGGTGTTCATATATATTCACCCTCCACTTTCATTATGCTTTCATTCACACCATCCATTTAGTACTAGTTTCTCAGTATGCTTTCGATGGAGTCTGTATGCTGGCTTAAAATCCATGCTAGGTCGAGCACTGAGAACTTATTCCCTATGAAAATAATTTTGCAACTCTAATATATATTGAAATTGTATAAAAGTGTAAATTGTATATTTTTTGCATAGACTCTTGGGGGAAGGAGGGGTATCTCTTACCTGGTATCAACAAAGAAACTAAGGTTATATGTATAGTTTGAAGCCTAGTACTGGTTAGGTTAGTCATGCATCATGCACACAATCTTGCATTTTGGTTGAGAAAGAATACTTTATTCACGATGCATTTATGAGTGACATTGGTTGTTTCCACTTGCTTGAATTGTCTTCTTGTGTGAGTTTATGTGGTATATGGGTTACAATGAATTGATTGGAGTGTCATAGAAGTGTATTAAGGATATTTTTGAATGTTTTTTCTTGTATTTAACAATGGTTCCTAAGGTGATGTCTCAATGCTTTAGCAAGGGGAATGAAAATTTGGCCATAGTGCTCAACAACATGGCAACACAATTACCTAGAGATGCAAGAGAACGTTTTTACCTTGAGTAAGAGTGTTATAAGGAAGAAGATGTAAGTTTAAGTACTTAACTAGAAATTTTAAACTTTGAAACTCAAGATGTGAATGAATACAAGGGTAGAACCTCCATCATAGGAACCAAAGATTTGTTGAGTGAACCTTTATGCATTTATGCACCCTCTCCAAAGTAGCATGTAATCTCTTATCATTTATAATTGGAGAGATTTGATTTTCCATCGATTTAAATTTTTCTAACGTAGTAATATTTGAGTTGTAACCTATGCTTTGTCAATTTTTGACTAACTTGAGTGATGTGGTGTGTGTATAGATGATGGACATTTTACCTCCAAGAATATGGGTAAACATACTCTTGTGGTTTATAGTTGAATAGAAACTTCAAATGGGAGTTGAGGTGCAATGGCTTGTTACAAGCAAACAAAATGGGATGGAGAACTTATTATCAGTAGATTGTGTTGTACTGAATACCCTTTGAGCATGGTATCATTACACTATAGGGAACCTAGAGTTCGTGCCACTAGGACACAAATCTATACTTGTGGGAAGCATCAAGTGGGTTCTGTCCAAGATAGGAAAGGATATTATCATCACGAATCGGCTATTATACATTGATGCCCATGCGCTTATCCTAACATTGTCAAGAGAGACATGGTTAGCGAGGACTATACTATCTTCAGTAATGGCATCCGGGTGCTTTGACATTGTTATGTTTAATGTGTAAGGTCGGAAATGTTTACACAATGACACACATTCCTTTAGGCTAGTTCTTTGAAACTTATTCTTTGTCCTATTTGGGAAGTCAACTATCATAGCCCACACAACATAAGATCCTATACAATGCCTCTAATAGACCCCAATTCTTAGTAGATCGTGCTAGTATACATAGTATTGATGGATGGGAGACACTAGACAAGTTCTTTAGAATGTTTCTTACTTTGATGACTACTTTAGCTTTAAGAATTCCACGATCCATAGTAACATGGGAGTGCATGTGACGAACCAATCACTCATACAAAAGCAATGTTTGCACCTACAGGTTTGATAGAACCATGGAATAGCCCATTTGACATACTTCTAGAGTGTGATCACTATGATAGAATAGTTGAATGATTTCATAATGGTTATCATAGGGTGCACTATGTTAGAGCCATTAGAAACTATTTATCAACTTTGAACCACAAAAAAAATTTCAATGTAGAATTGATTTAATTCATTCATTATCTTCTAGTTTCTTCCTTCTTCTCATACTCTCAGTTGTGAGCTCTTTTTTCCTAAGAGAAAGTTTGAAAATAAAATACAATGCATTGTACTAAGAGTGATCTTGGTTGATATGGTGCAATAGGTAAACATGCCTACTAGAGGAAATGCAATGGATATAAATGAAAATGTGGCAATTGCACCTCAACCAATGATCATTGATCAAGACATATCTGCAAGTCCAACCTAGAAACTTTACCGGGGAAGGAAAATATGTGGACAAAGTTCTTGAAGATTGGATTGAGCGTATAGAGATTATTACTTTGATTGGGCTCACTCATCGGTAGAGAACAAGGATATTATTGCTAAGTTCAA